>NC_141223.1:280000-752500 GCF_054856515.1 Filicampus tigris | reverse complement strand
TGAAATGACTGAAATGACAGCTTTTCTCACATAAAAATAGCTATATGCTAAATGTAGCCACTTTTCATGTTTGATTTGACCTGTGACGTGTTTTTAATAATAGTTTTTAAATTGCCAATTGAATAACTTGACAGTCTGCGCGAGGCTCAGGCCATCCTGATGAAGAAGATGGCGGCAGGAAAACGAGACAAGATGGTCGCCGTCTTAATGAAGCATATCGAAAAGGAGAAGAAGAGACTCAATGTCGGGACGTCCTTTTCCCACCAAGGCAACGTCAGCGTACGCATCAACGAACCCGCAGGTAAAGTAATGCTAACTTGGTTGATATGAAGTAAGATCATCCTACCACATAATGCTAACTATCAACCGATGCTATGTCGACAACATAATGCTAACCTCATCACATAATGCTAACTTCTTCAACTAATGCTAATTTTACCGCATACCGTGAATGATCGAAAATGCTGTCAAATAATGATCACTTTAGCACAGAACTGTAAATGATGCCAACCCTAGCACATAATCCTATCTCAAATACTGCCAACTTTATCACATAATGCTAAGTTTAGCACTCAATGCTAACTTGATCAACTGACGCTAACTGTCGCTAAGTGATAACTTTATGAAAAAATCCGAACTGTACCACATAATGCTATTGAATAATTCAAACTTTAGCAAATAGCACTAACATTACATTAGCTCTTTGTCCTAACCATCAAATAATGCAAACTTTCTCAAATGATGCTCAAATGATTAGTTAATGCTAACTTTTTCAACTGATGCCAATTTTGCTGCGATAACTTCAGGCTATTGTAATCAAATATATGTAAATTGAAGATACAGTATCATGTATGTCAGCAGTGTATGTATGCAGCACTATCGTGTGTGTATACAATATGCAGTATATACTTTCTTTGAAAATATGCACGATATACTGTATATAAGAAGTTTTTGTTACAGTTGCATACATGGATGGCAGTGTGATTATTCATCCATTCTCCATGATGTTATTTTGAACAATTTCCAGTGACCTCATGCAGTGTGCGTGCGCACAAATGGACTCTTTGCTTATCTTGTAAAAACGCCGCCAAGCTAATCGCACTAACATCCACGCAACATACATTTATTGACTCGGATTTTCTCTAATCGGGAATGTGCAGATATGCTCCGGGTGATTGACGTGTTGCACGCACACACGCACGCACACGCGCGCACACATGCGTGCGCACACACACGCGCAGAGTGAAAACAAGCTGGTGGTGATGTCACTGTTGAGGAATGGCGCTTTGGGGGCTTTGTGAGCTTCAGATAAGGAACGTAGACGTGCTCGCTTATTCCTTCCTACAAGCGCCACTTCCTCTTATTGTGCCGTACTGCGGCCACGCCCACTTTTGTCAACCCACATATATATTCTGTATGAAAAATATGGATATACAGGGTGTATATATATATATATATGTGTATAATATATACAAATATACAGTGCTGCCTTGAGATATGATTTCATTTGTTGCATTTCAAAACACGCATATGTCAAAACATGTTTCCCCATTGAAATGACTGGACGTTCAATTAATCTGTCCCAGTCCCCCCAAAGCACGCCAAATTATTATTTATTTATTTTTAAAAAAGAATTTTGCACTCAGCAGTATTTCGCTGAATAAAAACCACACGGTAAGGACGTTTGCTCTCCGCATAACCCGCAAGCATGGGAAATGCCAGCGCAAAACACGGCTGTAGCTAATGTGGTGTCGGTCCTTGTTCTTCTTCTGTGGCGCGGCAGAGCAGCTTAGTGGCGCACCAGCGCCACCAAGTGACATTGTCCTTCCGCTGCAAGGAAAGCAACGCGACTGGATGCTGGCCAGATGTTGTCCAGTGTGCCGACGCCATCTAGCGGCGGGGGCCCGAAGTGCACTTGTATCTCCCGTCCCGCTCGTATCGCAAAAGAAAAAAGATCAAGTGGCCGGCCGCTCGTATCTCGAAAAAGTCCAAGCGCTCGAATCTCAAGTCGTCCACCGCCGTGCACTTTTGCCCCTCCCTCCCGCAGGCTTGAAACACATTTGCACTTATTGCGCCGAAGGACGCCCTCTAGTGGTACGTGAGTGCTGGGTGATTCATTCAAACAAGTTCAACCACAAAATACAATGAAACCTGTAGAATGAGGCTCGCACACTACTTGACTTGATTTTCAAGCAAGAACATTTCACTTGTGAGTGATCTTTAATAACTGTTTGTTTGTTCCCCCAAAAGTCATTATGAAGTATTCTTGCATGCCTTTTCCTATATTTAAGAGCATGCACCAATGCTTCCATTTTTCCACTTAAAATTTGTGGGGGTTTTTTTGTTTTTTTTTCCTTTTACTAGCCCGCCGGAAGTACGAGCGCCATCGTGGTGACAAAATAACCATGAGTCAAAACTCTTGCGAGCACGTCTTGACTTGTGGTGTTGTGGAGGGTTTGCGTCAGTGTGAGCTTGACGTGCGTCAGGACGTGAGCTCATATAGCCAAACACAAACCAGAACAAGAGCTCTTTATCCCACCCGGCCCGCCTAAAACCTCTTAAAAAGCGGCTCAATGGACTTTTCATTTTTCACGGGGGTCCCACAAGACTTCATAGTGTCGGGAAAAAAAAAACGGACAAAAGTCAGTTTGTGGCGGCCATGTTGTTTTCAGCCACCGTACAGGAAGCGTGCCACTTTGTTTCCATGGCAAACAGGAAGTGAAATGTTCTTTCTGGCCCGGCCGGCCCAGCCTTGCACGTCGACGGCTCGTTTGGAATCGTTTATTAAGGATCACGTTTCTCAAGGAGCACTTTCACATATGTGCCCATCATTTGGAGCAATAATCACAACTGCATAAGAATTAGAAAGTGGGGAAAAAAACCCCAAAACAAGCAAAACGTTTGCGCTTTGCTTTTTCCACCAACCAAGAGGAACACCAGCAGCTCACTTTCTTCTTTGGTCTGACCTCGCCGCCTTGACGTGTCCAAGCAACCAAAGGCAAACGCCGACCCCGTAACCTCGGCAGCCTCCGTGTATGTGGAGTTTTTTTCTAATTAACGTGGAGCCCGAGAAGATTAGTTCTCAAATCCCCTCACGTGTTTGTTTACTCTGGAAAAGCCTTTTCGGGGCCACTCTGACCAGCTGTCAGCCATATGGTTTGAGGACGATTTGTCTTTGATTTCTTACTTAGTTTGTAGATCCTAAAATGGGTTCATTGTCATGCTGTCAAAGTCTCGGTTTGATGCCATAGTTTGTTTTCAGAGAACTTTTAGCTGTCAAAACTTGTTTCAAGTCTGTCCCAATGTCAACACACTTGAGTGTCACTTTTTCTTGCGATGTGGGCGGCCACGCTAGTGGACCGGCTAGCTAGCTTGCGCGTCCGCCTCAAAGCGCAGCGGTTGTGGGTTCCAATCCGGTTTGCATGTTCTCCCTGAACCCGTGACCCAAAAAAATGTTGTTTTTACAGCAAAACGCCGGCAGCTGTAGTTAAGTTACAGTAACACGTTTTGAACATTTACGGTACAAAATGTACTGCTAATGCTCATTTCACATTGAAAAAAATGTACTTAATTCAAGATTTGAAAAAAAAGGGTTTCAATTTTTCCCTGAACCAAGCAGCACTTTCCTACCTTGGGTCGTACTCAAAGCGCTTCACACGCTCACACCTCATTTGATGACGCAGCATCAGGAGCAACCGCAGGTTCGCTATCTTCGCTAGCTCAAGGATACTTGCACATGGTCACAATGGCCGGGGTTCGAACCCACAACCTCTGGGGTGGGAGACGGCCGCTCTAGCACTGCGCCGCGCCACCCCGACAAATGGTAAAATATAATATGTTAACATTTTCAACATTTACGGTGCAAAAACTCGAAATTACACTGCTGTAAAAATCAAAGTTTTGCATTATTTCTTGATTTATGATCATTCAACGTATTTACTACGGGGACATACAATTGGAGATTTTTGACACTTTTTTTTTCACCACCTTTTTGCGGACAGTGTGGCGGGAGTGATCTTGTGTGTGTCGACCATGGTGACAAGTGTGCTTGCTTGTGTGTTTATTCCACAGACACACAAGCTTGCAACACAAGGGGTGTGTGTGTGTGCGCGCGCGCGCCCGCGCAGCAAAAGATTTAGGAGGCCCCCGAGTTTCCATCAGCTTTGTTTTGGGTTTTTTTTGTTTGTTTTTTTGACTCCAGCCTTCCTTGCATCATCGCTGAGACACGCGGCGAGCGTTGATTTCTTCTTTACGACCGGCGGCTTGCTGCGCCAGGAATGGGCGTGGCAGGAGTGGGCGTGTCCCGAGCCAGCGTTGATGTTGGAGCTGAGCCCAAGCAAGCAGCTCACTTCTCTCAATTCGAGTCGTCTCCAACTCGAAAAGACTCACTCGCTCGCTCGGCTTTTGCGGGGACAGCGCGCCACAAAACAACGTCAAACTTTGGACCCGGACTCTCTTTTCGCCCCTTGCAAGCAGCCGTTTCTCTTTGACAACCTCAATTTGTCTGTCAGAAGCAGACTGTCTCCCTTTTTCTCGATCTCCTTTCTCATCCCGCTTCTCCTTCTCGTTGCGCTGCTTTGTGCGTGGTGACCAGACGACCCTCTTCTTCATCTCCTTGTCATCCCGCCGCTTCTTCTTCTCCGTCTACTTGTTCTTCTTGTTGTGCTGCTTTGGAGCCGCCTCCTCCTCCTCCTCCTCCTCCTCCTCCTCCTCCTCCTCCTCCTCCTTCTCCTCCTCCTTCTCCTTCTTCTCGTTGCGATGACCTCGTCGAAGGCGTTGTGAGGAGTCCCCAAAGTCGTCATGCCGCGTCCGAGGCTCGTCTACTTGCTGTCGTCCCTGCTCGTCTCCTGCCTGGCGGCCGACGGGCAGTCGGTCGGCGATGGCGGCGATGGCGGCGTGGACAGGGTGCAGGTGAAGTTCACGCCGACCATCTGCAAGGTGCGCTGCGACCAGCAGCGTTGCGTCAACCAGTGCGAGCGCGGCAACGTGACCACCCTGTTCAGTGGCCCGGCGGCGGGACGGCCCAACGGAGACGCATTCAGAGTGTGTGAGTGCCATGACATGGCGACATGGCGGCCCGCCGGCCGGCTGTCGTTCGTTCGTTCGTTCGTTCGTTCGTTCGTTCGTTCGTTCGTTCGTCAGCTAGCACCGACTTTTCTTTCGTGTGTTCGCCTCCCGCGCCTCCATTTCAGTGCCAACTCCCCCTGTCATTTCGCCACTGAGACTAAAAAATCTCCGAGGTGACATTGGAGATGGCAAAAATGTGGATATTGCTCCACAATTCTGCCTAGCAACAGGTGACAGAGAAAAGCAATTTTAGCATGATGCTAGCAAATTGAATTTGTTTTACTTTGAAAAGGAACCTCGGAGTTTTTGTCTGACTGTCTTCAAAGACAAAGTCAACCCAAACATTTTTTTTTCATGAAAACGTTCCCAGCAGGCCAACTCATTGAAACAAGACATTCACATGAATATTGGCTTTGTGGAATGAGACTTAAGACAGCCGTGTCTAGCCGTCTCCGCCCGGCGGCCGTTTTGTCACTTCTGTCGACTGAAAATGACATCACAACTTCTCAGGTAACGACCAATTACAATGAAGCTGAGCCATGATTGGTCGTTGTGAGCAGTTGTGATGTCATTTTCAGTTGTGACAAAATGGCCGCCCACTGTGGATTTTGCTGCTAAACTCCTATTCCACAAACGCAATATGAATTGTTATTGTCATTGATTGTTTGCAATATTAATGAATTGTTTTGCCTTGTTTTTCGAGGTTGTCTTCATAATGTGCGTGCGCGACACCCTTTCATGTATTCCAAAGTTAGCTTGGGGTGAGGGGGAGCTTGTGTCTCACGCAGGCGAGCCGCTGCTCACACCGCTCCCTCTCTTGCGAAGCCATTGGCTACTACACATTTGGTTGAGCTCAGTCTGGAAAAAAAAGCAATTCCCCTCAAAGATGACATGGATTCTACTTTCCACACTCACCGTCTCAACAGTTTGAGCAAGCAATGAAGTTTATGCTGCTTATCAGAAGCTCACGTTGCTCGCTGATGCTAATCTGCATGCAGCTCTGCTTACCTTTTGCCTTTGTCGTGACAGCGCACGCAGCCAATCAACTAGTGGCCAGTTTCTCTGCGCTAGTATCATGCAGTTCTACCAGTGCACCGTAATGTAGGACGCCAAGTGGTGGCACAAGTGGAAAAATGTTACTAGTAAGACTTAGTCCTTCTTCTAGTGCACCCTGGTTGTTCTACTAGTGCGCCCTAGCGGTCCTGCTTGTGTGCTGAATCGTCTTACCAGTGAGAACAAAGTTGTAGCAGATGTCGACTAGCGCACACCTTTGCCTCACTGCTTACTTGCAGTTGTTCTACACGACGACATTCATACCGCTCGTGTGTCCTACTAGTGCAAGACTTGTCTTCGTCGTGAGGACAAAGAGTGGATGCGTGAAGTAGGCTTTCCTTGTGCTGGGTTATCTGCTCATTGGCAGCACTTCCTGCCTGGCCAGGAAGTGCGTCTGAGGCTGTTTTTCAAACTTGACTCGTGCTCTTTGAAAGTCGGGTTCCGAGCCGGGGTTAGCGCTGATGCAAACGTGCGTTTGTTTGTGTAGTTGTGTGTCGTCTGCTGTGTAAGAACGGAGGCGTGTGCCTGCTGAAGGATCGTTGCCTCTGCCCCTCAAACTTTACCGGAAAGTTCTGCCAGATTCCCGTCGCGTCGCAGGCCACGCCCTCGACCTCCTCACCCAATGAGATCGTCAAGCCCCCTCGCCTCTTTGTCACGGTGCCCAACACTGATCTGGCCCGCTCTGAGTTTCTGCTGCCGCTGGGGGGGCAGAACCAGGACTTAACAGGTGCTGCGTCTCTCCTGTGAGGTTGAAAAAAAACAAAACCTTTGAAACCCTACGTTGACACGTTGACTTGAAGCCCTACTCTGTTCCCAGGAGCAGCTGGAGCATCCCTGGTGAAGGTAAGGGTGCAGCACCCCCCTGAAGCCAGCGTCAAGGTCCATCAAGTGACGAAGGTGCGAGCTGCCATTCAGCCATTTCACGCTTCGACCACCCGTTTGGTGTCGCTCACCGTCTGCGCCTTCAGGTGTCGGGAGTCGCGCCCGCGCCGCGACCGCTCTCGACCGGCGCGCTGTCCGGCTCGGCGGGGGCCCCGGCGCCGGCTGGCGTGCGGGCCCGGGCCACGGCGGAGGGCGGCGTCCTGGCCCGGCCGCACGGGGGCGAGGCCCTCTACGCCCGACACGCCGGCTTCAAGTACTGCTTCAGGGAGGTCAAAGACGGACAGGTGAGAGATGCAACGTGGCGCCCGTCACTACTTGAAACCCTACTTTGAAAGCCCAAGCCTTTCTTTGAAATATAAGTCACACTTGAAACGCTTGAAACTGAGTTGCGGTTCTTTCCCAACCTGTGCTAGAATTTGAAAAAAAAAAACCATTGAAAAATATTTGGGGAAAAAATTGAAAAAAGGTTTCATTGTGTTAGAAATAAATGTGATACAGAGAACAGGTTTGAAACCAAAAAAGGAAGGAAAAATCACTGTTGCGGTTCTTTCCCGACCTGTGCTTTGTACAAACTAGAGTTTGAATGCTTCAAAAACAAGAATGGAAGTTTTCTACTAATTTGGTAACATTTTTATGCTGTAGAAGCAGCCAAAAAATCAAATAAAAACCACTGACAGGTGTGACCAAAAGTGTTTGAAAAGAAGCCGAAAGGCCCGTTGAAGTCCAAGTGGGACGGGCCGAGGTGACCGAAGCTGACGGAACGTCTTTGCGCTTTCTTTCTTTCTTCTTGTTGGTCTTGTCTTGTTGTGTGCGTGGCCGCAGTGCAGCTCTCCCGTGCCGGGCCTGAGGAGCAAAGAGATGTGCTGCCGAGGTCCGGGAAAGGCCTGGGGGGCCGACGACTGCGCCCTCTGCCCCCCGCACGCAGGTCGGCGCGCTAGCCTCACGCGTGGCTTTCCACTCCGCTTCAAACCACAAACGGCACACATCCCGGATTGCGCAAATATTTGGCAAGATCCCACCGGGATCATCTTACGTAACGCCTCGCGCACGCGCACGCGCACACAATAGCTTCTTCTTGAGGACATGGCTCGAATCGTAGCAGAGCACCGGAACCATCAACAAACCCCCTCCCTCCCCCGCAATTCAATCATTGTGTCGGCAGTTTGTTTTGCTGTGTTGTGCCTGTGTGTTGACACGCTAGCCGCGCAATAATCGGCCATGAATCGATGACTCGGCAGGTCCAAACAACAGCAGCTGTCCTGTTGGCTTTCAAGCAAGCAACGGAAGCAAATGCGTGGGTGAGTTGATGATTCTTGTTCTCGTCGTTCTCGTTCTCCTTGATCACCTTTGCCGCCGCCGCCGCCGCGTTTTTGCGCAGACGTCAACGAGTGCCTGCGGCCCGGACTTTGTGACAACGGCCTGTGCGTCAACACGGCGGGGAGTTACAGTTGCGTTTGCAAGCCGGGCTTCATCTTGGACGCCTCGCACGGACTCTGCATCTGTAAGTCAAACTCGAGAATAAATCAAATCAAAGGCGCCGTCCTGCCCGCTTGGCCACGTCCGCCATGCGTGCCACTTTTGGGGAGTGCGCCTAAGCGCGCTGGCTCGCGGGGCTCGGGAAGAGACAAAAACCGGGAGTAATTCGTAGCTCGGCCAGTGGCGCTTTCAAGTGGAAAACGCCGGCGCCACTCGGGTTGAAGCTAAGCCTCGTTAATGACGAGAGAGCAGAATGAAAAAGGAGACAAGATTTTTTTTCTTGTGAGAAAAAGAGCTGTTAGATTGATGCCACAATTACGTCAGCATCATGTCAAATACCGCAGAGAAAAATATGTTTTGGGGAGGAGTGTATGAAATATGAAATGCCGCGTGCAAAAGCGTGTTTTGCGCGTTCCAAAATGTGTTCCAAAAAGCCTCCAACACAAACGCCGGATGGAAGGCTCGCTCGCTCGCTCGCTCGTCTTCGCTAGATTCCAACGCACTTAAAAATAAAGACATTCTTTTTCCAAACATCTTTGTTTGGTTTAATGTGAATGTTGCTAAAAGGTTACATTGTTGTTGGGCATTTCGTCCACTGGAGGGTGCACAAGCAACCACTTTCAATGACTCCATGAAAGCTTGCCGTTGGTCACGATTGGAAGCAAACATTTTGCGTTCTTTTTTGTTACTTGAACCTTTCCGATGACCTGTTGTTTATTGCTTATTCGGCCACAGGCGTGCAGCTTTGGCCCACTGGACGTGCAAATTAGGGTGAAAGCGGCCCCGGAAACGCAAAGAGTTGGCCGGCGTCGGTCGGCTGCTTGAAACGTGTCTTGTGTTTGCGTCCCGCGCAGCCCAGAGTGTGATATCTGAGGAGAAGGCTCAGTGCCACCGGGTCCTGGCGTCAGGTGCGGGCCCGTCCTCCTGCTCGCTGCCCATCCTCAGGAACATCACCAAGCAGATCTGCTGCTGCAGCCGCGTGGGCAAGGCCTGGGGGCCCCGGTGCCAGCGCTGCCCCTACTTCGGCTCGGGTGAGTCGAGTCCAGTCCCATCCATCGTTTCCAACACCCTTCAAAGGGAAATCAACCCGAGCTGATTTTTACCAAGAACATGTTCCCAGCAGGCCCACTAGTTTGAAACAAGGCATTCTGATCAATGTTGCATTTGTTAGGTAGGAAAATCCACCTGCGTTTAGCCATCGCCGGGGGCGGCCATTTTGTCACTTCCGTCGACTGAAAACACGGGTAACGACTAATCACGGCTCGGCTTCAGAAAAAGGGTCCGCCCTGGGTAGTTGTGATGTCATTTTCAGTGGACAGAAGTGACAAAATGGCCGCCCCCAGAGATGGCTAAAAACGGAGGCATCAACTCTTATTCCACAAAGGCAATATTTATCCGAATGTCCTGCTTCAACGAGTGGGCCTGCTGGGAACGTATTCTTGAAAGAAAGGTGTTTGCCTTGACTTCTGCTTTAATGACAAGAAAGTCTCAAAGGGCTTCACAAAAATGTAGTAATGACATCATCCGCTGATCTTAACCCCAAGGAGGTCTTATTGGAGGTGAAGTGGAAGCAGGGTGTTGCATCTCCAACTTTGGGATTTTATTTTATTTTATTTTTTTAAATTCAAATACAGGAAAATTGCGCAGCAGGTTTACATTAGGGGATCGCTCATTGGCAGCTTTTAGAGCGAGTGTCAAATACAGTGCTGCAACCCATCATCACAACTGCAGCTAAAGGTGACCGCCAATTTCATGCGGCGCCACCGCTCGGATAATAATGACAAGACGGATGGCCCTCCTGTCACTTGTTTCCTGTCACAAAGTTGAGGCGCTTTGCTCTCCCTCCCAGCGGCTTTCAAGGAGATCTGTCCCGCCGGTCCGGGCTACCACTACTCCGCCTCCGTCCTGCAGTTCAGCCAGAGAGCTGCGGATCGACTGGGCACCCAAGGAGCTCCTCTGCTAACCGACGGCGACCAGCAGCGCCGCCACGGTAAGCTCTCCAGACCCAGTTGAAGTCTCCGCGCCTCACCTCTTGCAGCAATCAAAGCTGAGATGATCCCTTTGTCTCTCCTTGTACAGGTGCTTCGGCTTCTAGTGGATCCGCCAGCTCTCAGCAGAAGCCCTCCTCCGGCCGACCCAGTCCGCCTCCGCCTCGCCCGCCGCCGTCGAAACCTGCGAGCGCCGCCCGGCACAAACCTCAAACTCCGGACGGGGCCGCGACCCGGCCGACTCGCCCGGAACCAACCGCGTCTCCTGTAAGGTCGCCGCCGCCATCCGGTGAGAGGCAAGGTACGGGCCGCAACCGAGCAACGACAGGGAGTCAAGGCACAAGTCCGAACCAAGGAGCCGCCGGGAACCAAGGCTCAAGTCCGAACCGAGACACGAGCCGCGACCAACGGGTTGGTGGCAGTCAAGACGGTAACAGAAATAAAGCAACCGGTCACAAACAAGGGACGGGCAGAAGCCAAGCCCCCAATGGGAGTCAAAGCGCCGGAATCGGTCAAAGGATCCGGGTCAGCCAAAGCTCCAGCGGAAGCCAAGGCAGCAATCAAAACCGAGGCTCCAATCGGAGCCAAGAAGCAAGTGAGAATCGAGGCACCGGCAGCAACCGAGACACCGATGGGAGTCAAAGTTCTAGCTTGAACCAAGGAACAAGTGGGAGTCAAGGTACCCGACAAATTGTCTGCAGAGATGGCAAGTCCGGGTCGGGAAAGTCCAAAGCCTGCCCCGGTTTGGTGCCTCTTCTCAACTGGCAGGTAAACGCGCGAGCTGCGTTGACTAGAAGCGTCCGAAAGACAAGACAAGACAAGACAAGACAAACTGAGGCAGGCTTCTGACTTTCTGGACCTGGTTTTGCCATTTCGGATGCTCTGAGAGCAACAGGCAGGAGCAGGAAGTGTCTTTCACAATAAATGTCACATGAGGTCTCCATGCGTCGGGCAGGTCTTCTGCCAGGAAGAGGAGAAGGAGATTCCCTCCCGGTATCGGCTCCGCGGGTCTCCGAGCAAGACTCGGGGCTGGGCGCAGATGTCGGCAAGCCACAGGCAAGCGCGCGGCCGCCCCGCGTCAAGCGTAAGTTGTCCAAACGCGTCTGAAACACAACCGCACTTTTGAGTTGCAAGACCGGCTCACTACTACATTGGCGTGCCTGCGTGTAGATGTGAACGAGTGTGTCGCGTCTGGAGGTGTGTGCGCGCCAGGCCAGTGCGTAAACAATGGCGGCAGCTACCAATGCGTTTGTCCATCCGGATACAAGACAGACGCTCGGAAGACTAGCTGTCAAGGTGACACCCTGTCCGCGTTTGACTCCTATCACAAATGTGGCTAACGTGGCTAATGCGACTGTTGTTACATTGCTAATGCGCTCAACAAGGCTAATATCAGTAACGTGGTTCATGTGGCGACGTGGCTAATGTGACTAACGCTTCTAACTTGGCTAATATGGGCCAATGTGGCTAACGTCACTGCTGTTGCTCGAGTTGCTAATGACGCTGATGTGGCAAAAGTCACTCGTGTGGCTAACTTGGCTAAATGGCTTGCTCGTGTGGCTAACAAGCCTGTTGAAGCGTTGGCAAATGAGGCTATCGTTGCTCATGCGGCCGGTACGCTTAACGAGACTAGCGTGGCCACTGTCATGTTGGAAACTGCTAAAATGACGTCGCTAATGTGGCTAACATGTAGCTAACAAGACAAGTCAAGCTAATGTCACATCTGTGGTGAATGAGACTAACGTTGCTAAAGTGGCCAACGTGTGCAATGTCACCAAGGGCCTTTTGTGGCTAACGAGGCTAACGCGGCTTCTACGTTTGGCCCCCTCAGATGTGAACGAGTGCGAGGACCCCCTGCTGTGTCCTGGTCAGGAGTGCGTCAACAATCCCGGTTCGTATGGCTGCGTCTCCTGCCGGCCGGGATTCGGACTTCTCAACGGACTGTGCGCAGGTAACGTCGCTCCGCATTTGTCACGACAACGTACGGAAAAATATCCAAATCTTTAGCGGCATTTGTTTGTGTGTTTTTGCACGCTCAGACATTGACGAGTGCGTTGGGGCGCCGTGCGCCCACGGCGGCTGCCGAAACACGCCCGGAAGCTTCCGCTGCCTCTGTCGCCACGGTTACAAGCTCAAGAACAACACCTGCGCAGGTTGCCGCGCGACATGGCCACATAACACACTCACGTGAAATACGGTCGATGATGTCATCATCGTGACGTCTGTGTGCGTGTTTATTATTATTATTATTATTATTGTTGTTATGATTATTCCGCGCTTGTGTGTGCCCAGACGTGGACGAGTGTGCGGATGCGTCTCAGTGTCCAGGTCAGATGTGTGTCAATTCTGCGGGCTCGTATCGTTGTGTGTCCTGCCGCCCGGGATACAAACTGACCAACAAACAGTGCACAGGTAACACACTCGCACAAACACACGCATACACGCTCACACACACACACACACACACACACCTGTTGTCTTGAACAGACGTGAACGAGTGTGAGGATGGAGCGTTGTGTCCTGGCGGGCAGTGTGTCAACTCCAAGGGCTCCTACAAGTGTGTGGACTGTCGTCAAGGTTACCAGGCGACCAATGGCGTGTGTCAAGGTACGCACGCGCGCACACGCACGGACGGACACACGTGCCCAACTCATTTTGATGGTAAATGTCCCCGCAGACGTGGACGAGTGCGCCAGCGCGTCCGCGTGCGAGGCGGAGCGCGTGTGCGTCAACACGGTGGGCTCGTTCCGCTGCGACTGCCTGCCGGGCTATCGAACCTTCGGCCGGGGGAGACCGTGTCGAGGTGAGCCCGGGCTGATTCCAAATTTCCCCCCAAAATTCGCCAAAAAAGCTTTTACGCTTGGAGGGGTGCATTTTTTTTGCGATTGATAAAAGGAATGGGGGAGTGTAGGGACAGCCGGCCGATAATCAGTGCCGATATTTGGGATTTTGAGGAATATCGGTATCGGCCTTGTTTCAAAATCTGAAGGCCGATAAATCCGTTTCAAACTGTGTTAACGTCATGGAAATGTTTATTTACATTTTGACCTTGGGGAAGAACACTGTGCACTTTTTGTTTTGGTTTGAAATCAAAACAAAGAGAAGTGAATTTTTTACATTTTTGTCATTTAGAAATTTTGGAGCACTTTATTTACTGTAGAAAACATGGAGGTATTGTTTGAATTTTCATTTAATTTTTGAAGACATGCCGATGACCCTGGGAGCTCCCTCAACTTTGTTTTGAATTTTATAACAAAGATGTATATTGGCAAACATTTATAATAATAATAATTTGTAAAAAAAAAAAGAAAATCTACATATTGCAAATGTGAAAAATGGTTCAATAAACATATGCTTGAAGACGTTTCAAAAGTTAAGAGTTTTTACTTTTTTTTTTTTTTTTTTAAGATTAAGACTTTTTCCTTTTTACTGAAGATGAGTATCGGCTCCAAACATCGGTTATCGGCCTCCTTGACTACAAATAATCGGTATCGGCCCTGAAAAAAACATTGGTCAATCTCTACCGTAGTGTGTGTGCGTGTCATTTTTGTAACGTGTGTGTGTGTGCGTAGACATTGACGAGTGTCTGGAGGAGAACTGGTGCCCCCCCACAGGAGAGTGCATCAACACACCCGGCTCATTCAAGTGCGCGTGTCCTCAAGGATACGCGCTCGGCCCGGGGGGCGACGACGGCAAAAACGACACGTGCGTCGGTAGGTGCGACGTCTTCTTTGCCGGTCGGCATGACGACTGTTATCATTGTAAATCCTTTTGTGATCAAAATGTCGATTGTTTATTTTTTACACGCAGCTTCAATCGATTTCTGATTGATTTTCGATGAATCGTTCCATGCCTAAGAGAAGGCCGAAGGCCAAAACAAGCAGTGATGAAATCGGCGATAACAGTGTACGGATTTCAAAGTGCGCGCGTGCCTTTTTCAGACGTGGACGAGTGCACGTCGTCCGGCGGTTCCGTTTGCGGAGGATCCGAGCGCTGCCGGAATACGGCGGGCTCGTACCGCTGCCTGCCTTCCTGCGAGCCGGGCTTCCGGGCCTCGGCCGACGGACGCTGCCACGGTCAGTTTGACGATCGAAGCGCCCGCGAGGCCGACGGCCGCGAGTACCATCCCAGCGTGCGCGTCTCTCTCCTCCGCCAGACGTGGACGAGTGCGCCGAGGGACGGGCCTGCGGCCGGCGCGCCGTCTGCCGCAACCTGGCGGGGACCTACGCGTGCGTCTGCGAGCCGGGCTTCACCTCGGCGCCCCGCGCCGACTTCTGCGTGGGTACGTGGCCGTGCCGGCGGCCGTACCGCTTGGTGCTGGCAAAACATCAAGACCCGTCTCGCTGGCAAAAGTGTGCCGCTGAAAACCAACAAAATGATGGCAATTCAAATAGAAGGAAAAATTCTGAACAAAATAAAATGAAATGTGTGTATATATATATATATATGTATGTATATATGTACATATATGTATGTATATATATATATATATATATATATATATATATATATGTATATATATATGTATATATGTATATGTATATATATATATGTATATATGTATATGTATATATATATATATATGTATATATATATGTATATATGTATATGTATATATATATATATATATATATATATATGTATATATGTATATGTATATATATTATATATATGTGTGTACGTGTGTGTGTATGTACTGTACACACACACGCATATTAGGGCTGTCCAAATTAAAACGTTAACTATGGAGATTCATTCGAATTTTATAAAGACTTAAAAGATATGAACTCCGTTTTATTGACTTCCTGTGGCCGCTTCCCTCTGCTGACTTTGAAGCCAAACGTAAAAAGACGGACTTTGACGTCGTTTGACTTAAGAAATCCAAAACAGTTTGCGCACTTTGCAAAGCCAAATTAAAATACTGTATCAACCGTTGTATTTTATTTTCATTACTTTCAATCGAAATATACTTTCGAGTTTTTCTTCCCACATTGATTCCAAGATTTTACTCAAGTAAATATCGGTTCCAAGCTACGTAAAAGATTGTAGTTGAAAAATACGAGTCGTCGCCATCAATATGGAAAGTTTTGCGATTAATTTTAATGGCTTTAACAGCACTAATATATATATATATATATATATGTGTGTGTCTGTATGTATAATTGTTGTCATTTCCAATGCGCTTGTGTGTGCACGTGTATTTGTGCACGCATCCGTGGGTGTACGCGCATCTCTCCGTCTGCATTCCAGACGAGGACGAGTGCGCATCCATGCCCGGCGTGTGCGGTCCGGCTCGTTGCGACAACCTGGAAGGATCGTTCAAGTGCGAGTGCGCCGCGCCGGGGGAACGCTTTGACGCGGACACCCGACGATGTGTGAGCGCACTGCCGGCAGGTATCCACCCATCGGCGCACGCCTGCTCATTCCACGGGTGCCCAAAATTTGACCACTAAAAGGGATCGACCTGCCACTTGGGTCCATTTGACCCAACTCGAATGTAAAAATATTGATTTTTTTTTTCCTGGTTTTGTATTTATTTCTTTTTTTTACCCCAATTAGGTCATTGTTGACCCAAGTGTTTGTGGTTTCCTTAAAACTGCTGGGTCCAAAGATAACCCGATTTTGGACCCAAAAGGTTGGGTCAAATGAACTCAGCTTGGTCCAATTTCTGAGGAGTTCTTTTTGAGCCAGCATTTCGGTTGGGTTTCTTACACGTGAGAAAAATAACTGCAATTCTCTCACCTGCCACAAGATGGCGGCAAAGGATGTCTTGTCAAATTGGAGCCCCTCAACTCACTTCCTATTGTTTCTTTGGCACCAAGTTGCCACCAGATGGCGCCAAAGCATTGTTGGGCTTGACTGCGCTGACTTTTTGACTTTGTTGTTCCATCGCAGCGGCTTTCCCCATCCGGCCGTCCTCGTCCTTGTCCCCGCCCCCGCCGTCCTTCCACGCGGGCGTCCTTGAGGTGGCGGCGCCCGACGCGGGCGATCTGCGGAACTGCTACTACAACGTGGGCTCGTCGTCGTGCGGCCTGCTGGCCGCCAACGTCAGCCGGCAGGAGTGCTGCTGCACCCTGGGGGAGGGCTGGGGCCTGAGCTGCGGCCACCACGCCTGCCCCCTCGCCCGCTCAGGTGAGAGCCCGTCGCGGTGGGCGCGGCGCCCAGTCCAGGCTGACCGGACCCGTGTGTGTGTGCGCAGCCGACTTTCTGTCGCTGTGCCCCAGCGGGAGAGGATACGTCAGCGCCGGCCCGGCCGACTTCAGCTACACAGGTGGCCACATTCATCCTGACTCTCAATTCGCAGCGAGGTTATTTTAGTCAATGAAAACAAAGCCAATAACAAAAACTAAAATGGTCAAAACATTTGCGTTGACAAAATAAAATCGAAACGAAAATGCTTTGCAAAAGACAAAAATTGACTGCTACTACCTTTTCCTTTTATGAAACGAATCCTTTTCGTCTTTGGCAATGACTTGATTGATTTTGATTTGAAATGTATTGATTTGGATGTTATTAGCCAGAAGAAAAGAGAATGTCGGACACATTTGTATTCTCTGGCTTTTGAGCTGACCTGAAATTTTCGGCTCTTTTCCGGTGCCTATTGTATCTAGAGTTTTATGTTCATTTATTGATTCCATTTTGTTGTATCCTCTTGTAAAGTGCTTTGTTACCGCTCTAGCTGTTATGAAATGCGCTATATACATAAAAATGTATTGTATTGTAGGTCATCTTTAGATTACGCAACACTGACCATGGTGTTTTTTTAAATCCTTCACGCAAGTAAAAGCAATTAAAAAAAGCAAACAAAAACCAATGCTCAACTTAAACAAAGTGTTGACTAATCGTAAGGAACCGAGCCGCCCTGAAAATGAGTTGAAGCTAACGACATTCCAAAACTCCGAAGGAAAGAAAAACTTGTGGTGGAAATGCGGCGTCATGTTGTATGTCTTTGTCTTTGTCGTCGTCTTTGTCTTTGACGTCGTCTTCGTCTTTGTCGTCGTCGCTGTTGTTGTTTTTCCGACAGATGTGGACGAGTGCAAGCGCTTCCATCCGGAGGTGTGCAAGAACGGCGTTTGCGTCAACAACATTCCCGGTTACAACTGTTACTGCTCCAGCGGATTTGTTTACAGCGTCGCGCGGCTCGAGTGTGTCGGTACGCGCACACGCATGCACTTGATTTGGTTGTTCTTTTTTTTTTTTGTTTTTTCAAAACTTTTGTGGTATTAGTGCCGCAGTGAGGAGCTGAGACCGCTTCCGAATGCATAACCTGCCCCCGTTGAAGTGTGAATTGATGCAAAGTGTGCTGTGGAATTCCATCTGAATTCTCTTGAAGTAAACATGACGTCGACCCAAAGGTTTTTGTTTTCCAGAATATGTTCGATGCGGGCCCGCTAGTTGAAACGGGGCATTCTGATTCATATTGTGTTTGTGGAATAAAAATGATTCCCGCCGTTTTGAACTTTCTCCGGGGGCGGCCATTTTGAAAATGGCATGACAGTCGCTGCGGTAAGGACCAATCCCAGCTCAGCTGTTTTCTGAAGACCAGCCCTGATTGCTCGTTATCCCAGCCCTGTGCAACTGTGATGTCATTTTCAGTTGACAAAAGTGACAAAATGGCCGCCCCCAGAGTTGGGCAAAGACAGCGGTATTAACTCCTATTCCACAGATGCAATATTCATCCGATTGGCGTGTTTCGACTCGTGGTCGGTGAAGGGGAGTCAACTGGATCCTATTTTTTTTCCCAGAATATGTTCCGCGCAGGCCCACGTGGCCCTTTGCTTTGTTTGTTAGCATAAAGCTAGCCAGACTTTCCAATGCGGTTGGTTTTACACGGAAGCACTTTTTTCTTCCTCTCGACATTTTTGGGGACGCTTTTTGATTGAGCGTGACGTATGGGCGCCATCCCATTTTCAACTCTTGCGTTTGTGCGCCTTCAGATCTGGACGAGTGCGAGCAGGAGAGCTGCGAGGGAGGCTGGTGCGTCAACACGTTGGGTTCTTATTATTGCAGCTGTCCGCCGCCTCTG
Organism: Filicampus tigris; assembly: GCF_054856515.1. Taxonomy (NCBI): domain Eukaryota; kingdom Metazoa; phylum Chordata; class Actinopteri; order Syngnathiformes; family Syngnathidae; genus Filicampus; species Filicampus tigris. The sequence goes on along the minus strand of NC_141223.1, from coordinate 734,008 downwards.
GCGCTGGACGACACGCAACGAAAGTGCGTCAACGCCTCTCGCCTCAACCTGGGTAAGACGCCGCCGCCGCCGCCGCCGCCGCCGCCATCCTGGCCGGCCCAAATGAGGAATTGTCTTGAAAAGGGACAACGCGGTCAGCCGTCCCTTCAAAAGTAATGTGTTTGATTGGCAAGCGAGGAGAAGTCACATTCGGATCTTGAATGTGGAAAATATTTGCAATTGGAACTCAACTTACATTTGACCAAAGTGGTGTTGAAAAGCTCTTCCAAAAAATGTTCCTCAAATGTTCCGATGTCTTAAAAGGGAGTGGCCAGAGAAGGCTCTGGAAAAGTTTGAAATGAAAATACAAGGAGCTTTCCAAAGTCTGATGCTGGATTCAAGTGCTCTTGAAAACATTTTCCATTTGATGGGAGCACTTTCAAAGTTTCACTTTGGATTGGAATGGCCTTCAAAGCGCTTTGACTTTTTACATTTGATTGGTTGGATTACATTTGTTTTGTTTTTTAAAAGGCCTTTACCCTCAGATGACGACTGTATTGTCCGAGCAGTATGATGGAGTGATTTGATGTTATCGATAACCTTCAGAATTCATGCTGATTGCGCCTGCCTGCCTGCGTGCGTGCGTGCGTGTGTGTGGCCAGACGAGAACTTGTCGGTGTGCTGGCAGACGGTGAGCGCCGAGCTGATGTGCCAGAGTCCCCTGCTGGGGGCGCAAGTCACCTTCAGCGACTGCTGCTGTCTCTACGGCCAAGGCTGGGGCATGGAGTGCGCGCTCTGCCCGCAAACACACTCCGGTAACTAGGACGGCCGCCGCCCAGAGAAAAAGCAGGCCTCCGGACTCTTTTTTTTTTTTTTTTTTTTTCCACATTTTTACAAAATCATATTTGATTCAAAGACGTATTTGCGAGTACATTCAAATGTGTAAGTATGTGCAAACATACTTGCAGGCTAAATGCTACAAACGTAGCATTTTTTTCCCCCCGTAATGCCACAGACTTGCGCAGGTAAAAAAAGGTTTTGGTTTTTTTAGGCCTAGATTATGCCAATTAGTTTGAAAACCAAGTACATCAACATTATTTGTCATTTTAAGCTTTGATTATGACTGCAGTGCATCATTTTTCCACCATAATGGGTATCGACATGCACATGCACGTAGCCCAGGGCATTATGGGGAAAATACTTCCTTCTTCGATTTCGAACGTACGGCATTTGGCATCATGTAGGTCCGATACATAATGGATTGGATGATTGATTCTCAAAAGCTCGCTTTGCGGCAGGCCCGCCCACGGGGTAGCGCAAAGCAACAACCACGCGTCAACAACATGTCCCGCATCGCAATGATTACCAACAGCATTACTCCAACTTTGCATTACGTCAAATGGTCTTGAAAATTCGTAAACATTTGATTCAAGTCTCCATCATTTGGATTTTCAAGTCTTGAATTTGATGGAGGAAGCCTTGAAACGTCTTAAGGTGAAATCAAAAGAGGATTTTTCAATCTCAAAGACTTTTGGGAACTGCTTAAAGGAAGAATAAATGAAAAGTCTTCCATTTGATTCAAGTGATGATGATGATGATGATGATGATGATGATGATGATGTGGGCTGTTTCCACAGATGACTTTGGCAGCCTGTGCAGCTCCTTTGCTCCCGCCGTCTTCCCCGATGCGGCGGGACCAGAATCGCTGGGAGCAGGAAGAGGTGGAGCTACAAGCGTTGCCTTTTGGAGCGCTTTTCGTCGCATTCTTCCCCGGTTGGCAAAGTGGCCAAATGGCTCATTACTGCCACCGACTGGTGGCGCCCTCCCGCTGCGAGGAAATAATGTGGCCGCACGTCGGGATGTTTGGTGGCGGCTGTCCCAACTTCACTCCTATTTGGAGTTTCTCATGAAAGAAATCACAACTCCCGAAATAAGAATTGAGAAGTTAAAATTGAGGAATTTCATGTTGGAAAAAAAATGCATGCAAAGTACAATGCAAATCATAGCTACGGTCTAACATTTATATTTTTTCGTTACTTTGCATACGTTTGACATTCAGTGCGCACCCCTTTGAGTTTATTTTGCTAGTTAATGTTGTTGCTCACGAGAGCTGTTAACCCGGAGCCTCCTCTGCCCTCGCCCCCCAGGCTCCCCCTTCTTCCCCCCGTTCAGCAGCGACGCCTTCCCGCCGGACGACTACGACGACTACCCTCCGGTAGGGGGCGGCGGCTCCGACTTCCCGGGCGGGACGCCGCCGGCCGACGCATACCCCGGCCCGCCGCACTTTGAGTAGGAACAAACGCACACTCGCGGCAACACACTCGAGCGCTGATATGTCAAAGGGTGCTACGCAGGCTCCCTCTTGTGGTAGGCCAAAGAATTACAGCCTCCGCTCAGCTCCACGAGCTTTCACTTTGACCTACGACTTTTGTCTTAAAGAACTGTTTTTTTATTCAACTTAGTAACAGTATTTCTATAGCTAATGTTCTGGTAGTTTTTCCAGAGGAACATTATTCTAGATTAATTTCCCTCATATTTGTGTGTCATTTATTTCATATTTGAGTATTTTTTTCCTCACGATTGTGTGTTTTTTGTTGTTGTTATTTTAGGAGGGGGCCATACTGTACTGTATGCTATAAGTGTTTTGCATTATTTTTTACCGATTAACATTTTTTCAACAAACCCATTTTTCTTTACTTTTTTCTCTTAATATTTGTGTATTTTTTATGGTACATATATATCGAATAAAATAGGTGTGTATTTTTTTTCCTGGTAGGTTTCCCTTGTCATACTTATGAAGTGGACGCGAGGAAGCGGTGGGGACTATTTCCCGCGAGCGTGTTGTTGATTGCTTGTTGTTGCGTTGTGCCCAGCATTGGGGCTTATTACCCGGGGACAGACTACGAGGATCCGCCTCCTCTCGGCCTGGCTCCGCTTCCGCGAGGATCTCCTTTCCGCGAGGACGATGAGGGCGACTCGTGGGGGCCCGGACCACCTTTGGCGGGAGGCGGCGGCGGCCCCAGGAGGCTGTATGAGCGTGAGTGGACTGCAAGGACAGGATTTTTTTGGGCTGGTGGGTCACGGTTAGCGAGGGTTTGTTTTTCATCTTGCTGCCTTTTCCAAAACAAAATAAATGTTGCTCTTTCCTCTGAAGAATTGGCCTTTTTTTTTTCTTTTTTTTGGACAATTTTAACGAAAAAGTCAGACTTTTTTTTTCCATTTTCCTAATATTGCTAAAATTGTCTAACATTGTTCATTTTGGTGGGGTTTTGGTCAATTTTTGGGGGGTCATTTTGCTGACTGTATTTGCAATATTAGTGTATTTTTCCTCTTTTATATCTTCATTTCACTCCCCCCCCCCCCCCAAAATATATTGGGCATTTTCCTAACATTAGAAGTTTTGTTTTGCTTATGGTGTAACATTTGTTTTGTTCCAACCTTATTTGGAACCGGACAAAATAGTTTTTCATCGTCTAAATTGTGAGCCAAAATGGCGACATGAAACAAGCGTGAGAAAAGTTGGCAAACTGTCCTAAGCATCCGCAATGTATTCACGCCGCTTCCCTTTGCCACGGTTTTGATTTGGACGAATTTGGAGCAAAACAATTTGATGAGCTGACTTCCTGCGTGTGCTTTTACAGGACGCTACGACGCGTACGCCGGCCTGAGCGTGGCGGACGATTGCGGCATTCTTGGCGGCTGCGAGAACGGCACGTGCATCCGCCTGGACGAGGGCTACACCTGCGACTGTGACCGCGGCTACCGGCTGGACGCGACCACCATGACGTGCATCGGTGAGACGATGGGCGAGCGGCGCGGCCCTTCCAAGTAGGGCTAGGGATGGGGTTTCAAAGTCAGGTTTGAAACTCAAGGTAAGGTTTCAAACTAGGGTTATGGTTTCAGAGTAGGGTTTGAAATTAGGGTTCAAGTTTCACAGTTGAGCTTCAAACTAGGGTTAGGGTGTGAGTTTCCAACTAGGGTAGGGTTTGAAATTTGGTTAAAGGTTCAAACTAAAGCTTTTGTTGACAAACGGGGGTTTCCGAGGTGGTTGTTGGCCGGCCCGCTGACAGAAGAGCAGCTCGGGAAACTCGTCTCTTCACCAAATATTCGACTATCGCTCCTTTTTCGGTGGACGTGTTCACATCATGCCCGCCGTCCATTTGTCAGCTGGCGTGTGGGCTCTTGTCACTTGCGGGGCTTTGCTGCGGCGCCCGTGTTGGCTCATCCGGCCGCTTCCGTCGCTTTTCCTGAGCGCTTTTCTTGTTTTGCCGGCAGACGTCGACGAGTGCCAGGGCGGCGCGGACGTGGACTTCCCCTGCGTCAACGCGCGCTGCGTCAACACCGACGGTTCCTTCCGATGCGTGTGTCGGCGCGGCTACGTCATGTCGCGCAGGCTCAACCGCTGCGTGCCCGCCTAGACCGCAACGGAAGCCGCAGGTCCGCACCGGATGTTGCCAGTCCAAAGCGGTGTGCAGATGCAAAGACTGTAGCGCACGTGACGTCAACCTGAGCTGGGCTGGAAGCAGTTTCAGGAAGTCCAAGCGGAGGTCCAACTTGAGCCTTAGCATTTCTGTTAGCACAGTTAAGACGCTTGGCGAAGCAGAATTTGCCTTCATTATCCTTTTTTGTTTTTCAACCATGACACTAAAAGTAAACTATTGTCACCAAAAATGGATGATGTACTTTTGTAATTCAGTGAAGCCACGCCAAGTGCTAAAGTAGCCATAATGGCAAAACGCCGCCTAAAAGAGTTTGTACATTTTGACTGCAGGACCAAAAGTTCCACATTGCATTGACTATTTCTCACTTTGTTTGAAGACTCCAGCAAACAAAACTCCAGCTGATAGCATTGATTTGTTTTAAGCGCGATGCATTTAGAAGCTCAATCAGCTGTTTTCTCACATTTATGACAATATTCGACAAGAGTTGATTTTGTGTGTCAGCCTATAGTTGACTTTTGATATTTTTTATTATTTCTCTCTAAGCACCAAGGAGTGTGTTTAAGAGAGCTTTTGGGTGTGGGTGTTGGCACCTAAAGCTCCTGTACTGGTCTTGTAAATATTTAATCATAAGTAGTATTTCAAATCTGGCCCGTTGCGTGCGTGCTACATCCTGTAAGGGTTTTGAGTCTTAACTTTAAAAATTGTAAACGTCCCGTCTTTCAACTGACAATGTAAACACGTTTGAACCAGAATAAAAGGGTTGAGTCAAATGGTTTTCCAAATGCTTTTGTGCTGTTGCAGCACCCTCTGGCGGCTAGTTTATTAATGCCATATGCTTTTTATTAGGAAACATAAGGCCAAGAGTTTACATTTTGTCAATATTTGAGTGATTGTAGGTTATCTGTACTATTTCGAACTTTATGCATAATAAGGAAACTTAATTGTGCCTAATAGTACAGCTCGGTTTGTTGGTCGCGCACCTTACTTAGTTAACACCAAATGGCACAGTGCAGTCATGTTACAATTTTAAAGTTAACTTTTACAACATATGACAAATGCTTTTTATTAGCAATAAGAAAAAGCCTAGAAACAGGCTTTTTCTCTCTTATAACACGTAAAAGACAACACGTATGCGCTTAGTTAGCACGTTGGCCAACGTTAGCCATCATAAAGTTGAAAAAAAAAATATCAAAATCAAGGCAGGCTAACCCTTTCATTTTGCTGGATGCGACCTTTCACCCCAACCTTGCATTACAATCAAAACACGCACTTGATTATTCGCCTAAAAAGAAACACATAAAAATGTGAATAACCGCAGTTCTAAATCGGTAGTACTGTACTGTACTTTGCGCTGGTTGGCCCGAGGGGGAAAAAAATCCGAGTCCTGCGCGAGTCGGAAATCCATTTCGGTTGTTTTTTTTTTTTTTTTTCCCCCTCCCACCAAGGTCGCCATTGCAAGCCCGGAAGTGAATTCAACGACTTGAACGGGAACAGACTCCCTCCCAAAACATGGATTCAAAGAGTTGTTTTTTGTTATAATTGTCGATGGAAGGTGTCGGCACAATGTCCAACACGGCGAGGAGCGGAGACTTGATCCACCTGAACGTGGGCGGAAAAAGGTGAGCAGCAAATGTTCGGTTAAAAAAAATGGTCCGAATGTCGGCTAACCTTTGGCTAGCGTTTAGCTCCAAGAGGCGTCCCAGCAGCGGTGTCCCGGTATATAAAGAACACACAATACCCCAAACGACGTACTTGTAAATCCGCAGGCTTGAGTTTTGTTCCCCCAAAACAAAATAAGAACGAACGACGTGAGACAAACAAGCATTAGTAGAAGTTCTGACGACTCAAGCGTAACTATCGTCCGACAATGGAACTCAGGCGGAGATTGGAGCGCAGCGAAATGCTAACTGCACTTGAAATACATTCAGTCAAGTCGAACGAACAACAGTCTATTCGACTACACGTCTTCTAGTATGTTGAATTGTGCCTCGTTTCAGTCCTCGTTCTTCGAGTCGTTGATTTTGTGTTCTTTATTCAGTTGAAGCCATTTTAAACCACCAACGTAGGTCGACGAAGTGCTTCCGTAAGATCCCCAAAAGAACAGTATGTAAGTGAACGCAACTTGAGTGTCATGGGTGTGATTGTTTGGTAGGTTCAGCACCTCCCGACAGACGCTCACGTGGGTTCCTGACTCCTTTTTCTCCAGGTGAGCGGACAAATCAAACGCACCAGCTCACACAGTACAGCACTACAGTACAGTAGAATGTTTGGGGAATTAAAAAAAACAACAATAATTTGCATAGGAACATTGATGTCCACAGGATGCATGGTGTACAAATTTTGTAATACCCAAAATATGATTCAAGCCAAAGAAGTCGGACGCCACTAAATCATAACTTTAATTTGTAAAACTGTCAACATAATGACTATAAACTTTGGTAGTTTTAGATTAGATTATGATGGACAATGGACATGAGAATTAACAGTTGCTTAAATGTTTCTCTTACAAAGGTAATTACTAGAGATAGACCAATACGTTTTTTTCAGGGCCGATACTGATTATTAGTAGTCAAGGAGGCCGATAACTGATATTAGGAGCCGATATTAATTGTCAGGAAAAAAGAAAAATATTGGCGTCAAAATCTTTAAAAAATTAAAACTCTTAACTTTGTTGAAACGTCTTTAAGCATATGTTTATTGAACATTTTTTTTTCAGATTTGCAAAATGCTGATTTTTTTTTTTTTTAATTATGATACATTTTTGACAATATGCATCTTTGTTGTAAAATTCTAAAGTTCAGGGAGCTCCCGGGATCATCAGCGTGTCTATAAAGTTAAATGAAAACTTAAACAAGAGCTCCCTACACTGTATCTTCTACAAAACTTGCATGGTTCAAAAACTCAAATGGGCTCCGTTAACCCGCCAATTTAGCGTTTCAGGCTCGAATAGTTCTCGTCGTGGTAAATACATTGCGAGACTCGCTGGTTTGAGGACATGATCGTTGCAACTGAAAACAATGCTGATTTAAAAAAAAAAAAAAAAAGAAAGAAAAAAAAGAAAAGAAAGTCCCGTTTGTAACTGTGTGCGTGTTTGTTTGGAGTCTCTTGAGCGGGCGCATCTCCACCTTGAAGGACGAAACCGGAGCTGTAAGTCGATCGGCGTCAGCCGCTTGGGCTAGCGTTTGCGCCGCGCATTTTAAAACGCCTCCCGCTTGGCCGTAGATCTTCATCGACAGAGATCCTTCCCTGTTTGCGCCCATCCTCAACTTCCTGCGGACCAAAGAGCTGCACCCGCGCTCCGTCAGCGTGCACATGCTCATGCACGAGGCCGAGTTCTACGGGATCACCCCTCTCGGTGAGCTCCTCGCCGCGCGACCCATCCGAGTCTGTCTTTAGGGAAGTGCTTCGCTTCGAGAACATTTGCAAAGTCAACAAGGTCAGACCGCGAGGTCATCATTCATGCTTTTATTTCCTCTCATTTCGATGACAGTCAACGAGCCCCCGTTTATTATGTTGCTTAGTATGTGCTCCCCACACCCACCTGTCAAAGGTGAAGACCATCAAATAGAAAGTCCATGAAAATAAAAAACAAGAAAGGTTTGACCCCAGCAAAGCTATTAAATCACACTAGCGGTGCAACAATGAATCGCTGAATCCACTCAATCTTCACGATTAATAGGGCTGTGCAATGAATCGAAATTCAATTGCGATTATTACACTCCACGATTAGGAAATTGGCACCATCGTAAAAAAAGGACTATTACTGTATTAGTAATGGTTTTTGACGACTATTCCAAGTTTGTAATCGTGGCGTGTAATAATTGTAATTGAATTTCGATTCATTGCGCTGCCCTACTTGACAGTAAATATTGTCCGATTTCTTGAGTCCCGGATGGCAGCAGACTGATGTTGAGTCCAAATAAGACACTTGCGAACTTCTGCTTTTTACCTTGGATGAAAAAGAGCAACATTTTTGCCTCTTTTCTGACATGTAACTCACCAAACCAGTAATCGCATCTTAATCTACGTTCGTGCCTTTCACGCATTGTCAAATGGAAAAAAAATCCCCCAAAAGTCCTGTTTTGGAGCAAAGTGATGAAAATGAAAACAAATGTTCTTATTTATCTTTTGAAATATTTGTACTTGTTTGAATGTTTTATTTGCTTGTTTGTTTAGCTGCGTACTGGTCCCGATGTGACGCGCGTCTCTGTCGTGTGTTCAGTGCGCAAGCTGCAGCTGTGCGACGAGTTGGACCGCTCGTCCTGCGGAAACGTCCTGTTCAACGGCTACCTCCCTCCGCCGGGTAATCTGTAAAACATTCAACCGGCCGGCGTCGCCAACTCCGCTAAAAGCTGGCCAATATGTTGCCAAATGTCGTACGCTGCAACAATGACGGCGACGACGCGTTCCTCAAGTTGAGCGGCCAGCCCAGCTACAAAATGCAATTTGTTCATGAAGGTTCATCATTGGCGTTTCCATTTGGAAGCTGAATTCCCATCGAGAAAGCCTGGTTTATCCCCATGAAGCAACGAAGGGCACGGCACGGCGGCAGCCGTTGACGCACAAAAAGTTTACAGCGTACTGTCAATACGTCCGGAAAAGATGTACAGGAAGTATTTACGCCTTCAAAGTCATAGAAAGACAACAGGTTCCGTTTTGGAAGCGTCACACTTATATTGAGTTTTATTAGTTGTTCCTTTCTGTTAGTCTGTCCCCACGTTCGTTACCAGTTGAAACGCCAAATCTGATAGCGCTCGCGAACACTCAATTGCGCCAGACGGAAAAGCCGCGTGGAAGCGGAACCTGCACGGCGCGCAGTCTTTCCTGTCACCTTCGTGCATTTCATCACCGAGTGACTCCCGGTGTCCTCATTAGTAGTCAAGGAGGCCGAGAGCTGACGTTCGTTTTCAGCAAAAAGGAAAATATTGGCGTCAAAATCTAAAAAAATAAAACCTTGTCTTCAAGCATGTTTATTGAACAATTCTTCAGATTTGCATAATGTTGATTTTTATTATTATTCTATACTTTTTTGACAATATTTGTATTATTTTTATTATATACATCGTTGTTATGAAATTCTTACAAAAAGTGCACTCAGGGTTGTCAGCATGTCTTCAAAAGTTCAGTGGAAATGGAAACGATGGCTCCATATAGTTTTCGACAGTAAATATAGTCCCCCAAAATCTGAAAGGACAGAAATGTTCAACTTTCACACATTTTAGTTTTGATTTCAATGCAGTTTTAAACAAAAAAGGTTGATGCCGATACTTGACGAAAAGGCCGAATATCGTCCCGGCCGAAAATGGGTCCAAGGCGATGCGATGCGCGCCACGGGGCCGCCGCCGTTGCCGCCGCCGTTGCCGCCGCCGTTGCCGCCGCCGTTGCCGCCGCCGTTGCCGCCGCCGTTGCCGCCGCCGTTGCCGCCGCCGTTGCCGCCGCCGCCATCACGGGGCCTCCGCCGCGGCGCGTGCTAACGTTGCGTTTGTGTGGCAGCGCACCCGGCCAAGCGTCGCAACCGCCACAGCGTGGCCGGCTCCCAGTTCGTGGCGGGTCGGGCGGCGCCCGGCGAGAGAGCGCCGGTGCGACGCAGCAACACCATGCCGCCCAACCTGGGCAACTCGGGCCTGCTGAGCAGGGCGGAGGAGAGGACGTCTGGAGGTGGGCGCACGCCGGACAAGACAAAGAAAGCCACGTGACTCGCCGCTGGCTTTGTTTGTCCGCTGCAGGTCCGCCGTCGGATCCCGGCTTGGTTCGCATCATCTGTGGCCACCACAACTGGATCGCAGTGGCCTACTCTCACTTTGTGGCGTGTTACAGGTGCACAAAACTTACTGCGAGTCATTTAAGACGCATTTTCTGAACTCATTGACTGCAGCCCGCCTCATATTGACTGCCGTTTTAGAGATGATTTTTTTTGGGGCAGAATATTTCTTGTTCTTTGATTATACACAGAATTTACCGGGGGGGGGGGGGGTTCAAAAGGAAAAAGAACGCTTGATGCGACCTTTTTCCGTTCTTTACCAGTCAATCAGCAGTCGAACATAATAGAGAGAGACCGATATGTTTTTTTTTTTCAGGGCCGATTCCGATTATTAGTCAAGGAGGCCGATAACTGGTATTTGCAGCCGATATTCATTTTCAGTCAAAAAGAAATTCTTAGCCTTAAAAAAGAAAACTCTTGGATTACTTGAAATGTGTTTACTATAACGTAGCATAAGTTTATTGAACAATTTTTCAGATCCATTTGTTTTTAATATTTTAATTATTATCAATCTTTGACAACATCTTTGTTATGACATTTTAACAAAATGTCATCAGGATGTCTTCAAAAGTTAAATGAAAACTGAAAGAATAGCGCCATATCCTTTTTTACAGTAAATGAAGTCCTCCAAAATTTCTAAATGACAGAAATGTTCGACTTTCACATATCTTTGTTTTTAATCCAACAGTGTTTTAAATTGATTTATCGGCTATCGGATTTAAAAACAATTTTTTTTTTAATAAGGCTGATGTGATATTCATCAAAACGCAGAATATTGATCACGAAATACCGATAATGGGCGGGCAGTTAGTTGAAATTCACTTATGATTATTACACTCCCCGATCCAAAGCACTATCGGCGGGGCGGTGACCAGTATTTTGTAATCAATACTAATGGATATTTGGCGTTTTGACGATCTATCCCTACGGTGGACGTGTTTGTTTTCCTGTCAGGGTGAAGGAGTCCACCGGGTGGCAGCAGGTCTTCGCCTCCCCTCGCCTGGACTGGCTGATCGACCGGGTGGCGCTCAACGCCAAGGTGATGGGCGGCTCCCTGGGGGACAACGACAAGATGGTGGCCGTGGCCTCGGGAACGGAGATCATCCTCTGGTCCATCTGCCCGGACGGCAACGGGAACGAGATCGGTGAGGACGCCCCGCCCCGCCCCGCCCCGCCCCGCCCCGCCCCTTCCTCCCAGACTCTTGACGTCGGGCCGGCGCGCTTTGCAGGCGTCTTTGGCCTCAATGTGCCGGTGGAGGCTCTCTTCTTCGTCGGTAACCAGCTGATCGCGACCAGTCACACCGGGAAGGTGGGCGTGTGGAACGCCGTCACCAAGCACTGGCAGGTGGGCGCACGCGCAACATCAACACCCGCCCTTTTCCCATCCCTTTTTGAGCCCGATTCGTTCACCGCTTGCCACAGAGTTCGGTGTTCTGTCGCGATGCAAGCAGCAGTCCAATCGCTAGGATGTCGAGATAGACCGATCACGCAAAATTTTGGCATCAAAAATGCAAACTCTCACCTTTGTCGAAACGTCTTGAACTCGTTCACTGCCGTTGACGCGTTTATTTGTCTTTTCGCAGTCCGGCCATTCGATCCCAGAAACGTATTTACATTTGTTTCACATTTTTGCAAAAGTTTGGCTAAAAGAGGGTCTGAAAATGCCTGGCAGTGAATGAGTTAAGCATAGCGTTTATTGAACATTTTTTTCAGACTTTTGAAAATGATTATTACGATAACGTTGGCCGATATGCATAGATGTTTGTTGTAAAATGGTAAGAAGAAGGGAAGTCTGCGGGTGATCAGCGTGTCTTCAAAAGTGAAATGGAAGCTTAAACAACAGCAATAAAGTTGTCCAAAGCATGTGAAATGTTCACATTGCACTTGTCTTTGTTTTGATTTCAAACAAAAGCAAAAAGTGTGAAGGCGTCAAATGCTTTTTGTTGTGTCCCTTGAACAGAACCAGGACGTGGTCCCCATCAGCAGCTACGACACGGCCGGATCCTTCCTCATCCTGGGATGCAACAACGGATCCATCTACTACATCGGTAGCCAACTTGCGCCGTTGGGCGGGAGCGCAACAGCGGCGCTTTAACACACTCACGCGCCTGACTCCAATTTGATTTGAGGGGGTGCGCACTTGTGCAACCGCATCGCTCGACTCCTTGTTTTGCTTTGACCGGGCCGTGCTTCTCAACCTTTTTACCGTTGATGCGTGAAACCTTTTTTTTTTTTTTTTTTTTCCCAGCGCAAAGCCAGCAAAAAGACTTGAAACGGCGCGCGATGCCATCAATGTCTGATTTATTCAACTTTGGAACTCCATTTGGAGTCAAATCCCCCAAAAATCCTCAAAGTGGAGCGGGAAAAAGTCGACTGTGTTGTCCCGCCGCGTTTGCGGGCGGAAAAAGGCTCACAGCTGACATCTCCGGCTATGAGCGACGACGGCGATGAGCAAATGCCCCGGAACGAGCGTTGACGCAAACCATGTTGTTTCAGACGTTCAGAAGTTTCCTCTGAGGATGAAGGACAACGACCTGCTGGTGACGGAACTTTATCGAGACGCCGCCGAGGACGCCATCACCGCCCTCAGCGTTTACCTCACACCCAAAACCAGTACGATCACTTTTGAGCGTTTATTTACTGATTTATTTTTTTTCCTAGAATTGCCTTTTTAGTGTGGATAAAGACAGTTTGGCGACTAGGACATTGACCTGAAGCCAGATATCCAGGATATGGAATAAAGATGTTGGAACACTCAAATCAACGCTAAAGTTGAACATTTCTCTCATTTTGCAGAGCTTTATTTACTGTCAAAAACTATTGGTCAAGTTTTCATTTCACTTTTGAAGAAATGCTCACGACCCTTCCAACTCCCTGAACTTTATTAGAATTTTACAACAAAGATGTATCTTTAAAAAGAAAATGTTCAATAGATGCTTAGTTAGGAGTTTTGGTACCGGTATGTATTTTTTTGATTTTTGACCAAAAGGGATATGGGCTCAAAATATCGGTTATCGTCCACCTTGGCTACTAATACTCGCTACGGGCCCTGAAAGAAAGAAAGAAAGAAAGAAAAAAAGAAAAGCAGGGCACCTTGGTCTCTGTGGAGTTGAAGCGAGCGGCGCACGTTGACAGTGGCGGCGTTTGCGGTGCCCATCAGGCGACAGCGGCAACTGGATCGAGATCGCCTATGGGACCGGTTCAGGCGCGGTGCGCGTGATCGTGCAGCACCCCGAGACGGTGGGCTCGGGCCCGCAACTCTTCCAGACCTTCTCGGTCCACCGCAGCCCCGTCACCAAGATCATGCTGTCCGAGAAGCACCTCATCTCAGGTAACGGCGGCGGCGGCGGCGTCCTGCCCGCTAGCTAGCTAGCTAACTAACGAACTAACTAACGCCCTCGCCACCCTCGAGGGCAGTTTGCGCCGACAACAACCACGTGCGCACCTGGACCGTGACCCGCTTCCGCGGGATGATCTCCACCCAGCCGGGATCCACGCCGCTCACGTCCTTCAAGATCCTCAGCCTGGACGAAGTGGACGGCCAGGGAGGCTGCTGCGCCGGCACCGAGATAGGTGAGCCCAATCGTCGGCACCGTCACGACTCCGCCCTACATTCCTTGTCTCTTTGTTTTTTCATGTTCATTTCCGGCTTTTTTATCGTCCTTGGTGCCTTTTCGTTGCGTTGCGTCAGTAGCATTTGACGTGGAAATGCCCGCACTGGCACGTTGCAAACGATTTGAGCCGACCTGCCACGTAAGGCGGGGCCGCACCGGTCCCTCGTTTATCCCGATATAAGCCGCCATAGGTGAAATCCGCAAAGTAACCAACTTTTTTTTTTTTTAAGGCTGTAAACCCCACCGTTAACATTTCTGGCGTTTAAACCTGCTCAAAGTTGGAAGCTCAGTAAGAAAATGAAGTATACTGTATCATCATTATTGTTGTTGAATCGAAATTGCATTACAATCACGATGATTACACTCCACCATGACAAAATTGTTCGAATCATCAAAACGATGATGAATATACATTTATATCCAACACGCACTTTGTTTACATGAGGAAATCCTACTTGAATTGACAACATTTGCCCCTTTTTTCAATTTGCTAATCCCGACGCGGCCCTCCTCTGTCACGTGACGTCTGGTCTGGTCTGGCGTCGCCAGGGCCGTACGGCGAGCCGGACGACCAGCAGGTCTTCATCCAGAGAGTGGTCCCGGACACCGACAAGCTCTACGTCAGGCTGTCGTCCAACGGGAAGAGGTCTTTGGACTTTGTCTGTCTGTGGTTTGTGTGTGCCTGCGCGCGTGTCTCCTCTCTGTCCAATGTTTGTGCCTGCGTGCGCGTGCACGGAAGCGCGCTAATGCAGCGCCGACATGGCTCTTTTCTGGGCTCGCAAGTTCATCTGTCAGCTATTTTGCCGATTCATCGACGAACCGGATTTAATACAAAGTAGTGTTGCGCGGGATACCTTGAAATGGAGCCGGACGCGCCTGTGCGTGTGCATCAGGGTGTGCGAGGTGCGCTCGGTGGACGGCACGTCCATCACGGCGTTCGTGGTGCACGAGTGCGAGGGTTCCAGTCGGATCGGCTCGCGGCCTCGCCGCTACCTGTTCAGCGGCCACGCCAACGGAAGCATCCAGATGTGGGACCTCACCACCGCCATGGAGATCGCCGGCAAGGTGGACATCCGAGGTGAGACGCCGTTGCCGCCGCCGCTCGCCCGGCCCGGCCCGGCCCGGCCCGGCCCGGCCCGCCAACTCGGAATCTTTGTCTTTCAGCGCTGGGCGGGCCCACGGAGGAGGAGCTGCTGGAGCTCTTGGACCAGTGTGACCTTGCTCTCACCCGAACTCCTGACAGCACACCCAGAACCTCCACGTGCAGGTACGCACGCGCACACACACACACGCACACATCGGCTCCAAATATTGGTTATCGGCCTCCTTGACTCTGTATTGGCCCTGAAAAAAACTCCCTCTATCTTTAGTGTACTAGAGATAGACCCATGTGCAGTTTTCAAGGCCAATACCGATACTGATAGCGATTAGTAGCAAAGGTGGCCAATAACTGATATTTGGAGCCCATATTCATTTTTAGTTAAAAAAAGGAAAATATTGGTGTCAAAATCTTGAAAAAAATAAATAAATAAAACTCTTAACTTTGTTGAAACGTCTTTAAGCATATGATTATTGAATTTTTTTTTCAGATTTGCATAATGATGTTTTTCATTATTATCATTATGATTAATGTTTGCTAATATACATATTTGTTGTCAAATTTGAACAAAATTCAGGGAGCACCCAGGGTCACCAGCATGTCAAATTTGAACAATAGCTCCCTTTAGTTTTCGATAGTAAGTACAGTTTTCAAAATTTCCAAATGACAGAAATGTTCAAATTTCACGTCTCTTTGTTTTTTATTTAAAAAACAAAAGGTGCAGAATGTTCCCGGGGTCAGTAGAATCTCTTTTAAAGTGAACTGAAAATTGAAATCAATAGTTTGAAGTTGATTTATTATCGTCCGTCAGATTTTTTAAAAAAGGCCGATAGCGATATTGGTCCAAATGGCCAACCAATATCGGCACCGATAATCGGTCTGGCCCTAATAGAAAGAGTAGACGGCCTTCTCTTCTTTAGTAGTCAGCTGGAGAGCATGACTTGCTGTCAAACATGTTGAGCACAACTGTGACTTTGACACACACACAAATGGAGACTTTCCACCTAGACTTAGACAAACTCACGCACGCACACACACACACACACACACACAGTCTCTCAGTTTCACTTGTGCCGATGATGTCATTCATGCGGCCACTTGCGCGCGTGTTCAGCCTTTCGTCAGGTCTGTGCGAAGGCCGCCGAGCGGATCGAACTTGCTCGTCCGGGGGAGGAAGAGGAGGTGGCGGCTCTTCTCTCTGCGGTAGTCTTCCTCGCCAAGCTCCGCCCCCCGGCCCCCTCTCCAAGTCCTGCCGAGACCCGCTCCCGCCCTCGGGGCCGCCGCCCTCCCTCGCCTTCGCCGCCTACGGAGCCCAGTGCCTCCCCGGCTCCAGCCCGCACCCTCGTCGGCAGGCGGAATGCGGCTGGGCCCGGGGGGGCGCGTTGCCCGAGCGTGAGTGCGGCTGGGGGCGCAGGGGCAGTTTTGTGGAGCGCTGCCAGGAGCTGGCCAAGGGCTCCGAGGCGGGGGCCGAAGGCATGAGGCGGAGTCTGGCCGTGTGCGGCGAGCTGGAGGCGCGCTTCGGCCAGAGGACGCCCGCCGCCTTTTCCGCGACGCCCGCCCCTCGCCACCCCCACGCCGGGGCGCCTTCATCCTCCGTGAGCCCGTCGCCCGCGTCGCCCTCGTCATCGCAATGCAGCCCGGCCTCCGCCGCTAGCAGCCCGACGCGCTCGCAGACGCCCGCCTCGGGGCACCGCAACGCCGCTTCCCCGTCGTCGGACGTCGCCGCCTCGCCCGAAAGTCCGCCCCCCGGCGCGGACGGCCCCGTTGCCGTTGGCGCCGCCGCCGCTCCGGTAACCGGCCCCAAACTGCACATGAACGAGACCAGCTTCTGACAGCCGCTGCGACGGGCATGAACATCGGCAGTGCCCGGGCGGCGCCCGAGCGTCTCAGCAGCTTCCGAAAGGCCGCGGGACAGGAAGTAGCCAACTTGCAGCGCAGGTTGCCATGGTTACCGCATCAACAAGCCCGCAAAAAGAAAAAAACGTGTTGCCAATGCTGCCTGCCAATCAAATCTGCTTTTTTTTTAGAATGGCCCCTCCCCCTTGTGAACATAAGCTGCTAGCATCGCTAACAGGTAGCAATGTTTGTTTATCGGGGGGGGGGGGGGGGGGGGTCAGGAGCTAAGGAGCTGTGTTTGCAAGCAGGACTCCAATATTTTGTTTTGCTACCTCCAAGTGCCCAAATAACACTAAAGTCTGTTTTTTTTCTTTTGTCATATGTTTGTTTTTGTAAATAACAGATTTTCTCCTTCTGTGCTTTGCAATAAATAAATGTAAAAAAGGATTGATGGAACCAAGTGCAAGCATGTTTTTATGGGGGGGGTTGGGGGGCCTCACTTAATGTCTCTACATTTGAGGAAAATTAAAATAAGGAATAGAATTGTGGGAAAAATATTTGTAAAAAACATTCGACATAGAATGGAAGATAATTGCTGAAAATGTGCATGTCGTACGTATGTGTCGTGGAGATGCAGTGTTGGCGTCAACCGTCGTCATTCATCATATTTGGCCATTTCAGGTTTCCCAAATTTGGCAGAGAAGGACGACAGAGCGATACGGGCTTATATTTATTTTGAATAAATTCTGAGTGTGCGGGAGGGACCTTTGTACGGAGCCGTATTTCTCTGAATGCCTGGATCCTTTCAACCAGTGGGCCTGCATAGGACACATTGTGGGGGGGGGAAAAATCTGGTTTGGTTGACTTGCCCTTAAAGTCGGGCTTGAAACATTTCTCCAGAAGCAGCTGCTGGATGAGGCAACTGCAGCTGCACTCTACAAGATTCTTACTCCTTTGCAGCCATTCCATTTCATGCATCTTTCCAGCACCTTTTTGCGATTTGTGTGCCTTTTCCACCCGGGAAGTCAAACTGACTGGAGTTCCTTTGGACAGCGTGCGCAGAAGCGCCGAAACAATCAAACATATGTGGCCAGAATGTCATTCAAACAAACAAACAAACAGTACAGTGTTTAGAGGGATGCGAGGAAGGCCGCGCAGTGGATGTTGTTTCAGCACTGGACGCTTGACTTCCTGCTCGCGTCCAGTGCTCGGCCTTTGCTCGCTCGTCGTCGTCGCCCACCGCTTCCTGCCATTGTGCTGCGCAGCAAGGCAGCGTGCATGCGTAGTGACAACAGCGGATCGGCGGCGGGTCTGGAGCGCTTCCTCTTATCTCCTCCACAATAAGGCGGAAGGACTTCAAAGCAGGCCCGCCCTTGCGGCGGCGGCGGCGGTGGTGCATTGTTCCAAAGTTCACCTTTGGCTTGGAAAACAGCTCGAGTTGCGAGGCTGCGTGGAGGATTCTTCGTCATGCAGATGCGGACACTGGGAAAAAGTTGACTCCTCTTGATTGGATCCATACTGTGGATGGTGGCCCGGCCTCTCCCAATCCGCACGCCACACGCCGCACGCTACGGTCCTCAAATGAGGTGTGCGCAGCAAAAACTGCAAAAAACGGAGAGTTAACATTTTGCTGGTAAATGTTTCCGAGTCAATTTCAACCCCCCAAAAGTGTATTTTTTTAATACTCTGATTTAAATGGAGAGGCCAGTGTTGGAGTTATTTGACAAGAGTTGATTTGTTTAGTGTAAAACCCACTCTGCAGAGGGTTAATCATAGTAAGCTCCGCCCACTTGATTCGCGCTGCTCTGCCGCAAAGATCGACTTGCGGGAGTGCTAAGAATTACAATTAAATGTACTTTTTTTTCTTTTTATTCAATAATGTTATGTTCAATAATGTAAACAATCAAAGATGTGTTCTGTGCAGAGCAGGGCATTTTACTAAAAATTGGAGGTCCGTTTATCCGCCATTTTGTCCGGCCAGGAAAAAATCTGTTTGGGTTGACTTCCTTTTTAAGAAATTAGTTGACCGGTACGTAAAGTCCAAAAACTTCAGGTTGCACTGAGTGAATTACAGTATTTCTATTGTTCCCCGCTAAAATATTCTGTTCATCCAAAGTTTCTTTTTTTCCAGTGATAAGTACCACCCATGGACCTCCACTGCAATTTGCTGATAGCCGTAAATTGCACCCTTCAAATACTGATTGACTCCAAAAATATGAAAAAAAAAAGATGACAAAGTATATCAGCACGCGATTGACTTTGATATGAAAGCTTTTTCTATTTGCTAGAGGAGCAGCACCATGTTGGCATGCTGGCTTGGAGTCGAGCGAGGGAGGTGGGGGGGGGGGGGGCGGACGCCATGTGGGGGAGGGACATGGGACGTGCGCCGAGCAAACGAAACAACACAAAAGTGAAGAGACAACGACAAAAAGACCAGATCTCAAGTCCTGCTGCCTGCTTATGTCGCTGTGGTGAGTAGACTTCTCCTTGCTTGCAAAACTTGACCTATGCGTGGACATCATCTCCCTAAAAGTTGATATGTCTTGATCAGGAGCCTCACGTTTGTCACACACTTTGGTGCATTTCCGACCAAATTCATTAAACAGCCTGCAGGCTCGTTTTCTTGGGTTCGCTCGATTGTGAGAAAGCAAAATATCGTCTATTTAGGAACGAAGGCACTGCATTTCTAGAGTTATAATGATGATGATGATGATGATGATGATGGAGTACAAAAAGGGAAAGTCATTGGACAGAGCCATGTGGTACATCACAATGGAAAAAGTCCTTGAGCAGTGGATGCCAACTTAACTGCGCATCGCCATCCAAGACGTCGTTAGACATGATCTCGGGGAGTTACAATGAACTAGCTAAGAACACATCGAGCTTGCGGATGTTCCCGCATGGAAAAAAAACAACATTCTAATTTCAAGAGATGTTCATGGAAATGCCACGTCTTTTGGTACATATCGCAATAATATGGATATCGCTATATTCAACAACCATACTGCAGAATTGTCCAATATCGTGGTGCCCTAGTATGTAAAAAAAAAAAGACTCATATCGGTGTATTAAACAGCTGATATGCACAATCGTTGTATTGCACATTGAAACTTGAACGGATATGGACTGAACACAATTCTGGGGAAACTTTTCAGTTGTCTGCTTGTACTTGACCAGTGTCCTCACAGCGTAGCCAAAAAGGCAGCCAATGCAGGAGGAAAATGCTTCTGGGAAGGAAGGAAGGAAGCAATTCTGCAAGTGGGCTGCCTGCCATGTGAAAGTATTTCGAGTGGGAGTTGCGCAGCTGTTTCACGTCAAATGGGAAAGAACAAGAAAACAACATCCGACGGCGGATGCGCGGATGCGCGGATGCGCGGATGCGCTGCTGCATGCGCTGCAACCTCAACACGTCGCGCTCGCTCGGCGGGAGAAGGAAAGGAAAGCTAAAGTCACACGTACGCGTGGACAACAAACACTTGACAAATGACCGCTTGGTAAATGAGGGACGTTAACAGCTGAATTTGCTTGTCATTGATAACGAGCGGCTGAAGACAATCCATGTGAGTGGCTTGTTTGGCGTCGTGGAAACGATGAAAATATGCGCGGCGTGCCGTCCCGCTGTTTCTTTTGACATGGATGTGAGTTGACGACGTCCACTCAATACCGCGTAATTGAAAAAAAAAAAGAAGAAAGCAAAAACAAGGCCAAAGGTTACGTCGGAGCGTAGCCTTTCCTTTCACACCTTTTGGGGCTTGCATGTGTTCCTTTTTTGTCGCTGTTACTACTTTTCTTTTCTTTTCTCTTTTTTATGCGCTCTTGGTTCTTGTCTTGTTTCATTTTCTTGGTGTGTGTTCATTTGTGTCATTTTCGAAATGTTCTTTTTGTTGTTTTGCTCACGTCTCTGAGGCTCTTTTTGTCCATTTTTCGGGGGGAACCGTTTTGCTTCCTTTGGCTTTTTGCCATTTTTTTTTGTTTGGTTCTTTTTGGGCTGCCTTTTTGGTTCTTTTTTGGTGACTCTTTTCTTTTTATTGGTGTTTGATTTCTCGTCATTGTCGTGTTGTTGCATTTTCTTTCTTTTTTTTTTTTTTTTTTTGACGCGGCTGCGCTTCCCTTTCAGGGATGGAGGCTCTTAACTCCACCCAGCTGGCCGTCAACCAATCGGACGCGAGCGGCGCGTTGACGCATCAGGTGCTGCCGTCGCTCTACTTGGTCATCTGCGCGGTGGGCGCGCCGCTCAACGGCGCGGCCGCCTGGATCTTCTTCCGGGTGCCCAGCGACTCGGCCCTGGTGGTGTACCTGAAGAACATGGCGGTGGCCGACCTCCTGATGCTGGCCACCTTCCCCCTGCGGGCGGCGGCGCAGCTGGGGCTGGGCGGCTGGCGCCTGCGCGCGCTCACGTGCCGCTACACCTCGGTGCTCTTCTACTCGTCCATGTACGTGGGCATCCTCTTCATGGGCCTCATCGGCCTGGAGCGCTACGTCAAGATCGTGCGCGGCGCGGCGCCGGGCGGCTCGGCGCCGGGCGGCTCGGCGCGGGCCCGCTGGCTGCGCGGGGCCGGCGCGGCCCGGCTGCTGGCGCTGCTCACCTGGAGCCTCCTCGTGGCGTGCGCCCTGCCCAACGCCGTGCTGAGCAGCCGGCCGGCCGGCCCGGAGACGTCTCGCCACTGCGTGAGGCTGAAAAGCCCGCTGGGGCTCCAGTGGCACCGGGCGTCCACCTTCTTCAGCGTGGGCCTCTTCTGGCTCACCCTGCTGCTTCTGGCTTTCTGCTACTCCTCCATCACCCGCCGCATCTACCTCTCGTACCGCCGCGTCAACCGCGCCGCCGCCGGCGACGTGCGGCGCAAGTCCAACCGCAGCATCTTCTGCATCCTGGCCGTCTTCTTCGTCTGCTTTGTGCCCTACCACGTGTGCCGCGTGCCCTACACCCTGAGCCAGATGCCGGCGTCCGGCTTCAGCCGGGCCTCGCGCTTCCTGCTCTTCCAGGCCAAGGAGGCCACGCTCTTCCTCTCCGCCCTCAACGTCTGCCTGGATCCCGTCATCTACTTCCTCATGTGCCAGAGGTTCAGAGAGTCTTTGCTCGGGAAGCTCCCGGGCGGGCACGGGCCGCTCGCTCTGGCCGCCGCGCCCAGTCTCAGCAACATGTAGGACGGCCGCAGGTCGGGCACACGTCTCGGGAACGCGATCGCCTGAGCTAAACATGGGAGGAGCCAAGGAGATGTGGCAACGTGAGAGGAAGACAGGCGATGAGTGGAAGTGAGGACACGGGGCAGCGTCACCCGCGGGGACGTGAGAGGAAGCCGGGAGGTCGGGGCACGTGAGGGAGGGAGGGAGGGAGGGAGGGAGGGAGGGAGGGAGGGAAGGAAGGAAGGAAGGAAGGAAGGAAGGAAGGAAGGAAGGAAGGAAGGAAGGAAGGAAGGAAGGAAGGAAGGAAGGAAGGAAGGAAGGAAGGAAGGAAGGAAGGAAGGAAGGAAGGAAGGAAGGAAGGAAGGAAGGAAGGAAGGAAGGAAGGAAGGAAGGAAGGAAGGAAGGAAGGAAGGAAGGAAGGAAGGAAGGAAGGAAGGAAGGAAGGAAGGAAGGAACGAACGAACGAACACGGGAGCCGCCGAGCGCACCGGGGGACGCCGTGGCGGGAGGCCAACGGGAGGCCAACGGGAGAAAGGGCACCAGAACGTGAGGGACGAGGACAGGAGCGGCAGAGACAAGCCAGTCTCAGATGAAGCCGGCGCATGAGAGAGGAAACCAGATGAGAGGAGGTGAGGGATCATATCGTCGCCCTCTTAAGAGGATCGCCTCGCCAGAAAACACACAAAACTGAACCACGCTCCGATGATGTGTTAAAATGTTCATTTCGGCCGTAAAATGGAATGATCTGTTTAACTAAAAGCACGCAGCCCATTTTACCCGAGGTGGCCGACATCCTGCATGAGGAGACGTTCAAGGCAACAAAATACTTTGGCCATTATTTTAAGAGGCTGACGATATAGGCGACGGGGAAAGCGAGAGAGATGAGGGAAGATGAAGATGAAGAGGAGAGGACCAGGGAACATGAGAGCTTTTGGATCAGTTGCGTTGGAAAGCACAAACAAAACCATTTTGTACTTAAAAAAACAAGCACACACAAGCATTCCTTACCAATCACTTCTTTCAAATAAATGGAGAACCAGTTGAACAAACTATTTACTGGCTTGTGATTTGAAAACGACTTATCCGTGTGTTCATAAAAGGCAATGGGTTCACTTGACAGTCGCAACGGCCCTCGGAGGGCCCCCAAAACTACGACGTGGCCCGCGACAAAAAAAAAAAAAAAAAGAGTCGGACGCCCCTGCCCCTCTTTGAGTGCATTTTACTGCCCTCTAACGGACGCCCCGGGTACAACGCTGACTTGAAGGTCTGGAGCTGCAGTTTTGCAACGCAACCAAAAGAGGGCAGTGCGCTCACGCGTCCGTCAACCGTTTTGTTGACTCTGAAAACATAACCTACTGTACTAGTGCTCTGATGAAATGGCCAATTCCGAATATCCGGGCATTTCCGGCAATACCCGCGATGCGACGCGCCTTAGTCGGTGAAAACAACCCACCCTCTTGCCTGGCTTTTGCTTGTGACAGCATAAAGCTGGCAGAAAATGATGCCTCGAAGTTGTTGTGCGGTTGGATCGTCTAACCTTAACATGATGGAAACTAAATGAGCATTCCATATTACTGTCAATTAAGAGCGATGAAGTCCAACGTCTTCATTTGCGTCGCTTCATTCTGACAAGCTACCACCTAGGCACCTCCTGTTAGGCTTTTCACAATAAAACGGGACGCACTTGAAACGGGTTACTGCACAATTCCGGTGTGGACCGTGAACGTCGGAGAAAGTGGGTCAAAGGAGTGAAGAGAGTGGCACTGGAAGCGAAAAAATGGCACTCTTGCCTCTGCGGCCAAATTGTCGTCAAAGTACATTTCATCACATTCTCCAATCAAAATACCCCCCCCAGATCAAATGACAACGACCCAAAAGTCAATGCTTTTCCACCCACTTGGACCGTCATTTTGACTGGGGATTCTCCAATGGGATTTCCTTTACAAATACAACGTGAACAGGCAGGCGGGGGCTTTGTGAGTTGGTCGTAACAGACAGACAGACAGACAGACAGACAGACCAGACCTTAGCCCTCTCCCGTGACCCGACAGGACAAACAGTGAGCTTATTGTCCACTTCCCGCTTCAGGTTGCCCGCCCGCATCACCGAGTGGGAGTCGGCCGGCCGATATTCAAAAGCAAATCATAAACGTGCGGTTCGCGCCATGCCCTAAAAAGGCAGCAGGCGAGCCGACCGTAATAAAACAATGGCACTTCCACATTTTCCAAAAAAGGATGTGGAAGTTGCCCATATGAACTGAAAGTATCGCATGAATTCGACTTTGTGCGTCCGCCATATACGGACAGTCGCCGTCTTTAAATGGCCCGCAAACTGGCTGTTGACCAGTTCATTGGTTGTCCATATTTTTGTATTTCATTCACTTTTTAATTCAAAAAAAATAATAATTGTAATCGTTTATTCATATACATTCTGGAGGGGAAAAACATCTGACATTCTTCAGAAAACATTTGTCTTGATACAGTAGAAACAGAAAAAGAACATTTTCAAAAATGTCTTTTACAAAAATCGCTCAAGTGTTTAAAAACACCAAAATAAAAGTAAAACCAAATTTGAAGGTAACATTCATCGAGACAAATAGTATTTTATGATTATTTATTGCAATTTCCGCCAAACCATTTATCCTTTCACTCCTTTCGACCATAAGGATTAAAGATTGGAAATATTTGTTTCACTCATTTTGGAAACATTTTTGTGACGGGAACTTATTCCTCCATTCGCTGGAGTCAATGTGGTATTTACCTAGTATGATTCTTATTTTGATCAAATTTGACAACGGAGGGGACTCCTCTTTGAATGAAATAATTTGTTCTTGATTACAGGGAGTGATATTTACCATGTTGTTTTTAGCCAATCAGACAACTATTTCCACAATAGTTTGACTACTGGTCAAAAAGATGTTCAGTAGTCCGACCCGCTCCACATTTGTCTTTGGTTGTGATGCGATTGTTGTTTTTTGGGTCGGTTGGTGGGTCATCCCTTCCAGATGTTGCCCTCCCGCTCACAGGAACATGTGGCAACTTGAGAGACAAGACAAATGTCGCGATGTGAATCGATTGTGTCTTCGTTGGAAAGCCGCCTCGGCGCGCGTGTGGCTGTCATGCAAATGACTCGCGCCCCGTCGCGCAGCGGGTAGGAGGAAGTGGCGAGCAGTCGAGCGCACATCCTGGAGGTAAGTCGACAAGGTCTTGTGTGCGTCTGTCTTCGTGGTGGCTTGGCATCGTACAAAATATTTCGAATTCTTACGATAGCCCGTTTTGTCTTATTGACCTCTTGTGCCCTCCATTGATGCAGTTTGAGTTCTTAGTGCTGTGAGATTTTCTTAATTCCAAGCAGGTACTTGACCTCCTCCTACTGTACTCATTAGTACTACTGTACTCATTACGTTTACTCGTTCGCTAGCTTGTGCATTTAGCTTATCGTAGCGTTTAGCGTGCCCGGTACCGGTCCGCGGCCCGGTGGTTGGGGACCGCTCCTTTATACACGTAAAATGCATTCCGTTTCGAACACACGTTGCCAATAAACTGGAAGATTGTCGTCTTTTTAAAAAAATGTTTGAATTCAACTACGTCCAAGTAAGGTACGTGTCGATACAATAGATCAATCAATTATTTTCACTATTTCTTTAGCGTATTCTTGCACGTGAGTCGACGGGACTTTCAAGGCCCCGTGTCAAACTAAAGGCCCTGGGGCCAGATTCGGCCCGCCACTTCATCTTATGTGGCCCGCGAAGGCAAATCACGTTGGTCGACTTAATGTTTCTTGCTAAAATATCAAATGACAAAATGTATTTCACTTTAAGTAACATTATATATTGCTAGCATGTTTACAATCTTCCTTTTGAAATAAATGAAGTAATATTTGCACACATTTTTACTGGCTTCTGATTTCAGAAGGGCCCTCCGAAGGAAAGCATAATTCCCATGTGGCCGGCGACACAAATGAGTTTGACGCCCCGGCCTAGGTAGAGCAATCCGACATGGGCGAGCATCGGATTGCGCCGTCCGATTGATGTAGCGAACGGCGTGGTAACATCGGATCCCGTCGGCAAGCGTCCGGCGGGGGTTTCCCCATTTGCTCGCTCGCATCGGCCGTTAGCGAGCCAATCAATCCCCGACCGACGCTTCCCGACATCCGATTGGCGCGGCGCACCCAAGCTTCTGCATCTTTTCCCGAAGATCATGAGCATCCTGGCGGGAGTCAGCGAGCCCTTCAACCTGTTTTCCAATGAGACCTTTTCCACGTCGTCGCCGCCGCCGCCGTCGCCGCCGTCGCCGCCGTGCGGATACTCCCCCGCCGCCTGGACCCGTTACGTCTTCACGGTGGTCTACAGCCTGGTCTTCCTGGTGAGACTTTGCAAAGCGAGATTCGACTACTGTCAGGTCCCCACAAAACGCCAAATGAGCAACTTTGAAAACGACATACACTCCGCAAACGTGTCGAAATGACTCCAAATGACGGCGCTACACCCCCCAAAAAAAGAGTTTGTTAAACCGGCTTCTGAACTAATGAGCCAAGCCGACGTCCAACCCGGTGCCAACCCGGCACTTTTTCTGCGAGTTTTAGCAACTTTCCTGACTAGCCTAGCAACCATTGTTCCAAAAAGCACTTAGCGACAGAGTGAGCTATTTTTCAAAACTTTGAGCTCAAACCTTTGAAAAGTGACTCAACATTTTCACTTCAACCAATCACGACTCAGCTTCATAAAACAGATGAGCCGTGATTGGTCTTTTGTTTTTTGTTGGACTATGCAGACGGCAAGCATCTTGATTTTTTTTTTTCTTTATTGTAAACCGTAGATGATCCAAAATGTGTCAGTAAGGAACAATTGTAGTAACTAGTGCAAATAGAAGAAAAAAAAGTAGAACAGTCGGACAGAGAGAGAGAAATGATGAAGCTGATGAAGGGGTTAGTTAATAATAATAATAAAAAGAAGATAGAAAAAGGTACTGTCGTTTTCTGTCGACAGCAAGTGAGAAAATGGCCGGCGTTTGGGTTGACTTCCCCTTTAAATTGCACTTTCACATTGTGGAAAAGAAATGCTAAACGTTGTGGTCATTTATTTTAGAATAAAGGGTTTTTGCTGAAAAAAATTCAGCTCAAAACGTCTGGCAGGATTTCTCGTTATTTGAAACACCGCATCGCGTCTAAATTCCAATGCATCCTGCCTCATATTGCGCCGAGTCGCCTTCTTAACGGTCATAGTAGACATGAGTAGTTTTTGATAGGGTTAAAAGCGGTCGAAGACAAAGTTCTATTTGTCTTTTTCTTGTTGCGGTTTTGCCGATGCGTAAAAGGATCCAAAGCGCGAGTCGGCGACCGACGGGAAGCGCGAGTCGCGTGCTCGGTCGCGCCACTGTTTATTAGCCTACCTGCCATGCTAGCCCAAAGTAAGGTGGCTCCCGCTCCCGCTCCCCAAGTGACATGTGTGCACGCTGAAGCTGAATTTTGGATGAGGAGCGTACACAGCGCAACTTCCCGTGTGGCCGTTCAGGCGGGCCTGCTGCTGAACGGCTTGACGCTGAAGGTGTTCCTGCTGGGCGCTCGCTCGTCGCACTGCGTCACCGTCTACCTCAAGAACCTGGCGGCCGCCGACTTCTTGCTGAGCCTTTGCCTTCCCTTCCGCATCGCCAAGCACGCCGGCGCTTCGCAGACGCTGCTTCGGACCTACTGTAGCTTCGGAGCGCCCGCCTTCTACCTCAACATGTACGCCAGCATCCTGTTCATGGGCTACATCGCCGCCAATAGGTAAGTCGGTGCTGCGGCCTACATACACTGGGAAGCAAACCGGTGTGGGGCTCAGCGGCGGGATGTAGAGATGGAGCGATATGGGGGGTTTTTTCAGGCCCCATACCGATACCGACTAGTAGTAGCCGAGGCGGCCGATGAGCGGGATTTGGAGCCCGTATTGATTTTCCGTAAAAAACAAACAAACGCGTTTTGGCACGGCTATTCCCGCAGGTACCTGAAGATCGTCCATCCTTTGGGGACTCACCTCCTGCAGTCGGTGCAGGCGGCTCGCGTCATCTCGGCGGTCACGTGGCTCGTCCTCCTCGCCGTGACGGCCGTCTACGCCATCCTGTCGCTGGTCAGCCTCCAGGCCCCGCCTCCGTTGTCCGCCGGCGCGGCCAGCTGCGACGAGCTCCAAAGCGCGCAGCTCAAGCGCCTCTACAAGGTCGGCTCATTCTTTGGTTTGCCGTTCACGTCGGGCAAGACGTCGTCGCAAGGTGCGAGTGGCCCAAAGAGCGTTTTGGGGAACAAGCGCTCGTTCGGAAGGGGCCGCTGTCCCTCGTGGGCTCGCGTCATTTTATTCTTGTCCATTAATCGTGACTGCTGGTACTTTGGTACTTGAATTCCTTATTCAATTGATTTGTTGCTTATTTAGTCAATTCATTGGATGATCAATTTCTTGGCCGTTAGTCGAATAGCCGATTGATTGATTGGTTGGTTAGTTGTTAGTGGATTAGTCAATAAATTGGTTGCTTGTTGGTCAGTCGATTCTTGCTTAGTTGGTAAATTGGTTGTTTGGTAGGTTGGTCAATGAATTGATTTAGTTATTTTGTCAGTTGAGTGGTTGGTTAGTGGATGATTCAATTGGTTCCTTGGTTATTTAGTCAATTAATTGGTTGATCAATTTCTTGGCCATTAGTAGATTAGCCGATTGATTGATTGGTTATCTGTTAGTGGATTAGTCAATTGGTTGGTTGGTTGTTGGTTAATCGGTCAGTCGATGTTTGGTTCGTTGGTAAATTGGTTGTTTGGTTAATTGGTTGGCATGTAGATACATTGGGTGGTTGGTTGGCTCATTAGTCGATTAGTTAGTCAAGTGTTTGGGTGGTTGGTTGATTCGTCAACTAAATTGGCTGGTTAGTTGGCCAGTCACTGTTTGGCCGGTTGCTAGGTCAATTTGTTGGTTGGTCGGTTGGTAGGGTAAGTTGAGTAGTCGATTGGTTGGTTGACTGGTCGGCCAATTGATTGATTTAGTTTGGTAAACTGGTCGGTCGGTCGGTCGGTCGGGTGCTTAGTAAACCAATCGGTTGGTTGGTGGGCCCATTGATTGACGGGTCGGTTGGTAGGTAGGCAAATTGGTTGGCGGCTTTGGTAGGTCGTTGGGTTGATTAGATGAATGTTTTAGTCTCGGTTGATTGGTTGACAGCGCTCCCCTCCTTTTGGATTCAAAGTTTTCAACGCCTTCAGCAAGCGTCCCGAGACCAAAATTGGACCCGAGCGGCTGAGTGTGACCCGGATGACCCGGAAGTGGCTGGAAATGAGTTGCTTTTCTGCTTTCCCTCCCAAGGTGGTCCACGCCTTCTCGGCCGCCATCTTCCTGCTGGTCCTGCTGGCGCTGCTCTTCTTCTACGGCAGTACCTCCCGCAGGCTAGCGGCGGCGCAGCGGCGGCGCGCCGCGTCCTCCGGCGCCCGCAAGCTGGTCAAGTCGCGCAGGAACATCCTGGTCCTGGTGAGCGTCTTCTGCGTGTGTTTCCTGCCCTACCACCTGGTGCGCCTGCCGTACGCCGTGCTCAAGCCGCCCGGCTGCTCGGCCAGGGTGGCTTTTTATTACCTGAAGGACGCCACGGTCGCCGTGTCCGTCTTCAACGTCTGCCTGGACCCGCTCATCTACTTCCTCTTCTGCAACGCCTTCCGGGAGCAGCTGAGCCTCGGCTCCGCCAAGCTCGACGCCGACGACGAACGGACCGCCGGCGGCCAAACGCTGAGGAAGATGTCCAACTGCCCGTCGAGTAGTTACTTGACTTGACTGTCAGCTTGTTTCTGTGACGACGGGGAGCGCTGTTAAAAGTTGAAAATTGCTTAAATCTTGCAGACTTGCGACGGCCGCAACGTTTTTCCAGCGACTCTGCAAATACAGTATATACAGTGCGGTCGGTATATACAGTGGTGCCTTGAGATACGAGTTGAATTCATTCCATGACCATGCTCGCCACTCAAAATACTTATATCTCAAATCATCTTTTCCCATTGAAATGAATGGAAATGCCACTGTTCCAGCCTTCCTAAAAAAAAAAAAAAAAATGTCAAGTGTATTTTAATGACTAAAAAATGTGCTTTTTAAAAAAAAGTGGTTTTTTTTTTTTTTTACATATTAACACATTACAGCATAAAACAAAAGAACATGACATTCAAACAAACGCCCCCCCGCCAATCAATTGGTTAACGGAATTCTATCCTGCCAAACATCGGAATTGGGGTCAGCCAAAAAAAAAACAAAAAAACGTACAGTAATTATTTATTACAGTTCAATTTCAAAAGAATAAATTGCTTTTGTCTACTGAATGGTCATTGTGCTTCTTTTCTGATGCGCCCGCCTTGACCACCTGGGGGCGGTGTAAGACAGACAGACAGTATTGTCCTCATTGAGACATACTGTACAGTAACTCCTCTCAGCTCAGCGTTGCGGCACTAATACAGTATTAGTATTAGACGCCCATTTCACTGACAAGGAAAAAGGTGGCTAGCAATTTTGTTTTGCTAACGAACCGTCAATATTTAGTACATACCTTATCCCCTTGCATGGAAGTGGATAGTCTTTAATTCTCCTCCTAAAATAACACAACGCGTTATGTTGCAACATGATTTTTTTGCAATAAAACGCAATAGTATTGCGTTATCACACAATCTTTAATATTCTCGTGATGTGCCCTGGCTAAATGCTATCTGGGTTGACACTTAAACAGTTGTCAACAATTCGATCCACTCACGATACTCCCAGCCGCTAAGTGGCTGTCGCTGTGAGTAGAACATTTGCCAGCTAATGAGCTGTCGCCCATGACGGCCTAAAACGCGGTGGCTCAAGAGTCAAGAGCTCCCCAAAACCGTCGGTCGTCTTTGGAATGAGCCTGGAAAACCTCAAGTTTTCCCAGAAATTCAACACCTCCAAAAGAATAGCTATCTCAGCCCCTAGCCGAAGCAGCTAGAAACATCATTCCAAAAGAATTTCAGAGCTTCGACATGTGGCTTTCACACTTTATTCATCTTGACTGCTTCCATCCAAGATGTCCAAACACCAGGGTGCGGTGCGAGGCTCCCTCAATGTCAATGTGGCGCTGGGTGGCAGCTGTGCATGGGCACCGAGTGACACCCGCGTTGGAAAATTGGCACGGGCTGGGTGGCACAATCGCTGGAAAAACTGGCTGCTATTCAGTGTTGAAAACAGACTTTTACTGCGAAATAACACAATAAAAAGTGAAAACGTGCAACAAAACCCAATAGTATGCTGTTATTACGCAACCGTAAATATTCTCCTGATGTCCCCTGGCTTGCATCCGCGTCATCTTCATCATCATCATCATCATCATCATCATCACGACAGTGGTTGCTGGCAGCGAAAAAAAGCTATCTTAGTTAAACAGTTGTAAACAATTAAATCCACTCACGATACTCCCAGCTGCGAAGTGGATGAGCATAGGAAATGAAAGTGTTGTCTCAGCGGGACATTTTGAAACTTCTATTATTCACTTCAGATAGTGGTGAGTACATGCCCCAAGACCTAGCTCGCTAAGTACAAATAAAGTAGGCAACAAATATTTGGGGAGAAAATGATCGTTTTTTAAAATGATTTTGTTGAGCAGACATGTCATTTTTTTACAGTGGGGCGGCATGTGATCCCCCGTCCCCATAGTCGACGTCACCGATTACGTTTAACACGTCGGCACGCACATACCGTCGAGTGTCGATGATGTAAAGACGTCAACACGTGCAATAGCGCCAGTTGTAAACAAGTGCACGCAGCAGAAAAGAAAGGAGAACCAAGAAAAAAACTAAAAAAAAGGAGAAGAGTAGAAATGGCGGCAGATTCGTGCGTTGGGGGCGAAGAAGAGGACAGCGGCACCACGAAGCAGCTGAAACGCGGACAAGAACGTCCAAAGTATGGACAACATCTTTCAAGGAAGAGTCAAACGAGTTGCTCGTCTGGATCCTTTGTGAAGCCGAGTGATGAACGAGCACCTGGAGCGACGTCACTCAAATGCTGCTAGCTGGAGGACGACAGAAAGCAAAAAGCTCGAGGATCGTAAGTTCATCGAAATAACTACTTACTAATAGGAAGTTGCTGTTACGTGCGACGTATTATTCACCTGCATCGTTAAGTTTCATTTCTGGGAGGGAAGCAGCCAAAATGACAACGTTGTCTTTCAGCTTTTGTGCATGATGGGACTAACGTGAGCTATTTCACTCCAGTCAAATTGTGTTGGTGCTTGCAGCTAACCCAACTGGTTCCGAGCAAGCATGTCCATCGTATTTAGGATCATGTCCTGCTCCCGCTGCTTAAAACAAAACAAAACAAAACAAAACAACCTAGAAGAAACCCTATCCTGCTTACCATAGTCCATGACTTCACTAATATATAATGTGTGCCTTTTCAAAATCATTGTGATAATATTTCAGTGTGCGCTCTGCTTCATCGATTTTTAAGATGAAAGAAAACTGATGTTACACAGCCCCCCCCCCCCCCAAAAAAAAATAAAAAAATAAATGAGGAATGCGCACCAGAAAGAGCATCTCAACTCACACAAAGTATTCTTAAAATGATTGTGCGGATCATGAGGCCCATTGCATCTGGGCAGGGTGTTCCTCATTTATGAGTTATTTATTTTTGAGTTCTACTTGGGCTGCTCAACATGAGCTCACACATTTTGTTTCACTGTAAATACCTCAATCATGTTCACATGTCACGATGCTTGCATAAAGGAGATGTGAGTGTTCATTCAATTTCAAACGTTTTTTTTTTTTTTTTACTTTAATAAAGTGTTCAGAAGTGGTTTTGTAAATTAATAATCGTCAACCCCAAAATTGCTGGATTAGTCCAAAAAATAATTGTTAGACTAATCGACGAATCGGGAGAAAACAAATTGTTTGGGACAGGCCTAGTCAGAAGCAGTCATGACCTCCCAAGCGGCCGTGCTGCCCCTTTGTTCGCCCCTGACCTTTGACCCCTGCGAAGAGGATGACGATGGGGCAAACGGCAGCAAGAATGTCAGCCGACTGACTTGCAACAACACACAAAAGTTGCCGGCTCAGCGCTTTGGCCTCGCCTAGCTTCCCTTTTGTGTGCGCGTGTGTGTGTGTGTGTGTTTGTCTGCTTTTGTTTGTGTTTGGATACTTTGCGTGTGTGTGCGTGTTTGTCCACTTTCAAACTGTGACTGAATGAAAGGAAAAAAAGATGTGCACATGGGGACAGGAATGTCTTCTCTTCCCTTTTTTTGTGGGACTTCGTGTACTTTTGTTGTGTACCTTGTGCATTTGCGGGCACAACCCCCCAAAAACGGACTCGGTAGCGCCTCCTGTAAAAAGTTAGCCCCTGCCCCCTGTTTGATTTATCAGCATGGAATTGGGTGGACACGCGCCCCCCAAAAAGTCCATTTTATTCTTGTCATCCGTCGTGGACAGGATTTACTTTGGGAGCAGAAGGTGTGCTTCATTTTTTTTTTCCCTTTCTTCCTTGATACTCGTTTTTTGGCGTGCTTTCAGTATAGCAATGTGAACTGTGTTTACTCGGTTGTGCTAAATAAAGCCAAGGAGCAGTCGGTCGTCTCTCGTGGAAGAGAACGGCTCACCCGGCCGCGACTTGATTGTCTGCCGAAGGTCACGTCTCTTTTCACCAAATATTCTGAAAATGTCTTGTGGAGCACATTGCGTATGAAATGTGCTCGAGAAAGGAAGCTGCCTTGCCTTGCCTTGCCTTGCCTTTGTGTGAATTGAAAAAAAAAAAAAAAAAAAGAACGAGCCCAGACACCAGTTTGACTGATTGACCCAAAATTGGGTCAACATTTCAGCTGTAATAAAACAAATAAGAAAAGCCTCAAGGAGCCGTGCATGCCTTAAAATGAAGTCAACCATTTGCTTGAGTGCGTGCGTGGTCGTGTGTGCGTGTGTGTGTGGCATTTGTACATGCATACCTGTTGTTGTTGTTTTCAACAGAAAAGCAGACACTTTGAATGCATGTTTGTGTGTGTGTGCGCGTGGGGGCGCGGAAGCACACTACACGCACACACCCCTCGTTAAGTCTGTATAGTTTTTTTTCCCCAACAGATGTTTTTCAGACACTTTGTGTCAAGATTGTGTGCGTGCATGCGTCTGGTTTGTGTCGTGAGTCAGCTCAAAGGCAATTGACGGCGCCATTTACGGCCAAGATGTCAGCAAATCTCGCAAGATGAGAACCATTCCAGCTTTTCTTTTTCTCATGACTTTTTCTTCGCTTGTGAGCAGCTGGCGCCTCTCTCTCTGTCTCTCTCTCTCGGACCTCCTCCTCCATCCCCCCCAACACGCCCCCCCCCCCCCGCTCAGTTTGAGCGGATCCGATCGGCCGCCTTCGCGGACTTGGTCGTGCAGCGACGGACGGCTTGTGTGACTTGCGCAGAGATGACGTCACGCAGGCTCCGGAGTCTTATTCCGGTTGTTTTTTGAGCGTTTTTTGAGCTGAGGGATCGCGCGTGAGTGGCAGTAAATCGTGCGGGGAGCTTGCTGAGGCGACGAAGGGTCATCTGGAAGGCAGGTAAGGCTTCTCACAAGTTTCACTTGCACTTCAACTGCAACGATAAGACGCACAGAAAAAAGTGTTGAAGCGCAAAGGCCAAAGCGGTCGTGAAGTTGAGCTCGTCGTTTGTGAAAGTTGCGTTGGTCTTGTGACGCCTTTTGAGGGGCTGCTCGGCCTTCGCTGGGACCGAGACATGGCATTGTCCGGCTGCAGTTGGCCCGCTGGCCTGCAGGGGGCAGCACTGAGGCTGCGAGCAGGCCACTCAGGACAAATTCCTGCCGCATGACGATGAGGATGACGTCACTTGGAAACTGAATGTCAAATACGAGCGCACCTGGTATTTGAGTCTTGTCGGATTACACGATTGTACCCTGGGAAAAAAAAAATACAACTTGATTGGCAAAAAAAGAAAAATAGAGGTTTAGTATTTTGATGTTTCAGCATGTTCCTACTTTTTTAAAACTTTTTTTTTTAAGTGTAATGGTACCTGTTTCTGGAATCTTACATTGTTTTCATGAAACAATATTTGTCCGAAATGACATTTGTATTCATTCCGCTAGTTCAGGGGTGGCCAACATGCACTCAAATGCAAAGAGCCGCAATTTTGAGTGTGTTCCTGCAAAGAGCCACATAAGCACTTTTGAAGCCAAATTTGAAATTGTGACACCTCAATGCTTGTTTTCTATGTCCAACTGTGCGTCCGTGCGTGTATTTGCAGAGCTGAGCACGTTCCCCTTTTTTGACGGTCCATGCTCCGTCTGCGACCTGGCTACCCTTCCGTCCTTGTCCCGCTGTCCTTATTCATAAAAAGAATCATCCTCCAACCCCGTCCGTCCTCGTCCTTTTAAAGCGCTTCCGTCCTTACGTTCCATCGGATCCGCGTCCGTGCATGACATTACTTCAAGATCATTCGCTGGCTAATTTCCAATGCACATTGACTTACCGGCTGGGAGTATCGTGAGTGAATTGAATTGCCAGCAAGCATCTACGTGATGTGATGATGATGATGATGATGATGATGACACAGACCGGAGCAAGCCAGGGGACATCACGAGAATATTTAAGATTGCGTATACACAATACTATTGGGTTTTGTTGTATGGCTGGGACCATAATTGGATATCAATATATCTTACGATTGACACGTGATCGATATCCATAGAAAATATCTTTGATAAAAAGTTTGGTATACAAATTATAGAACGCAAACCCGATCGCGGCATGGCAGCGCGCTTCCAAACACGAAGAAGCGGTTAAACCAAGGAAGAAGAAGTAGAAGAAACGGCTAACTCAAGGGAGCATGCGGGGCTGCCGTGGCTGCCGTGGCAGAATTAGAGCGCCTCGCTGTCTGGCACGAGTGCACGCAAATCATTTTTATGCCATGTCAACATTCGCACAACTTCCACAAATCGATGTAATCTCTGACGAATTTGCTTCTCAATTTGAAGGAAAAGACTTATTGGCGATACTGTATATGCCCATTTATTGCAGATTTTTTTTTTTGTCGAGGTGGATGGATTTTTTTTCAACGGATTTTGTCATAGAAAAGGCTTATTGACGGCATATCCCCACTTAGTTAAGAAATGTTTGGGTTTCCAGACAAAAAGCAATGCAACGAGAGCTCCCGTCACCGCAGTTTGCTGTTCCCTCAGCTCTCCTGTTGGGGGCGCAGCATAGCAGGAGGAGTGACAAGTGACAACAACCTCATTTGCCCAGACAGCACAATTGACAAATGAAGGCCGAACGAAAGATCGGGCCGGCGTTCATCAACAAAGTCAGGAAATGGCTGCGTCTGGCTTGTTTGCCATTCAGTAGACCCTCCAAAGCGCCGACCCCCCACGCCCCCCGCCTCTTTGCTTTGCCCCTTCCCCGTTGTCGCGAGACAAGATGAGCACAAGTGCAAATTGCGTCAATCTGTGGCAGTCAGCATCAGTGGCCTTGCAGGAGGTCAGCATCCTTCACACCGACAGCACGCGGTGTGTGTGTGTGTGTTGTTGGTGAAAAAACCTGCCTAAGCCATCGCTTTGTGTGGCTTGTTTAGGTTACTTCCTGTTCCTGTGACATCATCGCATCATGCCTGAGGGTTCGCGTCGCGGAAGTTCCAGATCGTCCAGCAACGCAGGTGAGAACCTCATCTCGTCTTCTTCATCTTCTCATGCTCGTATGCATGTTCAACGTTTCAAATCAAATTTCATCTCTATAGCACTTGCCACACTTCAAAATGCAAGTCAAAATATGTATGTCAATGTGTGTGTGTAAAACATCATTCCTTATCATCTAATATCATCCCAAATTGAATTTGATGACCTTTTCAGTTCAGTCTCAGCTTTTCACGAGTCACATGCAATTTGGACAGAAACTGTCCTATACTTCTTTTTTTTCAGTCTTCCTTTGTATTGGTAGTGTCAAAGCTTTGACTTGCTCACGTGCACACGCACACAGGAAGTTGCATGTTTTGTGGTGATGGCAACATGAGTGTCGGAACACAATTGGAAGAAAAGCCCACTTGAATTGTGTTGACGTTGAGCGGAGAAAGGAAACAAGCAGAAAATCAAGCAACGCCCCAGATAAGCTGCAGGAGAAAGGGGGGGGGGCATGTCAAAGGAAGACGGGGGGCTGGGGGGGCTTGGGTGTTGAGCCGGCCAGACGTGGATAAAGCAAAATCCCTGGAAGCGGACCTTTTTTCTTCTCGCGACTCGGTTGCCAGTCGAGCCCCGCCCGCCGAGCGTTGGTTCAACTCGGTCGGTCGGCCAATCAAAGAGATGGTGTGGGGAATGTTGGGACCAAAGCAGGCGGCCAATCGGATAGCGGCTGACCCGAGAGCACAAAGCAGCACCAAAAGCAACAAGAAAAGATCGGCGCAAAACAAGCGCGACGTTTACACGCAGTCAATATTGGCGCGGAGGTCCAAATTCCCGTTTGGGAACGAGCCCTTGACGCGTATGAGCGGGCAGAGTTTGTGGAAACGCTATAGTTGATGTTTGCCTCAACCTTACAATTTGGAGCGGAAAAGGCCACAAAAACCTTCAAAGGCTGGATGTTGCCATTCCAAAAGATTTGGGAACCAAAATCACATTTTTCCCCACTAAATCACACCATGAAAGTATCTTCTTCTCTTTTTTTTGCACTTATGAAGCAGAATGTTTCCATTTGAAGTCAACATCTCCATTTTCCATCTCACTTCCCTTAATCGATACTTTTTGGGGGGAAACAAAGGAGACTAATTAGCATCCACTTTGTTGTATGTCTTTGTACACAAGATACATTTTAAAATGCAACATGACCTTACAAACCCAGCGGTGCGCTTTCAAAGGGGAAGTGAAGCCAAACCGATTTTGTTGTCAAGAATATCTTCCCAGCAGTCCCACTAGTTGAAACGCGGCATTCGGATAAACAGCGCCTTTGTGGAAGAAGGGTTCATCCAGACGTTTTGAGCCATCTCGGGGGGGCGGCCATTTTGTCACTTCTGTCCACTGAAAATGACATCGCAACTGCTCGGGGCTCAGGGCTCAGGGCTCAACCACCAATCGCGACTGACTTGTTTTCTGAAGCCGAGCCGTGATCGCCCGTTGTTACCTGAGCGTGGCCCGTTTGTCGCGCCGGCCGCCTGGTTGGTTTGTCATCGCTTTGTTGGCGAGTCAACTTGTCAATTTGTTGATGTTTTTGTGACGACATACCAACAATCAAAAGGAAAAAGCAACAAGCCTCTTTTGACAAAGTAAGAAGTAGAAAGTGTTGTCAAATCAAAAGTGCTCCGAATATTTCCATGTGCAGCTCAGCGCGTGAAATGTTTAAAAATTTTGTATAATAAACTCGTTCGATCAATAAAAAGAGAAAAAGTTGGTGACTGGCCGCCACTGCAGTGTGCGCCACTGCGCATATTCTTGGCGTTTCACTTGCTGTCCCAATACTTTTGTCATGGCTAATGAGAAGAAGGCACTTTGTAGTGGTAAAGTTGCCCAAAACGTTTGGCACTTTTTGTTTTTGTGGGAGGGGACGCGAGCATGAAAGCGTGCCGCGCGCACGCGCGCACACGCCTGGCCGGATTCCAGGCCCCTCACTAGCGTGCACTTAGTGGGAAATTCCGAGCCAACATGGCGCTGACAATTGCTGTCAGACGCTCGCTCGCTCGCTCCGCAGGCAAGTTTGCACCCGTTTCGGGAAAGTCCTTCAAAGGCCGCACCGATGACCTGAAAACAATAAAGAGCAACTCGGGACTCAGAACTTTCGGACAGACAGTGTGTGGCCACGCCCCCGATCAACCTGCCAATCGATCGATCGATCGGAGCGCTAAAGAGTGAGCTCAATTGGGCGATTGTCTGGCACACCTCATTGGGATCGTGTGCGCTCGGCCGGCCTTCCCCATCCGTGGCTCGCTTACTGGTCGAATCCAGTTCAGATGCTCAAGTCGCGAAACGCTACGCCGGCTACGTTGTTGACGTGGGCAACATTTCTTCAGAGTTGCCATTCAAATGCTGAGCGGATGCCCTGTTTTCATGGAGACAAAACCATCGGTCCCATTAGGACCAATCGCCATAAACTAGCTCTGTCGTTCCGAATCAAATCTTGACCGGGTCAGAATATTCCAAATGAATTCCGATGAGGCATTTCATCGGAACAAATGTCAACGTGGCCATTGTCACATAGGCTAGGCAGTTTTACATTTCTACTTTTGTTTTTGTAGTAGGGTTTGAGGTTGTGGAACGGTCTTTTGCGGCCCCCCGCCCCCAACACTTCATTTCGCAAGGTGGCATTAAAGCAGAAGTCAAGCCAAACATCTTTTGGTCAAGAATAGGTTCCCAGCAGGCCCACCAGTTGAAACGCGGCATTCTGATGAATCACGCTTGACCTGTTCTCTGAATCTGAGCCGCGATTGGTCCTTGTGAGCAGTTGTGATGTCATTTTCAGTGGACAGCAAGTGACAAAATGGCCGCCCCCAGAGATGGCCAAACACGAGTGGATTAACACGGATTCCGCAAACGCGAGATTCATCAAAATGCCATGTTTCAACGAGCGGGCCTGCTGGGAACATATTCTTGGAAAAAAAGATGTTTGGCTTGACTTCCGCTTTAATGAGACTGATGTGACTGCGTCCAAGTGGAAGGGGAAAAAAATGTATTGTCGTGCCAACTTTATTTGGGTTTGCACAAGGAGTAGCAAGCATTTGAATCCACCAGGATTGTCCCTTTGTTCATGCAAATGTTTCAAAGACGTTCTCGTCTCATTTCTGGAGGAAACCTCGAGCGCCGTGTGGACCTCGTGGTCCCGATCGATGCGAGACATTTTTATGACGCGGACGGATGTTTGATTTGCGGATGCGGTCGCTGCCGCACAACCGAGCAGCTGACAAGGATCAAGAGCTTTGCTGGCGTCGTGGCAATATTCCAAATGCGATCCCGAAGCCGCAAGCGGCCATCAACGACTTCGGATGAACGCACACGCGCAAGCGGGCAGAAACACCTTTTTCTAAAAAATTTTGTTGACCCTTTATTGTCAAATCGCACTGCGACGTCACACAACTTTGTCATACAGCGACTTAACGTTGGCACTCTCAAAAAAGACTCAAGTCTAATTTGGGGGGGACTAAAAAGTGTTCAACTTTGTTCTTTTTTAAATGTTATCGTTTGGGGTTTTTTTTTACCCGTTAAAAAAAACATACAACTTATCTGGAAATATAACATTCAAATCAACTTTTTTTCTGGCAAATTAGGAGGTCAAATCCATCTTTTATTCATTCACGTCAGTGACCGCGCCTTTTCAAGCCTCACGCATTCACAGTCACACACTGTACAGCCTGGAATGTGAGGATGGCGACTCCAAATAAGCAAATTGAATACCTGCACCTCACACGCATAGTTTATTATATGATCGTTTATTTTACTTTATTATACAAAAAGCTTCAATAATAATAAGAAGAAGTATATGGTGGCGATTTTCATCTTTCTCGGTGGGTTCACTGCCTATCAAAAACATATTTGGCAGGTGAACACAAAAAAATGAGGTTGTTCATAGAATATATCAAAAAAATTTCAAATCTGTTCACTGCATAGAAGAAAGCATTTTGGGAGTTTTTTTCACTTGGTATAAAAATCATTTTTCAGGTTGTTCCTTGCAGATAATGAACATTTGCCAACCTGCGCAGTGTGCCCACAAATATTTGAAGGGTTAAAAAAAATGGCAACGAATGTCGATTTTCTGCTGCTAGAAGCGATGCGAGTTGGAATTTTCCAATGCAAAAGGGCAGCACGAAGCCTTGCGACACAAAGGAGATTCCGGACGGCTGAGCGCAAATGTCTTGACGTTGTGCCCGCCAGGTGCCAAGCGTCCGTCCTCGGTGTCGTCGCTGAGCGGGATCGTGGGCAGGATGATGTCATCGGGCGAGCGGGGCGCCTCGTCGTCGTCGTGCACGTCGGTCAACACGGTCTGCTCCGACTGCGAGCGGCCGGCCTCCCTGTCGCTGTCGTCGTCCACCTCGTCCGTGTCCCTGCAGGACGCCTCGTCCTCCTCGTCCTCCTCGTCGTCCTCCTCGCTCCCTTACGGCGCCCTGCCCGCCTACAAGGCCGCCGCCCCCCTGTCCGCGCCCGAAAGGAACGGCTCCGACATCAGCCTGGACCTCACGCCGCTAGTGGCGGGGGCGGCCGGGGGGGGGCGCCCGCTCGATCCGGCGGCCTCGCCCAGGCAGCTGTCCCGGCTGGAGAGAGTCGTCATGGAGATCGTGGAGACGGAGCAAGCCTACGTCAGGGACCTCAAGAGCATCGTGGAGGTGAGACGAGAGTGATGTCGCCATGACATCGGCACCACAAAACATGACATCATCCGACCAAGATGACGTCATCGCGCGCTTCCAAACAATCGCACGAGAGCGCGGCGTGCCTCATGACGTGTGTGCGTGCGCGCGCATCGATGGGCCGGGTGTGATGCCCGCCGGCCAATTTACCTGCAGCTGGTCCACGCATGCGCACGCACGCTCATTTTCACACCTGTGCACGCACGTTTTAATGGCAACAAAAAAAAGGTCATTGACAGTCGCAGCTTAGGAAGTGGAAGTCCCACCGGTTTTTTTTTTTTCCAATTTGGACGACGTAGGCTTGATGTCGAACATTTGAAAGAGTTGCCCGTTTGGATGGATTGTGCGCGTTAGTGACTTGAGTGATTTGGAAAGTGTCAAGAAAGCACAGCAGCTGGGCAAATTCCAAGAATTGGCCTTCCTTTGCCCTTTTCCCCAAAGAAAGCGTCCGTCCGTCGTCGCAGACTAGTTCGCCGTCACGCTCGTCACGTTAGCACGTTGCCACGGCGACCAAACTGCAGGCGGACAGGAAGCGTCTCGTAAAAAAAACCCAAAACGTTGCTACATTCCAACACGCGCGCGTGTGCCCGACCTGCTTTAATAATGTGCTTGCTTGCTCTTCCGATAAGAAAGCACAAATTCCTCAAGACCTGTGTGTGTGTGTGTGTGTGTGTGTGTGTGTGTGTCTGCGTCTGCGTGTGCGTGTGTGCGCACGAAACCCCCCTATTTGTGGTCTGCTTGAAATCTGGATTTGATTGAGGCTACATGACGTCACGCTCGCTGGGAATCTGAACCAACTGCCATAATAAGCCTGTGTGTGTGTGTGAG
The DNA here is from genome assembly GCF_054856515.1 of Filicampus tigris. NCBI lineage: Eukaryota > Metazoa > Chordata > Actinopteri > Syngnathiformes > Syngnathidae > Filicampus > Filicampus tigris. Next base: position 692,030 of record NC_141223.1, on the reverse strand, counting down.
CGCGCGTGTGCGTTAATGCTTGCGTGTGTGTCTGTGTTTGTGGGGATCACACACAAAGTGGAGGCAACGGTGTCAAGGGTCCGAAGCGGATGATACTCCCGGTTCCTCCGCTTTTGCGGGAAGAGCCTCCGACGAGCGCGGCTCGGCCAAGTCATCGGATTTGCCGAGTCTTCTGCGAATGGACGCAACACGAGACCAGCTCTGCTGCTGGGCGCCGGCCGAGCGCGCGAGGGGGGAGGGGGGAAAAATGGTGGTGGGAAAGATGATGGCGCGCCAGAGTATTCGCAGGCGGAGCACCAAAAGACGGAGAGCCGGGAGGATTGTGGGAAAGCCGGCGGAGATCAACATGAGCATGGGGGGGAGGGGGGAGGGGGGGGAGATTTGGGGAAAGAGAAACAAACAAAAGAGTCAATGTGGAATGTGAGCGGCCGAGGCCGCGTCGGGAATGGCCGGCTCCCGATCCGCTTCGGTCCGTCGCTGTTACCTCAAGATGGAGGTCGCGGAGGTCAACGCGTCGAGCCGATCCGAGCGCAAAAGAGGTCGCAAGCGCGAGCTTGAGGACGCGCTGTGGCTTTTTCCAAAGTTGCCTGCCTCAGAAAACCCCAACTTGAACAGACGGGCCCGGATTAGCCTGCGCAAAAAGCCTGGCCCGCGTCTCCTGCTTTGCTGAACCGGCAGCAAAAGCCGACCGAGGTGTCTTGGTTTGTCATACTTTCACCATACTTTCATTCGCAGCGCAAACGCACGTTTGGCTTTGTCGTGGAAAACAAAACATCCCATCTGAAAAACCGCAATGCGCTTTCCGTTTTGTCTGAGAGTTTGGCTCCGCAAAGGGAAACCTCGTGAGCTTCCCACCTTTGTCCTGAAAAAGGGCCCAACGCAATTCAAGTCCCCGCACTTGGGCGTGCCGGAAAAGTGAGCCGCCGGATCGCTCGGGCGGTCGGGAAGGTTGCTCCGGCGCGGCCGCAGAATAGCAAATGAGGAATTGTCTGCTCGCCATCTCCAATGTCCGCCTTGAGCATCCCGCGCTTCCTGACGGAGAACCCGGAGCAACCGTCCCAACCACCTGACCTGGCTACTTGGGATTTCGAATGTCGTCCCCCCCCCCCGCCATTTGCCCAAGTTGAAGAGGCTGATCAAGGCGACCGTTTTTAAAAACCTCAGCGTTAGGATCTCAATGGGAGTGCGGCGCAGACATAGAGAGTTTCAAATCATATGAAGTAAGAGTAAGGACGGCACTTGATGTTGCCCCAGTCGATATTTAGCTTCATTAACAGTGGAACAGCTGCGCTTGATCAAGCGAGCGCCAATGCGCGCTAGTGGGGACCGTTGGATCGGCGGACGTCAGTCAAAGCGTCTCCCGTTTGTTCCAGGACTACCTGGGCTGCATCATCGACTGCGACCAGCTTCCTGTCAACCCGGAGCAGGTCAGCAGTCTCTTCTGCAACATCGAGGACATCTACGAGTTCAACAGGTACTCATTTGCATATCAAGCGCACGTTGCCGCTCACCTCCTTTGCATATGCATGCCGCGGTGTCACCTGCCTATTTGGAGGCTTGACCTTATTTGCATCAGGCTGCGGCCGTGCTGACTTTGGCCGGCAAAAGCGCGGACGCTGCCGGAGTTGCGTTCCTCGCCCGACGCGGCCGGGGGAAGCGCGGCTGCCGCGGCGCCAACGCCGCGGCGCCAACGCCGCCCGGTTGCGGCCGGCGCCCATACGGGAACGCTTTTCATTTTGGGTCAACGGCAAGCGGCAGTACCGGACAAAATGGCCGCCCGCTGAGACGGACCCGCACGGGCGGCGTCGCTCATAATCCACAAACGCAACATTTGTCCGAAATGCGCGGACAGCGTGCTGTTGGCAAGAAAATGAGCAAAAACAAGGCAAACCGTTGACCCCAGTCGTGGATCTGTCCACTTTGGACCCCAAATGGTGTTATCTCTAACCCGACGTTTTTGACGAGTGTGTCATTGGGAGTCAAATGTTTAGGGAGTTACTGGCAAGAGGGAGCAAACTATAGCGAAAAGCGCCGCTTGGCTGTATCCCTTTTTTAGTTGGCGTGAGCAACAAGTGTTGGTGGGCCACCAAATTGTCTATGGAGAGATGCGGCGCGATGTGGGCGTCGTCTTTTGTCAGTCCGCTCAGGTCCAATTGGCGTGCGGGCGCTCGCCTGCGCCCGGGCTGCCCTTGTTCACAGAAAAATGTGCAAAAGCGTCGAAAGGAGAAGAAGGTCACGCAGAGTTTTGTTATTCTTCTGCCGTTGGACAAGATGGCGGAATCAAGAATTTGTGGCAATGCTTTGGCTCTGACAAAAGATAAGATGGAAACTTTGGAGAAAGGAGAAATGCTGCGGGCAGGCGGGAACGCGGGCGGGAGCGCGGGCGGGAGCGCGGGCGGGAGCGCGGCCAGGCCCGCGGCGGCGACGGCGGCGGCTTTTCTTCAGGTTCCACTCCCGCCGGGGCTCAATATTCCCGTCATAAAAAAGAAAAAAAAACAAAAAACAAGTGAGTCGGTTCGGCGGCCGTTGAGCTCGCGTGAGCGGCTCGGATAGCGGAGACGGATGACTCGCTGACGTTTGCGTGTCACGATAGCGCGAGCGGCCTCGCGCGGCATGATGCCAAACGCGCATGTCACCCTAGCGACTTGGCACTTGGGCCCGAGCCGTCACACGTCGGCCAAAATAGTCGGCCGAATTGACGTTGTGTTCAACTTTCTCTACTCATTTACCATTTCGAGCCGTTGGACACAAGCGGTAACACCGCTCTCATGAGCCTTATCGCACAGAAATCTACTCCATAACCTTGTATCCTTAAATAGATAACATGAAATTTGTCGATGAGATCCGTATCCATGGACTTGTCATTCTGAATAAAGCAAATCTTCATTTCGACAAGGAATTGACCCGATGGCGCTATTTTACACACAACCCGAAGTCGCCGTTTGTTTAAAAAAAAGAAGAAAAAAGAAGTGGGACAAACATTCCGAAACACAAACTGATTAGGATTAGCGTCCTGCTAACTGCCTTCTGGGAACTTTCCCGTATGGACGATAGGACACGTCCGCCCGTGCCCATGGTGACATTAAAGCTCGTACGCGCAAAGTGTTGCCGTGTTCCATTCGCAAAAAAAAAAACAAACGCAAATAGTTTGGGGTGATATTAGTTATTAGTGATTATTGATAGTTACAGGTTTTGTTTTCTTGAGTTTTTTTAAACAATATGCTTTCCCCTATTCACAGCGAATAATGACCGGGCCGGCCTGCAAATAGCAAAAATCGGCATCTAATTGAAATGCATTGTTGCCGGGGGGAAAAAAAGCATGCCTTATATCACATTCCATCATATCATATATTTCAAATTGGTCATCGGTTATTTGTTTTTTTCTGCCATCAACCTCCAAAAAATCCATCAGTCGGACCCTCTAGTTTACACTCCGACAAAGTCGAAGCATCACCTGGCTAAAAAGTCACCGTTGATCATTAAAGTGCTTTGAAAATGGAAAAAAGAACAAACATGTTTTCAGTTCATTTTCATATCATTTGACCAAACATCTCATTTTCTTGCTTCCTTTTCTACACACACACACACACACACACACACATTATTAAACCCTCCCATAAATCACACACTGACAAAAGCACAAATGTGTGATCCAAGCATGCACACACTCACACACGCACACGCACACACACACACACGCAGACACCAAGTTTTCATTCCTTCCAGACTTCCTGCCTCTGGGTTCTCATGGGAAGTTTTGTATGAGCCAGAAAGCCAGAATGTGTGTGCGTGACGTTCAAGTTCATGAATTCATGAGTGCGCTGTGCAAGCAACGAGCTAACGGCCATCACATAGACGCCCCCCCAAAAAAACTCAACTTGACTTCCTGCTGAGGAAACAGTTTGACCTCATTTGTTGCTTTTCTTCGACATCACGCACACACACATAGACGCAAACGTGTGTGCGTGCGTGTAGTTTGAAGTCAAGGAGCGCAGGAGTTTTTTTCCGGCTGGGAAAAAAATAGTGCTCCCCCATAGGACGGCCCGACTCTGATTTGAAAGGGGCTTGCGTTAGCGTTGCTAAACACAAACAAACAAAAAAGTTCCCGATGAGTCAAGATATTCTGATTGTTTGGCAGTGTTTTGCAAGTGGCTTCCCAAATGTCATATATGACATATGACTAATGACTTGCATGCGAAAGTCCTAAGTTTCCTCTATTTGTAGATGTCAGGTTCACAGCACTTGAGATATGAATAAATAAGAAGACCCTCAAAACAATCCAGGCGAACCAAGGAAACTGTCGGATCGCAATCGCGATTCCTGGCAGGCGGCCGCCGCCGGCTCCTCTCTTTGGATTTTCTTCGGGCTCCCTAATTGCAAAGGTGTTGAGCGCGTCAGACTGGAATTTCCTGGCGCCCGTCGTAGTAGTTTGCCCGATTGAAGCGTCCGTCGCCAAGCGTGACGTCGCGGAGGCGGAGCCTTTGCATTTGGATTGCCAACGAGCCAATCGGATTGACCGCCGTTTTGCACACGGCAGTCGCAGCTGCCACGAAATTCCTATCTAAAAAGCGCAATGCCTCTTCTTCCTGTGCAGTTTGTTCCCGCTGGTATTTGGAGTCTACGTTTTGCATTTTATTTGCTGAGACCGTGACGGAGATTAGTGTCACAAACAATAACTTGTCAGCTTTTATCAGCCAGTGTGAAAAGAAATGAAACTAGAGGCAAACGAGAGGCAAATTGGACACTTTGACCTAATGTTGCGTGGCCCTCAAACGCTGACAAAAAAGTCTGGACGGTATTTGAGTATTGCTTAAAGTCCAAGTCAAGTCAAAGATATTTTTTCCCAGAATATGTTGTGCGCAGGCCCTCAAATTGAAACAAGGCATTCTGATGAATCTTGTCTTTGCGGAATAAGAGTTCATCCTCCCTTTTTTGTCCATCTCAGGGGGATTGGTGATCGGTGGTTACCTGAGCCCTGAGCAGTTGTGATGTCATTTTCAGTGGACAAAAGTGACAAAATGGCCGCCCCCGGTCATGGCTAAAAAGGGGCGCATTAACTCTTCTTCCACAAAGGCAAGATTCATCCGAATGCCTTGTTTCAACTCGTGGGAACATATTCTTGGAAAAAAAAAAAATCTTTGGCTCGATTTCCCCTGTAAGTTGATAGCTTAGCGTCTAAGGGAGGATAAATTTGCGCTGCGATCCCCAAATGTGTAAGCCGTCACCAATGTCAGTCACTGCAATCATATTACCCCCAAAATCGGGGTAACTCGTTAAACGATGTCGTACTGTAATCTATTACTGTAGTAGCGCGTTAACTTTTGAAAGGCGTTGGTTAATCAATAACTTTGTGTGAACGTGGGATAACAAATTGCTCTCCTAATTGATTGATGTGATTAAATGTATGTTACGGTCCTGAATTTGTAACGTGTTACGAGACTCACTAACTGTAATATTATCACAAAAATATTACGAGTAGCTCATTATATGACTTGTTAGCACATCATTTTTTAACGCGTTACGCCCAACACTGGTGGCGTTGTTGTCAGTTTGTGTGCGTGTGTGTGCGCGCGCGTGTTTTGTGGTCTTACGTTGCATGGCGCTGTTTGCTCATTTTGCGTCATCGGTGGCGTGTTTGTCGTGCGTGCGTTGTTGTCAGGCGTCGCGGCGCATCTCGCGTGCCTTCTTGTTTCGTTTTCTTGCGTCGCCTTGCCGCAGGGAGTTGGAGCACAGCACGCATAAAGCCGCACGCGCACTGTATACTTAAGCAAGTGACGGCAGCCATCTTCAGCCTTTCTCCAAGGTTGCAATTTGTCTCCTTTTAGTCACCTAAATGATAAAGTGGCGCCCCATCATTTTCCCGCTGGCGACGGCGCAAAGACGAACACACACGCAGTCAACGCGCGTTGGGAGCGTTCACAAATTGCGCCTTTATTTTTTTTGGGAGGGGGGGGGTTGCTTGTTTGATTGAAATGCGTCCGCTCGGGGTCGAAAGAGGAGTCAGCGGAAGGTTTGCAAAGGTCACGTCGTCGCCGCCGCCGCCGCCGCCGCCGCCGCCGTCGCCGTCGTCGTCTTGCCTTGCGTGGCTTTGTCCCTCCCACTTAGTGCTCTTTTCTGCCGCCTCGTCTTTTTGTCTTGTGTTGCGTTGTGCTCTCGCGTCTTTTATTTTGTGCTGTGTTGTGTTGCGTTTTGGTCTTGCGCTGACTTGTCTTTTGTTTGTGTCTTATGTGAGTGAGCATGTTGTTGGTGTCTTTTGTCTGCGTGTTCCGTGAAGGCCCTTTCACACAGCGCTTCGAGGAGAAGTCAACCCCCAAATGTTCCTGACAAGAATATATTCGATGTGACTTCATTATTGTAAACTCTGCATTATAATTGATATTGCGTTTGCGGAATAAGAGGTAGTAAAGGGGTCGGCCATTTTGTCACTTTCTGTCGACTGAAAATGACATCACAGATGCTCAGCGCTCAGGTAACAACCGATCACGGCTCGCCTCTTTTCTGAAGCAAAATGACAAAATGGCCGACAAAAACAGGGGGGAAATTTTGCTGCTTGAAGTGGAACTCAACCAAACATTCATTTTTTTCCAGCATATGTTCTATGCGCCTTCTTTAGTGTAAACTCTGCATTCTGATGAATATTGCGTTTGTGGAATAAGAGTTAATCCAGCCACTTTTAGACATCTCCGGCGGCGGCCATTTTCTCACTTGTGTCGACGGAAAATGACATCACAGTTGCTCAGGTAAAACGCAGGTGAAGACCAATCACAGCTCACCTGTTTTGTGAAGCCGAGCCGTGGTTGGTGGTTACCTGAGCCCTGAGCAGTGGTGATGTCATTTCCAGTGTCCACCCCCTCAGATGGCTAAAAAGGGGTGAATTTTGCTGCTTCACTCCTATTCCACAAACACAATAGCAATCAGAATGCAGTCTTTTCACTAGTGGGAGGGAGAGGGGAGAGCGAGGGGCAAGAGGAGGGAAAGGAGGAGGGCGCCTGTTCTTTTGGAGAGTGTGAGCGCGGAGATGTGGAAAGTTGTTGCCGCTGCGTGACCGCATCCAAGCCAAGCGCTCGTGTCGCTCGTTGTCTCCCGATGACGCGCGGACCCTCGCGACGCCACGCCGGCGATGTCATCATCTGCCCTCGCATTGATGACAACGTCACAGTTCCATGACAACATGCGGAAGTCGCAGCTCGCCCGTTTTACCGGCGCGCTTGGTTTTTGCAAAACTCAGCCCTCCGAAGCCTGTTTGGTTTGGTTTGTTTTTTTTGGTGTTATTTTTAACCCAAGTGTTTTTAGAGCGTAGGAAATCGTGGCCCCAAAGCCGGTTGGACTTTGTAGCAACATGACAAGTGGCCGGCCGTCATCTTTGTGGAATTTTCCCAAAAGCTTGGAATGAGCATGAAAATGCCTCAGAAATCCCCCACAACAAAGACATTGACAAAAGCAAAAGCAAAAGCAAAAGCAAAACAATTGACCGCTTCTGTACATGAGCTGCTCTTCTCACTATTAAGTTGAATCATCCAGCCGCGCTTGGGTTTGTAGGGCAAGTGTCCGCGTTTGAAACACGGCGTTCATTTGGACTTGGGACGGACCGATTATCAGCCGGGCCGATATTCTGCGTTTGGACCAATGTCGGTATCGGCCTTTTTTCATAAATCTGACGGCCCGTAATAAATCCATTTAAAAGTGTGTTAACTTCAAGGAACTATTTATTTCCGTTTTCAGTTCACTTTATAGAGAGAGAGATTCCACTGACCCGAACAACACTGTGTACCTTTTGTTTTTTGTTTGAAATCAAAGCAAAGATAAGTGGAAATGTAACATTTGTGTCATTTTGACATTTTGGAGAACTTTATTTACGGTGGAAAAACTACAGGGAGCAATTGTTGACGTTTTCATTTCACTTTTGAAGACATGCTGATCACCTGGGAGTTCCCTTTTTGTTAGGATTCTGCAACAAAGATGTATATTGGCAAACATGTATAATGATCCCCAAAAAATCAACACTATGCAAATCTGAAAAATTGTTCACTAAACATATGCTTAAAGACATTTCAGCAAAGTGGAGTTTTTTAAAAATTTTTAACCAATGTTTTCTCTTTTACTGAAAATTAATATCGGTACAAATACCGGTTATCGGCCTTCTTGACCACTAATAATCGGTATCGTATCTGCGCTGAAAAAAACATATCGGTCTATCTCTAGGTGATACTTAGTTTTGAAGGAGCCATTTTAAGGTCAGTGGACTCAGTTCCTCCCCACTGGATTTTGAAATTCCCATTTGGAAAAATTCTGCCCCCAAAAGCAGTTGACTTGGCACGGTGAAATGTGATCTTTCGTAGACTCACAAAATTTGTCTCGAAGAAGCCGTGCTGGAGAAGTCTCACACATCTTCTATTTTACTTTGAAGCGTGTTTTGGCTTGTCCTGGAGAGTTTGTCCAATTGCCGCAAAATGGAAAGCATGCATACTGGACAGATGGAGGGTGTTTAATTGCCAAAGTACTCCGCTTTGAATCTGCGTGCGTGCGTGCGCGCGCGTGCGTGCGTGCGGCGCATGACGACAAGGTCTGAACACAGGCAACTGCACGAGGTCGCAAGCACCACGTGAGATGAAGACATTTTAGGCGCCCCCTACCGCCAGACATGTAAACGCGCAATATCGTTGCAAATTCTCCATCTGGCACACCACCAAGCTTTTGCTCGTCTTTTTTTTTTTTTTTTTTTGGAAGGAATGGTCTCAAACTGCTCCCAGATGTTTGGATGGCCTCTTTTTCCTCCTCCTCTTGTTCGTTCATAAACTCATTCGTTCGTTCATGCAGGTGGACGTCATTTCTGCATAAAATAAGGTCATATTGTTATGAAGTACATTCTTAATGTTCTCTAATGTCTAATTGTATTTTTTTTCATTATTATATTTAAATATTTCATCATGATTATTTGAACAAAGTCATGCTTCTTGAAAACTAATTTTATTTTCCAAGATTTTATAAAGTTAAAAAAAAGGTTCTTTTTTTTACAAAGTCCATTTTTCTTTCATAATGTCCTTTTCCACCTTTTTATTAATTTTGTAAAATCTTGGAAAATAAAAAAAAAAAAAATTTTAAAAGTATGATTTTGTTCAAATAATCATGAAGGAATCTTTAATGATAGTAAAATTATTTAGAAAAATAGATAGAAGAAAGAATATCAAGAAGGTATTTCATCACTTTATTTTACAATTGAATGGCCGTACGATATATTTGTCTGTGATTTATGCAAATAGTATTTATTTGAAAATGATTTAATTTGGACTCTTTTGGGCCTCCATCCATCAGTGGCCACGTGTTGTTGACGTTGCCAGCTTTGATTTCATGTGGAACTAAATCGAAGCCGCGAGTGATTGACGGCGCGGCGAGCAGCAGGTGTCAGGCGGACGTTTTTCATCTTGCGAGCGACACGTCAAATGAAAACTTGGCCGGACTCTCAAGTTGCACGTTGGGAGGATGCCGATTAAGACGCCAGAAGTCTGATACTTAACTTTCAAGTGGCCGTCTTGAGATCAAGCCGGTTTGACTTGACTGCGACCCGACTCGCCGACGCGCAAAACAGCCTCAAGAGGCCTCGGCCGATCAGACGCAGGCAGACTTCAACCTCGCGTCCGATTTCATGGAACCCAAAATCCGATTTGCCCTGCGAGAGGCCAGCGGAGAAGGCCTTGCCGCCGCTGGGAATGACAGCGAGGGAGGCCGCGCCGGCCAGCGAGGACGGTCGCCGGACGCCTTCTCACCTCGCTCTGGTTTGTGCGCAGTGAACTGCTGGAGGATTTGGAGAGAAGTCAGCACGCCGCCGCCATCGCCGACTGCTTCGTGGAAAGGGTGAGGAGCCGCTGTGTGTGTGCGCATGGCAGGAAGCAGGTCACGACCAGCAAGTCATTGACTCTCACACACACGCGCGTCATTTTGTTGAAGTTATGCTGCTGAGCATCACACCAACACCCTGTGAAAAAGTGTGCGTGCGTACAGTGGTGACATTGTCCTCTGACGGGCGCTCTGAAAATGCTCAGCCGCCAGCCGAAATGAGCAAACGAAGAAGACTGTCGCGGAGAGCGTTTTGTTAGGAAAGAATCTTGCCCAACGAACTCCCGACCTCATCTTGACCATAAAAGAAGGAGCATTTGCTGACTGCTGCGTGTTTGTTTGTGTGTTGAACAGAGTGAAGCGTTTGACATCTACACGCTCTACTGCATGAACTACCCCAAGTGAGTACACTCAAAACACATTTGGAGCTCAATCGACGCACAAAATGCAAGGCAACTCATTGCAGCAAATTAGCAAGTCGTTAGGGAAAAAAAAAGACAACATACATTTGCCACTAAATCCAACTCGGGTTTGCACGGGCCAATCTTTTTCTCTCTCACTTGACTAACTTATTTGAGTGTTAAAATACGCTTTTATGAGTAGGTGCTGCTCATAGAAGGTACACGCACGCACGCGCGCCTTTGCCGTCAGCTCGGTCAGCTCCCTGCTTCTCGCCTCAGTTAAAGAAGGAGAAGGAAAAAAAGTAGGTCAAATGCTTTCAGTGATCCAAACCAAAGAAAGAAAGAAAAACGATCTGGGCAGCATTTGGGAAAGCTGCTTGACTTCCTCCTCAAATGGAGCCAAGAGGCCGAGAAGGATTGGAAACGGCTTGGGCTGTCATACATGCTGACTGTGTTGTGTTGTTGTTTTTTTTTGTGTTTGTATTTGGGGTCCAATGGATTGATTGATTTCCTTCCCCCCCTTCCAAATCCAAACATGAGCGTTGGTGATCCCAACATTTGTCTCGTCGCTGAACACGTGGCTCTCGCTTCTGCTTCTTGTTCGCGATCCCACAAATTCCCCAATCGCAACGCGGTTCGACGCTTTGCTTCTTGTTGTCATACGGCAACTACTTGGGGGGCTTCTTCTTCCGGGTGGAAGAAACGTTCCAAAATCCGTCTGTTTATTTGACTCATTTGCTAGCCCCCGCATTTAATATTAGCGTTACGCGACAGAGACATGCGTTAAGGGTCAGTCGTAGATGAATGTAACGGAGAGAATCCGTTCCCTTTTCAAAATAAAATATTTTTCAGCCACGGATGATAAATAAACCAGAAGTCCTGCATGTTCTTTTTTTTTTTTTTTCTTTCTCTCATCTGTGCAGCCTGCTGCAGCCCGGTCCCAAGTGGCCTACGGCCCGGTGGTTGCGGACCACTGCACTAGTTGAAACAAGCCATTCAGATTAATATTGCGCTTGTAGAATAAGAGTTAATCCAGCCGTTTTGGAGCTAGCTCAGGGGGCGGCCATTTTGTCACTTTGCGTCCACAGAAAATGACATCACAGTTGCTCAGGGCTTAGATAACGAGCAATCGCGGCTCACCTTCAGAAGACAGGCGAGCTGTGATTGGTCCTCCCCTGAGCAGTTGTCATGTCATTTTCAGTCGACGCAAGTGACAAGATGGCCGCCCCCTGAGCTAGCTCCAAAACGGCTGGATTAACTCTTATTCTACAAAGGCAACATTGATCAGAATGTCCTGTTTCAACTACAGGGCTTGCAAAGAAACATAGTCATAGACACATGGACAGACAGATAGACTTACCGACAGACACGGGAGACGCCAACGAGCGGTCCGAGGATGTAGCGCGAGTGACGTGTGGAACGCCGAACGGGAGAAGGCGCGCAAATCATTTCGGTTAGCACATCCCACATACGAGCTGTCGATTGGGGCGTTCTCCTCAGGGGAGGCCTGCACCTGTTGTTCTTCTCTCCAAACACTTTTAGTGGGTTTGACGGGTTTTATACCATTTTTTTGTATTTTTTTTCTAAACAATATTTGCATCCCACCGTCCGTGGCAGCACGTATCCTGTTGCGTCTGTGCCCCGTTGTAACCGGTGAGGTTTGCTGGATCTCCAGTGTCACACGTACGTGTCAACACGTGTGCGCGCGTGCGTGTTGCAGCTCGGTGTCGGTTCTGAGGGAGTGCATGCAGAACGAGAGCCTGGTGCGCTTCTTCCACGAGAGACAGACGACCCTCAATCACTCGTTACCGCTGGAGACGTACCTCCTCAAACCGGTGCAGCGCATCCTCAAGTATCACCTCCTCCTACAGGTAACGACGCCGACTGCCACCTTTCCGCAGCTCAAACCGTATCGTTTGTCCATAGAGCTGTGCGCCTCGGCCTAATTTACATTCAAGAGAAAAATATATTGAATGAACATGTTTTTTTTTTAGTCCCAGAAATCCCAGAAAAGAGTTGAGGTGCATCAATTAGACAGAATTGTTTTTTTTATTTAATCAATCAGTCGCGCAATGAGAGCAGCACTGCCCCCTACTGTAGTGCATGTGCAATTACACTTGATTCATGGATGGCAAATAAAGCAGGACTGCGGTAGCGCTTTGACAATGGCTCAATGGTTCCCCCAAAAATGTTGATTGGCGTTGTGGCGAGCTGAGGGCGTCGGCTGACGTTTGGCGTCATCTCAGGAACTGTCCAAGCATTTGGACAAGAGCGACCCGGGCTACCGGGTGGTGGAGGACGCCATCATCACCATGACGGCGGTGGCCTGGTACATCAACGACATGAAGAGGAAGCAGGAGCACGCCGTCCGCTTGCAGGTACGCCGAACGGCGCCGACCCTTTTTTTGTACAAATTTCTCCTGTTTATTGGAGAGTTTTTGGGCTTACATTTTTTGGGTGAATTTTAATATAATTTGGGGGGGAACCAACTGCTATATTTTTTGCACAAAGCACTTTTTGGCAGTACTGTATATCTCATCTTATTTTCGGGGTTAAAAGGATACTAAGCTTATTGAGTCATTTTCTGCAGTTGATATTTAGTCTATAATGAATTTGATAACTTCATTATTTTTCATCTACAATTACCACCTTTAAAAAGGGCTCAGCTTGCAAACGTCACATGGGCCGTGATTGGTTGTTACCTGAGCTTTGAACACGTGATGTCATTTTCAGTCAAAGCAAAATATGTTTGGAAAGGTGTGAATTGGACATGAGTACGGCTAAATTTGTTCATTATCCCTTAAAAAAAAAAAAAAAAAATACATTTTTGCTGGGGTGGTGGGAACAACAGAAAACATTTATTAGCGGTATGTCCCTTCTACGAAGAATATATAGGGCTTTAAAAAAAAGAGAAAAAAAAGCCAAAAGGTTTTTTTCCCCCCAATGCAATTATAATGGGAGTCAGATATTCACCGATTTTCACAGGGGTCTATTTCACAAAGCAGGTTCATCAAACTCTGAGTTTCTGGTTCCAGAACAGCTGATTTGACTGACTTTACTCAACTGGGTGTACCGCCACCTGGAGCTAGCCGCGTGCACCACAACCATTCTAAAGACGGCATGAATGGAATCCCGATTTGCCGAGGCACCATGGCAACGAGGGAGGGGCGTGGGAGAACATTCGGGCCAATATATGCCAAGTCGCAAGTCCTTTGCGATCACAATAATACAACAAAGGAAAACTGCTTGCTTGCGCCTATGAATCGATTTCACGTGGGTGCAATCTCGCGGGCGAGAAGCGCGCTTGAAGAGCTGATGAAATATAGGACCCCGGGCTGGGCATTTGACTGAAAATTGAGCGTCCGTTATTCGTCGTCCGTCCACAGCGTGGGTAGAACCCTTCCGCCGCCATCCGTCATTGGCCTTTTAGTCATGGGTCTATAGACCGGTCGGCCTCCGCTTGTAAACGGCCGTCCGTCGGCTGCGCTTTGGATCCCCGCAGGAAATCGAGTCGCTGCTGGTCAACTGGAGCGGTCCCGACCTGAGCGGCTTCGGCGAGCTGGTTCTGGAAGGCTCCTTCAAGGTCCACAGGGTGAAGAAGGAGCGCGCCTTCTTCCTGTTCGACAAGATGCTGCTGATCGCCAAGAAGCGCGCCGAGCGCTTTGTGTACAGCACGCACATTTTTGTAAGTGGCGGCAAACGCCGGCCGTGCGGCCGGCCGACAACTTGTGACCTTTCTGAGTGGCGTTCTTTTGCCGCGCAGTGCTGCAACCTCCTGCTGGTGGACGCCCTGAAGCAGCCCCTGTGTTTCCGAGTGTCTGACCTCATGATTCCCAAACAGCAGCACGTCGTCCAGGTGATGTCTGGAAGAGTCCTTCTGAAGTAGCCGGGCATTCCCAAATTGCGTCTTGCCAAGTCGAGCTGGCTTTGGCGGCGCAATGGTGTTGCTGTTGTTGTTGTTGTTGTTGCTGCTGCTGCTGCTGCTGCTGTTGTTTTCCCAAAACGTTTCCAGGCTTCCACCCACAACCAAATGTAAATATCCATGCTTGAACTCTGACAATGACAACAAAAGGACCACTTTTGGATACATTTAGTCAATGTTAGTGTTAGTTGTGACATTTTACAGGTAGGAATACCGAAATAACTGGAACACGTCGTACACCATCGGTCGCTTTGACCGGAACGACAAGTGGTTTATTTTTCAAACACTTAGCGTAAGGGCATACATGACACTACTAAAAGAAAAGATATCGACCGACAGTTAGGCTACAACCGGGCTTTGTTTAGTTTTGCTCCACGTGGGGGTGGGGGGACGCGTGTCGAGTCTTGGGGTGCACTAAAGAGTGCGTGCGTTCAAAAGGCGGGCAAAGTGTTTGACTTGTGCTTCAGTTGCCAACACGTCCACAACTGTCTTCATCGTGTTCCAATTTTGGGTTTGGTTGAATGCAGACCAAGAACATGGAGGAGAAGAGGCTGTGGGTTCACTACCTTAAGAAACTCATTGTGGAAAATCATCCGGCTTCTCTTCCGCAGAAGGTAGGTCACGATAAATGACGCATTCAACCAAGAAACCAAAAAAGTAGTCGCCACGGTGGTGAAGTCGCGAGAGTTGCGCCAAAAAATCGACGCAAGAATCGTTTCGTGGTGGCCTCTGCTGCTCCCTGCTGGTCATTATTATTACACCTTTGTGTTCTAATATGTATTGGGAATCCACCAAAGACATACGCAAGTTGGCAAAAGTACTCATGGTCTCTGTAGTAGAAGTACCCTGTACAAATACTTGAGTTACAATAGACTCTTGTAAAAGTCAAAGCTCTGATTCAACTGCTCTACCTCAGTGGAAGTCACAATTTACACAATCTGAGATGGATTCAAGTACAAAAGTCAACTGCTAGCCAGTTCAAGCTCAGTTTTTCAAACGAGTAGAAAGTAAAAGCTGCATTAGCGAATGACAGCAACCGGGCGAGTGGAATAAATAAATAAATACACCTTACTTGTACCGTATGTGTTTTTCACATCCCCTTTGAAGGGCAAAAACTGGCAGTTTGTGGATGTTTCCTTTTTGTAGCCACAAACGGCAAACACATTTTTCTGAAGTGAGGCCACGGATGAGGAATACCTTCCAGTTCCCGTTCCTCTATGTCGACTGTTTGTACCGGAGTTTTGCTCCAATCATTAATCGGGATCTCAAACGCGCTTGACTTTACCCGGGCTTTCACTATCGTCTATTTTTAGAATCGATCGATTATTCCATCGATTCGTCGGATAATGTGCTAATATTTGATTTTGCATCGAAGTGTATTGCAAAAAAAAGTTCTTTTCCAATTACTGTTTATCAACAAAATTGGTATTTGGTATTTTTTGTGATATCAAAAACAAACAACGGGGGTTGATGTTGTGCTCAGCAACATTTTTGCAACTGATTCAGTTTTGATTTGGCCATTGTTTTACAAAATCAAAGCAGGTGTTTGAAAATACTTCGATTTTTTTTTTAATCATATTTTGATTAAACACAAACGATAGTCAGTCTGATTTCATGAAGGAGGACATAAATCTGAGAATTATTACCAAGAGACTGAATTGAGAGGATTTGGAAGGTGAACAATGGCTTTAAACTAATACTCGAGTATCAAAACTTTTGATTAATTTGATACTCGATTAGTTGCCGATTCATTTTGACGTCTCGACTATTTGTGTTTTTTACAATGCGTCTTCATCTGCAGAGGTTGAGAAAGATAAATAGTAGAAAGGACAGATCTGTCTTCAAACAGAGGCACTCAAAGTAAAAATGTGTCCAAAAAATGAAGAAGAAATACTGGGGAAATATATTTGAATACAGTGACAAAATATGTATAGTTGGTTACTTCCCACTACTGCACAAAAAAATGTTCTTCTCTTTGTCCACATTTTGCGATTGATGCAGTCCAATTGTTGTGTTTTGCAGGCCAGACAGGTCCTCGGAGACAACCTCTGCCAGTGTGAGTGAACACACACACACACACACACACACACACAATTAAGAAAGTCGAGTTGCCACCAAATTTCCAGCAAGTCAAGTCCTGACTTGGTTCAAGCAAGTCGTAAGTCAAGTCCTAAAATCTGTCTGAATGTGATAATGAGGAGAAGCGCATGGTAAAAGAAACAAAAGCAGGTACAGTGGACCCCCACATGCTTGCGGTTTGGCACCTCCGGATTCACCTATTTGCGGATTATTTAAAGTTGTAGTTTACATTTTTTATATTTTATTTTTATTTCGTGTTTTTTTTCATGGTCCATTTTTGACCCAAATTTGGCTATTTTTAACCTAGCAGTTTTAAGAGTGTGACATCTGGACAATTCAGCGCAACTATCAGGACATTGACTAAATGCTTTATATAAAAATAAATCCTTTAACATTATAAACTCCCTAATGACACAACATGCACTCAAATGACCTTATGTCTTGCCAAATGGTGCTTTTGTCAATTCTGTCAGACTTGCTTTCTGCGTGAGCTAAGCTCATGGCCACTTCCTGTTTTCTAGCAGCCGCCCAGTTTGAGCAGGATCACCTGAAGAGGTTTTCTTCCGCTTCTCCGCGACTGGACGACATTCACGCTCATCACCGAGGACGACGTCAGTCAGGTCCCCAAAAAGACCCTGCAGTCCCTTTTCATGTTTACTTTCCAGAAAGCTCAAACTCAGTGGTGGAGCAACACATCATGAATGTTTTGTTTGACCTTCCAGAACCTCCCGAACGGCTAACGTACACGCCTGAAAAAAGCAGGAAGAGTTTGCCGCTGCTACTGGAGGGAAATCTGCCTTACAGGCGCACCAGGAGACAGTCAGGTACACCAAAAGACAGCAGACAGGGCAACTTGAAGTCCACAAGAGACATCAAAGTAGGCATTATAGACATACCGGCGACGTGGAAGTCAAAACAAAGAAACATGGAGACATAAAAGAAGACGTAAAGACACGTCGACACTTAATAGTAGAAATAAAGACCGCTGAAGACAAAAGCAGCCATTAAAGACACATTGGACATTCCTATCTACTTTTCTGTCTCCAAGTGTAGACACTTGGTGGCATTAAACACACGTGGAGGCATAAAAGTAAACCCAATAAAAACAATTGGAGGTTCAAAATGTTGACACAAAGACAAATGAGATGTAAAAGAGGACATTGACAACAATAAGACACAAAGCACATTTAACGATGTGTGAAATGTAGACCTTAAGATGCGTGGAGACTTAAAAGTAGACTTGAGGGTACGCGCAGATAGAAAAGTGGATTTTAAAGACACATTGGCAGCTGTAAAAGTAGACATTGAAGTCGCTTAGGGACCAAAAAGTAGACTTAGACATTTGGGGACATAAAAGTAGACATTCGAGACAATGTCAGAGCTTTCGGGAGACCTTCAAGTCACTTGGAGCCACAAAAGTTGCCTGAATGTTTTTTGTCTTTCAGCGCCAGCAAAGGACATCGAAGCGGCGTTTCATCCTCATGGTGAGCAAATTGCGAATCGAGTCCATCAATCAAACAACGTTGATCAAACGAAAGTCACGTCCAAACATGACGTACGTTTTGAACCTGTGAGTCATACAGGAATCAACATTCACCACTACGGTGAACTCGACTTGTACCCCAGATAAGCAACTCGAAGAGCACATGGGCGCCAACAAAAATGCGAATTGCTCACAATGCTTCCCAGCAGTTACCGTGCCATATTTTTTATTGGAAAGCTTGATGAGCGATAGCAATAGTATTAGTAATGCCACGCCCACAGTATCTGCTCGCAGTTGACACAAAGACATCGGCGGACCGAAAAGTTCACCGCAAGACGTGCGCGCAGACCCAAAGACACGCGGAGACATAAAAGAGGCCTTAAAGACACATGCGGACACAATCGTTTCCATGAAACACATCCGGGAGGACATCTAAGTCAACTTAGACATCTGCAGACAGAAAAGTACACCTGTACGGTCTGCCAATAAGGTATAAAAGTCGACTTGAAGAACTTTAAAGACACAAGAGTGCACGGAAAGACTCAAGGACAGACTCAAAGCCAAAAAATAGACAAAACAACACCTGTGGCATAGACACTAAAGAGGATTGGCGACCTAACAGTAGACACGAAATACACCTGAAGACCTGACCGTCGGCTGAAAGAGACTTGGCGACATAAAAGAAGACTCATAGACATATGGAGACTTAAAGATCGACATTAAAGACCAGTTAAGACGTAACAATAGACACATAAGACTTCAGGGTGGACATAAAAGTAGCAGGAGACAGAAAAATAAACATCAGAGACACCTGGAAACGACCAAGTAGTTGATGTTGAAGCTCTTACTTGTTCGGGTCCAAGTGGTGTAGCTGGCGCTTTTGTGAAATTCAAGCTGCATTGCATGCTAAACAGACAAAGAAGACGGACGACAGTGAGCTCTCGTCTGACACGCTGACACGTGTCTGCTTTCAAATCGAAGGTTCTGTGCGACTTCAGGGTCATAGCTTGCTAGAAGAGTCAACCAGTTAGCCGCCACGTCTCGTACATTGTGCCAGCAGTCTTCTCCTCAATCAGTTCGCCGCCATGTCTCGTACATTTTGCTAACAGTCTTCTCCTCTCTGCACCAACTCGCCATCCTCATGTGACGTCTCCTAGCAGCCCTGAAGGTTAGACCACGTCACAGTAGTCCCTTTGTTTCTCCAACCTGGTAACTGTCAAAGTCAGCCAATGTTGTGACGAGCATTGTAAATGTTTCCCAGCAAGCCGACAGCGAGGGCGAGCTGATCCGGGTCGGCAGTTTGAGCTCGGCAGGAAGCAGCAGCAGTACGCTGGCCTCCTCTGTCATCCAGATGGAATTGGAGCAGAAGCACAAGCGGGAACAAGAGGTGAGCTGCATTCAAACATCAAGTAATTCAAGTTTGACGACACATCCTTGACAGATGTGTTATTCTAGGAGGTGGAAGATGATGAAGAGGATTTAGCAGCCCTCTGCGCTCCCCCCACTCTGTCCATCACAGAGGAGATCCTGGAGTTGATCAACCAGAGCCGAGCGAGGGAGGGACTGCTTTCCGCGGTGAGCAAACCTTGTCCTTGACGGAGTCCGGGGTGGTACTGAACACCCGTTCTCTTCTTCTCAGGATCAGGTCCTGGATCAGCACACCGAGTCACGGCCTCCGCCTCATGAAAGCAACTTCACCTGCCCGCTGCCCCCGGTTGCTTCCAGCCCGGAGGAGACGCTCACATTGGACCCCCAGCAGGAGGAAGTGGAAAGTGGCCGGAACGGCGCCGCTGAAGAGCTGACTGCTGGCTGTCCAAACTTGAAACTCCAAAGGGCTAACGTGGTACATGAGAGAGGCGGGAATGGACTGCATGCACAGCAAGAGGCGCAAGAGGCGCAAGAGGAAGAGTTGCAACAAGAAATACAGATTAGGAAAATATCAGAAGGCGGCGAGCGAGAGAAGCCTCTCACGATGACGACCTTTCCCTCCCCCCCGACAGAAATTCCTCCTTCCGTCTCAATCATGGAGGACAGCTTGGCGAGTAGTCACTTAATTCAGGAGGAGGCCCCCAATTCCTCCACGAATCCAGATGACGGTCGCGGAGACAGCCTGTGCGATCAGCCAAAACGAGGCTCTGCTCTGACCGGACGCGACAAGAGGATCATTGAAAAAATCCGAAGTTATTATGAGGCAGCAGCTGAGCTGGAAGAGGACCGAGGGGCAGAAGATGCCGGACAGGAAGAAGACGAGACATCTAGAAGGAGAAACAGTTCCTCACAAATCCCCA
The DNA here is from genome assembly GCF_054856515.1 of Filicampus tigris. Taxonomy (NCBI): domain Eukaryota; kingdom Metazoa; phylum Chordata; class Actinopteri; order Syngnathiformes; family Syngnathidae; genus Filicampus; species Filicampus tigris. The sequence continues at coordinate 672,023 of NC_141223.1, read as the reverse complement.
GGGAACTGGCGAGAGATTCGCTGTCGCATTTCACTCGTGACAACCAAGAGGAGGGCAAGAACGAACCAGTCGAAACGGAGCCTGATCAAGATGCAGAGCTCACTTCCGGTCCAGCTTCTGCCGCACTTCCAGAAGATTCTCATGATCATGATGGACATACCGATACACCGATAAGACTCGTGGATTTGGAAGCCAAAGACAGAAACCTCCCCGATAAGACACCAATCTCCACCCGGATGGGAGACGATGAAAATCCAAATGAGGTTCTTGTCAATCTGCCGTCATCCAGCATCCAGCCCGGTGAAGTTGAGAAAGAAACCGAGGGGGGAAAAGGAAATGTCAGCAATGAACAATCAGAGGAAGATCGCGATGGAGGAGCAGAGAACAGTCAACAAGATGAAACTCCAGGGCAAGAAGAGGAACCTTTTACACAGAGAAATGACACAAGTAAAAGTGTTCCTCCAGAGTTGGCAAGGACAAATGAGTCTGAATGTAACCTAAATGAATCAAAGGAAAGTCTCAAAGAATCCTCAACAACTCTTTCAAATACCCCACCGTGTCATAAAACAACATCCACCTGGACCGGAAGCAAACATAAAGTGACCGAGAGCAGTAGAAACCTTGAAGAACTTCCAAGTCAAATTCAACTTGGACGAGGTTCCCGACAGTCCAGGATTGTCTCAACGAACCGGGCCTTGTTTGAGGGCATGGTCTCAGACATCACGGGAATTGGCTTATTTGAGGCTAGCCCTGCGGCGGACCCCTCGCTGATGGAGAACTCTGAGCGGATCCTGAGCAAAGTCCAAACTCTCGCTAGTATGTACAGCGCTAAAGTCAGCACCATGAAGGTGCCCTTGCATCAAAAGCGAGCCATTTTCGTTCGGAACAAAACCGGAGGTTTGACTGGACTGTCTTGGATTCCAAGCCAGACTCAGTGTCATTCTCAGACGAAATGTAGGCTGGAGGTGAGAAAACAGCCAAAAGGTGACATCCCAAGTCAGGCCCCTGCCAAATCAAGTGACAGTGCTATTTACGCCAAGCCCAGACCCAAATCCGACGAACAGACCGACACCAAGAATGAATTCCCAACTTTCCCCGCCGCTCAGACCAAGAACAAATTGCACGTCCCCGCTAAGGCACAGATGCTGTGTGAACGCCAGAGCCACACCAAGACCAACCGCAAGAACCAGAATCACACCATGAGCCAGGAGGACATAAGAAGCCTGGGTGAAAGAATTGTGAAAGAAAGAATTGGTACGCGCTGTTTTTCAAACATTTGACAGATTTAACTTTGAGCTTGTAAGCAATTCCCAGACGAGGCCACCAAGGGAGAGGCCCTTCGATCTCGTCAGGGGGAAAAAAAGTATCCGCGATGGAATTCCTACACCAAGGTTCTTGTAATGATTACAGGTGATAATGTGTCCAAGTGAAATGCTGATAGTCAGTTTGTCTTTGAGTGTTTATTATAAGCAATAGGAAATACAAAAACTGCGGTCGAGTAGAAACAGCAGCGCTGGGTCGTACCTCCGTCTCCCGTGCGATCGGGAAGTTGCATTGAATTCAGATCGGAATTTCATTTGGACACAATGTCACCTGTAAAGATTACAAGAACCGGGGTGTAGGAATTGCATTGCGGATACTTTGTTCCCCTGACGAGACCGAAGGGCCTCTCCCTTGGTGGCCTCGTCTCGGAATTCCTGACAAGCAGATCTCACTGCGTCGACGAGGAGAGCAAGCCCTTTTCAACTCTTTGGATGGGTCGCTAATGTGTACAAGTCGCAGAGCCATGTGGGGACTGACCAAGAGTATCCATTTGTGGGACGTGGCAGGTTTCGGCCCGACGCTTCTCCTGTACCAGTGTGACTTAAGACTCTCTAAGACCTCAGCAACTAGATAAACACAAATGCTTCCGGGTCGTTTTCTTATCAATCACATAGGATCCTCGACTGTATTGAGGTTTGTTCACTGATGTTCTCTTCTAGATGTCCTGAAAACGGTGGTGCCCGGTGAAGAGCCAAACCCTACCTGTCAACTTCAGTCACACGGATTCACCCTCTCCAGGCCCAGGGACTTCATCACAGCGCTGAGCGAAGAACAGGGCTATGGTGGACCGGATGATAAACGTCAGTCAACCGTCACACCAGAAGCAATATCGAGTGCCGTACGAACAACTTCTTCATTCAGTCTGAGTCAAGATAAGAGTAACACCCTCAGGTATGTGCTTTACGTATACGTCATAAGTTGATCAAGTCAGTCTTTGCAGACGACCTTTTATTCATGCGGGCGGATGACCCTTTTCTTCATGCCTTCTGTAGGTCAGAGCTGAGAGAACGTGTTTACACAGAAGACACAGCGTCTGTAAACAGCATTGTTAAGCACTCGGGGCTCTCTTCTCACAGACCACATTGGAATGTTACCAACGATGAAGCTGGTCATTACCAATATAAACAGGATTTACCAGCTGCGCAATACAAACACCATCCACAATCCCAGATCCCGGCAAAGGACCGCGAGAGTGCAAGTGAACCAAGCGAAGACATGCACGGTGTTCGCTCGGGGCCCGAATACTCAGTGTGCACCGGATGCGGGCGCGATGATTCAGGCCCAGGAGAGATGAGCGCCTTATCGTCAGCAACCAACCTGACATCCTCACAACACCAGGCTTTGCCTGTCCAAAAACCCAAACGTCGTCCGGAGGAGCATCCTAAAGAAGCTTTAAACCTCATGGGTGGAAGTCAACTTGCTCCGGGTGTCCCTAGAGGCTCAAGCAAAGAGGATCTGCTAACCACGAATAAGACCAAGTGTGAATTCAATAGTTATTCACAACAAACACGGACGTCTTTGCCAGATGTGAAAGTTCCCGGGCCAACATTCCAGAGACGGCAACGAGAGGGACCGGGTCCATTGTCGTCGATGCGAGTCCCGGAATCAAATGTCCCTCCGGCGCCGGAGTCTCACGATCGTCTGCCAGAATTCACCGGCCACAAGCCATTGGACTTCCAGGCCATGTCGAATACCGGGAAAGTCCATTTCAGCACTTCATGTGAAAATAGGTACGTCTGGCGTTTATTCAACCAAAAAGGACAGCTAAACCACGACGCAAATCTAGAGAATGTCTTCTCGACTTTCTATCCTTGCCTAGGAGCAAATTAACAACTGTATCGTTTCAGTTATTTGTTCTTACTTGTGTAGTCAAAGCTCTTTTTAAAGCTTGGATGAGTTTAAAAAAAAGATGATTATGGCGAAAGCTCAGAAGTCCCTGAGGTCATACGACTGGGAATTCAACCTTTTCTCCCTGTCAAAATCATTTTGACCTACTATACCTGGAAATACTGTGATAACGGGACCTTGATCATAGTGCATTGACGGAGTTGGACAATACAATTTCAACATTTGGGGCTATGTTTACAACTTGTCTTTGTCTACTCCAGGAACCCGGCCCGGCAGGGTCCAGTACGGCCCACTAGCCTGCCCATCTTTGCCGGCGCTTCAGGATGCTGCTCCGCTCCCCGATGCGCGTTGGATGTGTTCCGTCAGGCGGAGACATCAAGTCCCCTCGCGGTCGCGACTCACACGGACACGCATTTCAGAGCATTGGCCCCTGTCTTTGGGCACACCTCTCCTTCCTCCACTAGCGCGTCTCCTCCCTCACCGAACCCCACACCGTCCTCTTTTCCATGCTCCTCGCCACTCAGGGTTGTTCCACTATCTTCTCCCACCGCCTTAGCAAACAGAGGCTTTGTTTCTCCAGACGCCGTACCCAGGGCTCAGCCATGTTTCCCTGCTCCTTCGTCACCTGTCAGGAGTTTGCCCAAGAGGGCTCCTCCTGCCTCCTCTCCAACGCATGGTCACACTTCGTCCAAAGGAGCAGGCCCTTCTTCCCCTGGATCGCCCTCTTCCCTCTGCCCTCCACCTCGTTCCTCCCCTGTTGCATCTCCCTCCACATTCACAAGATCCTTAGCGGCCTCCTGCATCAGTCAAACTTTGGCAAAAAAGAACAATGCCAGGCATCAAGTGCAAAGCTCGTCCACGCAAAGTCCTCCCTGCACACCATCCTTAGCGTCCTCTCACCTGCGACGGTGCTCCCCATCACCTCGGCTCCCTCGCAGCCAGGAAGGCGCCGTTTCCCATTTGGGGGCCGCTATCGATCGGAATCCACGCTGTCCACCATCTTCTCCCAGGTCCGCTTGTCCTGATCCGTCTTCTGCCCACTCAACTTTATACTCAAATTCACAAAACTCTTCTTGCTCTCCATTTATAAGAGAGAGTCACCATCAGCCTCTGTCCAGTGCCTCCTCCGCCCATCATCATCATCATCATCATCATCATCACCCCCCCCTCAGCCACAACTCGGACTTATTGCGTACAAGTTCTAATTGTGGCATCGGCAGTGAAAGCTGTTCTCCTAGTCCACCGAGGGTGCGCTTAGTTGATGTTAGCAGCGGTCTCACCCCCGTGCAGCAATCCGCTGACCGCCCCTCCTTTGGGTCACACAACCGCATCGCGCGACCGTTTTCTGCGTCCGAGCCCAACTCAAGAGTCCAGTCCCCATCTCCAGTTGTGAGCCCCGCGTCCTTCACGCGCCTTTGCTCTCCCCCCCCTCAGCAGAATTCTCCCTCTGCCATGGCGAGCAAGCCTCCCCACCCCAGATGCTCACGGGCTGGAGGGGCAAGTTCCCAAAATCCTTCAGGTCTAACTCTGAAGATTCCTGAAGGGTCCGCAGCAAGTCTCCCAACTGGAGCCGCTTCCTCACGTGTGAGCCCTCAAATCCTCTCGCCGCCGGCTATCGGTGTGTCAGTTTGGACGTGCGACGTCACAGCACCCCCACCCAGAAATCCCCAATTCATCTCCCCTTTTTGCTCCTTGTCTTCTTGTTCCGGTCAAACAGCCTTTGAGAATGCAACTTTTCCCCCCGCCCCTTCCTCCCTACTGCACGGTTCAAGAGCCGGATCCCCTCATGGACACCCCAATAAACCTCCCACTCTACAGAGGTCTCTCTCCAACCCGTCAGACACCTGCCCGATTCCAGCCGAGAGTCAACCTGGTGAACCGCGTTACTCCTGGGCCGAGAGTAGCCAGAGATCTCTTGGCTTCGCTGGCGGCTTTGACAGGCAAGAGTTTGCTTTGAACGGCCCAAGGAACGGAAGGTCCCCCTATGGGGGTTCACTGTCTTGCCTCAGCCCTCGAGGTGGACTTCAGTCACCAATCTCTCCGAGGAGGTTTACCCCCGCGAGGAGCGACTTTGGTGGAGAGCATTTCAGCAGTGACCCTTGGCTTGGTGGGCAGCTACGCTGCGCCAACTATAATGGACGCGAGGGCTACGTTACCAGCCGCACCTCCACTGCTACCAGCTCTCCTTCTCCGCTGGCCTCCCTCTCGCAACCCGCCCCCTCCTCGATGGCGGCAGATTGGGGAGATCCAGAGCTGGAACAGGGGAGCTGTCGGAGCCAGCTGATTTGCGCCTACGTCGGCAGACCGCCGCCGGGGCCGAACTTTGCCTCCGCCGGCGCGCCTCGATCGCCGCCCGCGGCCGCCCGCCGCCGGGTCTACCGGGCCCGGTTGCGATCACCTCCACAGGCCACCAACGCAGCAGCTTCCGCATCATCACCGGCAAGCCGTTCGCCGCCGAGCAAAGTGTCCAATCAGAAGACGAGCTACGCCACCACCGTCAACTTGCAGATAGCCGGCAGTGGTCGAATAACTTCCTTCAGCACCGCCCATGTGAGCGTGAGCCCGACGCCGGCGGGCGGACCCGGATGCGGAGAAATTCACAGCGCGAGACGAGTAAGCATGAAGGGACTGTCGCACGCTCCTTCTCCGCTTCCTCAGAACTGCGGCCGGCTATGAGAAAGGCCATCGAGCCATCCGAGAGAAACAAAGTCTTTCTCCGAGGGCCGCATTGGATTTTGTTCATACTTTGAGGAAGACGATATGTGACTTGAGTGCGTGATGGCTTTTCAAGAGCCTCGACAATGTGACAAAAGTGGGAGTCAAGGAAAAATGTACGGAAACTACGGATGATAGATGTGAAGTCTTCACCACCGTCTTTTGAATCGGAAGGTTTATAAAAAATAATGTGTGTTAAAAAAAACAAAAAAAACAAAAAGGCCCTCAGTCCGACAAAGCAATCACGTTGACATTCTGTAGCTATCATGAGTCATCGTCATATTATTATTATTTGTACTATTACTGAATGAATAACCATTTGTAGTCATTGTATTGTTTATTTATGAATTCTCATTGGCACTTAATTTGCACAGCGTTCTCAGATCCTTGGCGTGTTTGTGTTGGAGATGACGTGTCTGGAACATTCAGACCAACTGGGCTCAAATATGCCACCTTGACAAGTTTCAAATTCCCGACAAGTACAAAGTGGAACCAAGGGACCGCCTGCAATGCTGGGCTAATTGTCAGCGTCTTTGTTCTTTTGGAGGGAAATATTGCAAAGTCCATTCCTGCGCGTGTAATCGGTTGGAGTTTAGAGACTTAAAGAGCAACGATGGAATGTTAAGGAATGTTTCTGAAATGCTGGAAGATGTTTGCTTCCAAATGGACACCTTTTGTCATTTGCAAAATAAACCATATCCATAAAGTACAATCGTACCTTGACTTGCCAGTTTAGTTCGCTGACCGAGCTTCTAACTTGACTGACTCGTAAAGTACTGTATATCAAATAAAGACTCCCCATTGAAATGATTTGAAATGCCAATATTCCCCCCCCCCCCAAAAAAAAAAACCACCAGCATTTTTGATTACGTTGGGGTTTTTTTTGCACTAGGGGTGTGCAACTCTCCACTAAAAGACGATTTAATAAGTGCCTTGATACATTGGGTGCCATCCATTCAAGGACGGTTCTTTTTAAAACGGAACGATCCGGTCGGATTCAGTGGGATTACGATTCCAATCGATATGGTACGGCTCGGACTGGATGCGCTCACATCTTTTAAAACAAGACCGGTTTTCCAATTCACATCAGTTCCTGCACTGTGTGTATTAAAACAAAAAAAAGAAGAGAATACAAAGAGTTTCTTTTATGCGTAAATACCAGAGCTGGGCGTTCTACTAAAAATTTGCCGTCCACTACCGCCTACATCCGGGGTACCCTTCCGCAATCCGTCTATCCGCCTTTGTCCGGCCGGAAAAAATAGCCATCGCCTAACATTTTAAACGGGTTTGCGTTTGCGACGACCAACTGCGACAAACTACCACTCAACCCCCCCACCCCAATAAGGGCGATACTGACCCCCCACCCCCCCCCCACCCCAAAGGGCGATACCGTAATTAAAACGAAAGACTGACTCTGCGGCATGGAAGCCGAACACAATGCATCTCCTTTAGCACCTTCCAGGACCTTTTTACCTATTCATAAAAATGAGCGTCCTCCGACCCCATCCGTCCTCATCCTTTTCAAGCGCTTCCGTCCTTGAAATCCGTCGGTGTGTGCTTTCACGTGTAACAGGATCGTTACCAGGCTCCCGCAGAGCTTGCTGGGGAGCCGATCATTTGAATGAGGGAAAGAGCGAAAACATGCAGGACACCGCGCCGGCTCCCGAGGACCCGAGTTGGACACCTGTGACGTAGATCTTGCTCTCAATCGGGGGTCTTCAATCCTGTTCCTGGAGGATCGCTACTCGTCCTACCCGTTTTCCATCTCTCCCTGCCGCAACACACCTGATGATCAAATGATCAGGATCGTTATGTTATCCGTTCATTTGAATCGGGTGTGTTGCAGCGATGACAGATGGAAAACGGGCAGGGCAGCGGCCCCGGAGGAACAGGATTGAAGAGCCCTGCCTTAGATTGACGCTTACCCAGTCCAGTGTTTTGATGTGTCCTGCAACTGACTGACGGCCAGTGTGCTGCAAGGCCATGGCCGTGGATCTAATCACAGGATCAGATGGCGACCAGTCCGTTGGACTGAAATGTTTTTTTGTTTTTTTTAAGAAACAAAGTTCTGCTGCGAAGGTTTCATGAAGCACTCACTGGCTCGTTCTGTCGTCATGCTGGTGGCGACCAATGAGGCCGGGTGTCTTCTCGTCCAGGAGGCGTTGCCGTCGGGGCAGAGGAGGCGGATTGAGGGATGAGGAGGACACACCCAAAGCCGAGGCAAAAGGAGGTTGCGAACCAGCGGGCGGGAGGGAGATAGAGAGAGAGCGAGAGAGAGAGCGAGAGAGAGAGCGAGAGAGCGAGAGAGAGAGCGAGAGAGCGAGAGAGAGAGAGAGCGAGAGAGCGAGAGAGCGAGAGAGAGAGAGAGAGAGAGAGAGCGAGCGAGAGAGCGAGAGCGAGAGACACAACTTTTGTCCGTTTGCAACGCAGCTCACAAGTAAGACGGGGGGCCTGCGCCTTTTGCAACATTCACACTTGGCTTGTAGGAATATGACATTTGGCGCACATCATGGCTAGAGCCAGCCAAAGCCAAAAGTCTCCAGAAGACATCGGGAGTCTGCCGTTTGGCTAGCAAGCAAGCAAGCTTTTGTCCGCAGGCGCTCCCTGCTGGCGAGGAAGACGAGGATGACATGCTGAGAGCAAGGCCCGCAGCGCTCGTCACCCTTTGCGTTTTGGGCCTGGCGTGTCTGCCGGACGACGCGGGGGCGCGCGTCCGCAGCTGGGACTTGATCAGGCTCTTGGAGCTCCTCATGGCCGACGCCGCTTCGGTACGATTTGCTCCACGTACGCTTCAGTCGCTACGCCGGCTGCACTATAGTCACTCAGCTTCACAATCACACCAAACGCACTTTGCACTTTGTTTCATTCTTACTTGACATAATCCTTGGAAGGGAAATTATTTGCTGCAGGCGTTTTCGTTCATACCCCACCCCCCCCTATTTTTTTTTGAACATTCCGTATATTTCTTTTTTATATTATGGCTTAAATTCCAAAATGGAGTAAATGATACTCACAGCAATAATGACAGCAGGAAACGTTTTGGTGTCGTTCTTGTTCCCCTCCTTGAGATTTTGTCAGATTACTGACAATCTTCAATGTCAATTCACAACAACGTGACATCAAAATCATTCAATTGATGACATCTTGATGTTGAATTGACATCAGATGCCCACTGGGATATCATGTCGGCTATTTGGATATTTGTGGATATTTTTTTTCTTCAGAATTTTCATTCCATCTATTAATCTCTTTGTCCAATATTTATGCATTTGTTTGTCCATTTTTCTCTTCATACAACATATAATGATACGGTTTATTCAGATTCAAATTGTCTGGACCGCTCATCGGTGGGCGATAGGCTAATACAGCAACATTTTTAAATTGTTTTTGCAAATATATTAAATATTGAAAAAACTCTGAGATCATGTACATGAGTACTCACAGCCTTTGCTGCTCAATATTTCGCTGCAATTGCTGCCCAGGGCGCATCAGCAAAGTACTGAGCAAAGCCAGGATTTATGTATTTATTCATTATTTATATATATATATATATATATATATATATATACACACGCAGTGTAATATGTGTGTGTGTGTGTGTGTGTACATTTACAACAGTGAGATGAGGTCCTTTTCTACTTTGAAATTGTCCATCAAAAGTCAGCATTATTGTCTTTGCGATCCGGGATGTCAGAAACTGGTGTACCTAATGAAGTGACCACAGAGGAGTCGTGTATGTTCACCTAATCACGTGACCGCCGCTAATCAGTGTGTTGTCATGACGTTCCGCTTTGTGTGTCTCCCTTAGCAGTGTGCAGACTGCAAGTTGTACACCCCCACCTACAATGACTACATGGTACGACCCTCTTCTTCTTTATGGTCTTCAGTTTGAACTCCTTACAAACATAACATTTGGTAGAAATGTCTATCATGAGTGGACCCACAAAAACAAGGCTGACAAGACATGGCAAGTCTGATATTGATTTGACTCGGTTGCTTCCAACCTGATTTTTAAGAAACAAATCAGCCCTCAAAGCAAGTTTGATTGAGCAAACTCGAATTTTGGTCAAAATATCTATAATGACCCATGAAAAGATCTCACAAAGTCATGCCTGAAAAACACTTTATATCCCATTTGGGTTCAAAGCGGAGGTCAATCCAAAGATATTTTTGTCAAAAATATGTTCCATGCAGACTCACTAGTTAAAACATTCTGATTAAAGACAATTTGACTTCAGGACATAATATTAGGTAGACGTGTCTGTCATGAGTAGACCCACAAAAAAGTCTTAAAAAGTCAAATTCGCTCACTGCATGCGGTTCATAACCCCCAAAACCTCTTCAGTCGGCACCATTATGAAGCCAAGTCCCCCTGTAACGGAGTCGTTTGTTTGGCAACAATCTTTGCATTATCCATTCCGCTTCTCCTCACAAGGGTCGCGGGGGGTGCTGGAGCCTATCCCAGCTGTCATCGAGCAGTAGGCGGGGCGCACCCTGAACTGGTTGCCAGCCAATCGCAGGGCATACAGAGACAAACAAACATCCGCACTCACAACCACACCTAAGAGTGTCCGATTAACCTACCAAGCTTGTTTTTGGAATGTGAAGTGAAATCTCGTGCGCAAGTATTGTGAGCCTGCTGCCTGATTTTCTTGAGTCGACGCCCCACATCCGGGAGTACCCGGAGAACGCGCTAACCAGTCGTCCTCTGTGCCGCCCATCTTTGCATTAGTTTCTTTTAAAAATATTGGATCGTTTCGTTTTTTGGGGTTTCAAAGATTTCCAACTTTCCAATATTCAAGTAATTTTCATGTGATGTCTCTATTCAAATCATAATAGGTTGGGTTTTTTTTTTTTACCATCAACATATTTTTCACCTAATAATTTCTATTTTTGACAAGCAAAATGTTGTACCTACCGCTAACTCATGTATTTAGTTGTCTAATTTTTCATTTTCCTAATATTTGATGATTAATATTTATTGTATTTGTTTATATTTTCCTCCGACATTTTTTGCACTTGTTAAAAATATTTTGGTATTTCTTCCCAGTTGTAGTAAAAGATTTTAAATACAGTGTCATTGAAACAAAAGACAAAAAAGATGAAAATATCCTCAAAAATGATCAAACATCCCTCCCTCCGTTGCGCTTCTGTCATACTGTATGTCTCTATTTACTTCGTACACATGATTATCATTTGTATTATTATTGTTGTTGTTGATGTCATTTGTATTGTTGTTTTCCTTGTTTTGTCAGATGTGTCCCAAGGACACCCTGAAATGCTTCTCCACAGAAGTCGGAGTTCTCGTCACAGAGTGGGAAAGAACTGAAAGGAACGTTGTGAAATTTGAAAAATTGGAGCAGGGCCTCAAGTTCTTAGAGGACAACATTAACCAGAATCAGGTGAGCAAGTAGGAAGTGATGTCACAACCAATGAAAAAAGAGAAATCATCATACGGTCATAAGTATTCCGACCCATTTGCAGCGCCCTTCATATTGAACTCACATGCTGTCCGTTTCTCCTGAGATGCTTGTGCGCTTTGATTGGAGTCCAGCTGTGTTGAATTCAACTGATTGGACTTGATGAGGAAAGGCGCACACGTGTCTACATGACACCTGACAGCTCACAGTGCACGTCAGAGCAAATCATGGAATCGTGAACTGCCCAAGGAGATGAGCCGCGCAAGTGTGGCAAGGCACAGATCCGGCCAAGGTTACAAAAGAATTGCTCCGTAATCCTCAAATGGAACAAGTTGGGGAAAGAGCGCAACTCTTCCGGAGCCATCGTGGGAGGGAGGGAGGGAGGGCGGTCTGGAAAGAGAGCCTTGCTGAGAAAGAGAGGTCAAGAAGAGGCCAAAGACGACTGCAACAGCTCTTCCAGAGCGCTCGGGACCCGAGAGCCAAGGTTCACCTTTCAACGGGACAACGACGCCAAGATAACAAAGGAGTGGCTTCCGGCCAGAGCCCTGACCTAAAGCCCATTGAGCAGCTCCCCAAAATGGCCGTCCACCAACGGACACAAGTGGAGAGGATCCGCAAGGAAAATGGCAGGGGATCCCCAAAAGCGCTTGCATCGTTCCCAAGAAGGCCGCGCCGGCTCAAAAGGGGGCGTCGACTCAAGAAAATCAGCCAGCAGGCTCGCAATACTTGCACGCGAGATTTCACTCCATTTGCAAACATTTCTACCTTTCAGTTTTTCTTCTGTCAAGATGGGGCGCTGAGTGGACATTCATGAGAAATCAAAAAAAGAGCTTTTGGGATTTGGGCAAATGGCTGCAATGACACAGAAAGTGAAACATTTCAAGGGGTCTGAATACTTTCCGTAGCCACTGTATGAATGTTTGTTCCTGATTTCCACAGAGCCAGTCAGCGTGTGGTCCGTGTGAGCTCCACCCTGAGAAAGACGTCCGGCACTTCCTGCGGGAACTTCGCCAAACTGCGATGGCCATTAACTAGGCTTTTCTTTTTTAATAAGGGATTTTTTTTTATTTATTTTTTTTACCAACAAGCATCTTTATTTTATTTTATTTTTATTTTTTTACCAGCTTTCATCTCTTCTATTTCAGCGTTTTTTTGTATATATCAAACCAACTATCATCAATTCATATTTTTTAACATTTGGAATCTCTTCAACTGGCAACATCACCTTTTTTTAACCAGCTATCATCTTTTCTTTTTTTAACATCTAGAATCTATTCAACTGGCAAAATCTTTTTTATTTTTATCAGCGATCATGTCTTTTTTTAATTAACTATTATCTCTTTTTTTTTCGGCTACAAAAAACTTTTTATCAGCAATCGTAGTTTGTGTTTTGTCATCTGTCATTTTTTTGTTTTTTTTAACCAGCTATCGTCTCTTCTTTATTTAACATCAATTGGCCTAGCTATCTTTTTTTTTTTAATCTTTTTTATTTTTTATCTGCTATCATGTCTTCAACTGGCAACACCTTTTTTTTCTTTTGTTGTTTTACCAGCTATCATGTCTTCTTTTTTAATCAACTAGCATCTCTTTTTTTATCAGCTACTTTTTTTTAAATTCTGTGACTTTCTTGAGAAAGGAAATCTGCAAAAACTATTTTTTTTCTCAATCGTGTTTTTCTTGTGGGGGAAAAAAAGACTTTTGTAAGATGATTTTTTTTCTCCCCCAAAAATATATCGGCAAAAATAGGGCAATTTTCCTGACTTTCATCTTGTAAAATAGACCTTTTCTTCTAGTTTGGACTTTTTTTTTCTTGATAAACGTCTGTTTTCTATAAAAACTCGGATTTCAGAAAAACTGCAATATATTTGTTTTTCAACTTTTATTTAGGTGCAATTTTTATTTAACTTTTATGTATTGAACGTATCGTATGTGGTGTTTAATTGTAACGTTTAAGTAATTGTCCAATATTTAAACATTGCGCTAATGTTGAAACTGTGCATAATGGCTAACGCTCAGGCCTACTATGCTCCTGTATTTTCATGTTGGTCAGGATGCTGCTACTTGGAAAGCTATTTTTTTTTGGGGGGTGGGGGGGTCAAAGGTTGGAGAGGCACTTCTGTAAATGATGAAGAGCTATTTTAATCAGCGCAGTATGGCTTCTTAAAGGTTGGCTTAGTCGAAATAGTTCTTTCCCAAAAGTTTCCCTTCTCATGAAAACATAATTTGTCGAGAGAACTTTTTGGAGCGCATTCCTCGCCAGTGACTGGGATGCGGGAATGTGACGTTTCAGAAATGTGATAACAGACAATTTTGGCAGTATACTTGAGTACGCACACAAGACGCAAGCTAACAGGTATCATCAATCAGTCACATGATACCTCCACCTCACATTCCAAATAAGGAAATAAGTAAAGGATGAATTTGCACCAATTAAGTGTTCTCTGCTGGCCTCCATCTCCATCTGTGTGTGCATGTACTTGTGCGTGTGTGTGTGTGTGTGTGTGTGTGTGGTGACACGAAGAACTCACAAAGTACCGACTGGATGCTTTTAAAGTGTATGGGACATGAAAAAAAGGCAAATGCAGAAAAGTCGATATTTTCGTGAGCTGGGTCCGCCCACGTTTCCCCCCTCAATCTCTATTGAATCGCAATAGCGAATCATATAACTATATCACATATTCAATTCCAAAATTTAAACAGAAATCAAAGTTGTATGATATCAGGAAATACAATCAGTTACGTTGTGATATTACTATTAAACAAAATCGTCTCAACAAAAAAGAAAATAACTGTAAAAAGTAAAGCACAGTATAACAGGAAAACTATCATTGGATATTTGAAACTAAGGTTTTATAGGAACAAAGCATTAAAAATGTCAATATCTTGCTTTTTCTTATTGTTAATTACTTTTGATACGGAATTCAACTCCCATAGGAATAAAGGGAGGGGGGGGGGGGCGCACTGGCCGTTTCACCCAGTGCGTGTGTGACGTCACTCGCCCAGCGGCGTAGCCTTCCGACTCTGAAAATGGCAATGACAAGCTGTGCGCATGTATTGGTCACTCGTTTTTATTGTTCATTTAAAGGAGAAACGAAATAGATCAGACGAAAAACCACGACGAGCACACTTCGTAACACCTTCAAGTCAGAAACGTGCCATGAGGACGTCATATCTGCTTTCTGCCCCGCCCGGAAGATTTTCACAACGTAAGGCCAAAACAAAATCGAGGACATACGTTCATCGCGAGTAAAGAAAGTGAGTATTTGTGTCGCGTTTCCGAGGGCTACACGGCACGCAAACGAATGTCCATTCTTCTTAAGTAAGGGGCCATCGAGCCAAGTCGGCGGCGACGGAAACAAAAAAGTATCTTCACTTGTCAGTGTCTATTAGCCTCTGGCTGAGAGCTAGCTAACAATTCTAGTGATATTTCAATAGAAAATGGATGATATCTGTCGTGTTACCGTGAGTTGAACGTGAACAACGTATTTTTTTTTTAATGTTAGGTAAAAAGGACAACGCTGCTCGTGATTTTAGCCCAGGTTGTGCGTGCTTTTGTGTGTGAGGGAGTTTGGAAACACGCGAGTGTGGAGGTCCACTTTGGCGTTGTGTGCGTGGGTCCACCAAGTTTTTGGTGCTCACAAAATGGTGGCGATACTAACTAGAGTGCAGAAGTCTGCATAGCTTGGATGATTCCTAACTTGTGCCAGCAGGCTGAACTGATGTCGACAAGGAGATTCATTCTTTTTTTGTCTTGTGTTTTGTTTATGTACAGTGAAGTTACAGTGAAGTGGGCGGATGCAGTATAAGTGTAAGTATTTCTGGATATATTTATGACTAGCAGGCTGAACTGTTGTTGACAAAAGTCATTCATTCTTCTCTCGTGTTCTGTTTACGTACAGTGAAGTTACAGTGAAGTGTGACGATGTAGTATGTGTAAGTATTTGTGAATATATTCTTGACCAAAGCCAATGGGTGCAAATGTTGAAAAAGTGATTCATTGTTGATTCTTGTGTTACAGGTTAAGTCTGAAGGAGTGTAAGTACTGTGACTATATTTCTGCAAAAAGCCAGTGGTCTTAACTGATGATGACAGTGATTGTTTCCTATATGTAATGTATGTCGTGTTTTTGTAATCTTTTCTACTGGATGTATTTTCATCTAATATTTTTGCAGTTTATAGTGCATATTTGTGTGGTAATCATATATTTTTGAATTATTTGTCTCGTATTTTTGTCCATTTAATGTAACATTTTTGTATCATATATTATTGTATCTTAACTAACATGTTTATATTTTGCCTGGATCCATCTTTATTGTAATAATGAAAGCATTTGTGCTTTGGCTCTCATTAGATTATGCAAGCACACCATAGTGTGTTTAGGGTTACATCCAGTTTCACCTTGTTTGGAATGCCAAGTTACAAGGGGAAAACAGTTGTTGGATTGTATTATTGCGGGTTATACACTGTCAAACGGCTGGAAATTCTGCAATAAAATAAATGCTATTTAAAGTATTTGAATCGGTTGATTTTTGAATTTCTACATTCAGCGTCTTAAGTATAGTGTAATTACAAGAAATGATTATTCATGTCAACTTGCTACAAGTAGCAGTAAGTTAGAAGGTTGCATTCATAGAATTGAAGTTAATTAATGTCAACTAAACAGGTTCAGGTGTGTGTAGTTTTTCCATACTTAACATGTTAAGAAGTTTTCCCACGTGTAAAAACTAAAGTGGTTTAAGGCAATCGGTTTCCACGAGAATTTCGAGTACGCTCTACTGTTTCGGGTTTACAGTGTACATTACACCAACTCTTTCAAGAATTATATTAGTAAACATGTATTTAATAGATTTTTTTAATGGTTTTATGTCATGTCTGCTCTGCATTTTCCCATACTGTAATGCCACGGGGTTTGCACATGCGCAAGTCAATACCCGGTGGCATTGTGGGAAAAATGCTGTTTTTAGTAATTACCCTACAATTACGTTACATCGTATTTAAGAGTTTGCCTGTCAGTAAACAAATGTTTACTCCACACTGGCAGCTCCGTTTCCCTACAGCATACACAACAAATTGAAGTTTTGAAATCACAAGTCAATGAAAATAGTTTGTCCAAATGTTGTTCCATTTATTTAAAAAAAACCGGATTGTTTCTCCACATAAAAAAAAAAAAAAAAACTAATTGCAAAATCTTGAAGATAATTTCTAATTTTGGTGCATGGAGAAACTTGAAGTGCGAGCCGGAGGTGCCCCAGGCATTTGTGTTATAAAACACACACAAAATGCCGAAATGTTGATCTCGTCCTGGATTGCAGTTTAGTTTTACATTTTGTCCCGCGTGTCGTTGTGAGGACATGAAAACAAGAGCAAGGGTGCCGTCTGATCAGGTCCGACTGCGCTCTTGAGTGCGCATGCTGACTCGGAAGCAGCAATCAGTCGTTTGGCGTGTTTGCGCTCGTTGTTGGGGGGGGGGGGGCAGAGGGGGCGCCCGTCTTGCCTCTTGTCTTCTTCAGCCGTCGGGCTTGTCCTTGTTGGGGCCCATGAAGTCCAGGCCGTCCACGGGGATGTCCTTGTCCTTGATGGCCTTCTGCACGCAGCGCTGGTACAGCCGGAAGCTGTCCGCGCACGGCTCGGCGCCTCGCTCTCCCTTCAAGAACTTGTCGGCGAACCATCGGTTGAAACATTGGTCGTACTCCCGCTTGAGCTCCGTGCAAGCCTCGCCCACGCTGTTCATCTCACGAGCGAGCGATGGCAAAACCCCACACAATCGCCCACAAAAACACGCAAACCAGTTCCGACAGAGGCCCAATCCCAATACCCAGACTTGCACCCTTTGTGCTCGTCACTTGCGCGTTCCCGTCGAGGGCTCGAGTGTGTGTGTTCGTGTCCCGATTCCGCAAAGTGCTCTGTCGCCCCGCCCTCTGTGTGCCCTTGTTCCGCACTTCGGCTGAGCGCGCATTCATGGCCCCTATACCGAAGCAACATACCCACAATTCATTGCGAATTTGACCAAAATAGCGAGAAACTGATGAAATTCGGTGCCGATAAAAAGTTTTTTCAATTATAAATATTGAATCATTATACATTTTATTATTCGGTTATGTGTATATTAATCGATGTTTCAATGTCACATTTTACCCTTTAACTATGTATTTTGTTTTAGTGTAGCTGCCGTACTTAGCAACCTTCTGCACATGCGCCGCATATCGTACAGGAGCCGCTAATAGTCACAATAATGGAGCCATAGCTCCCATCGACTGGAAGACCAAGCCCGAGTTTTACTTTACTACATGTACTACTTTACTGAAGTTTTAAAATAATTTAAAAAAACAAAAAACGCGTGCCGCCATGCTCACTGACGCAGGGGCCTAAGTAGATGACACGTAGGTTACACGTAGTTTCCCAATTCTGCGTTCTTTGTACACTTTTAACCTGCACCCTCGAACTATTCGTATACTTGGTGCACTTAAGCGAAGACCGTAGATTGCATATGTGGATATTGGGATTGGGTCTCTGGTGCTGCGGTTACGTCACAAGACGCAGCCTAAGTGTGCGATGTATGACGTCCCAGCCAAACAAAGATTCCGGGGGTTGGACTGCCTACTCCTTCGAAAATCCGCGTACAAGATTGCGGGGGTTGGAGTACGAGCAAACCACAGTGTTTCGTGGTTAACGCAATTTGGCGCTAGAATAGCGTTTTTGAAGAAGTCTTGGGTTTAAAAAAAAATGTTTTTTTCACAATGCATTTCAACGGGCGTCCAAACAGTACACACTCGCGGCCTCGACGGGAACGCGCAATTGAGGGGCACAAGGGTGCAAGTGTGCCTATTGGACTTGGGCCGTATTTCTAACGTCACAGGAAGCCCGAGGCCGACTTTTAACTTAACTACATCACTGTGGATTTAACATAAAATTGAAACCGCAAAATTGCCAAAACAACAACCGGTGCCGCCATGTGTGATGACGTGGATCTTCCAGAGTGGCGCAAATGGATGACGTAAAACGCACTGTCTCAATTCTGCAATTTTCGCACGCCTGTAACCTACGCTCTCGAACACTGCGTGCAGTTGAACTACGTGTACACTTTGAATGAGGACAGCAGGGTGTAGCGTGGGTATTGGGATTGGGCCTTGGTTTTGTTCGAAGTGAGGTGTCTTTTCTTCCGACGACGTAGCCGGCCAAACTCTCGTGAGATCGGCCAGATCCCCGGAAGTCTCGCGATCGATCCCAGCGGATACGCGAAAGACGACTGCGAAACAAGACATTTTCATCTTGGCCTGCTTTTTCCCACCGCCAGGCGATCTCCGAAAGAGGGTACGTACCACTTGTGGAGCTCAAGAGCGCGTCGCCGTTTGGAAGCTATCGGGGAGGTCCTTTCGGCGCCAAAGTCGACTTCTTGGCTCTTCTCGGCTTCGCCTGGTGCCTGTTAGCTTAGCTTTAGCACAGCAGGTTGCGCTTAATTCAAACGAGGAGCAACGTTGTCTTGATGTTTGCCTTCATTTGCGCTGCTGCAGTCACGCGGCGCCCCAAAAGATGTCTGACAGCGACGACAGCGACTTCTCCGACAACCAGAGCGAGCGCAGCAGCGACGGAGAAGCCGAAGAGGTGGAGGAGAACGAGGTAGGCTCGTGCTAATGCTAATGCTAACCATTGACACAACAACCAAGGTGTCGGACTTGCCTTCATTAGATGTGTGGGTTTTGTTTAATTTAAATTGTACTTTGCACAAAGGGCTGCACGCTCATGGTCAAAATGATCACAATACCCCACTCTTCAGCATGTTTGGGAACACAAGCTGTGTTTATGTTGCATTACTTTTCAACAAACCTTATGTTAAGTTAGCCGCGAATCATTAAACTTAAACAGTATAACAAAACTGCCCAATAATTTAAAATTTACCAAAGGCTAATGCATATATATTATTATCTTGTGTAATGTCAGTGGTCTGAATCCAAAACAAGTCCAGACAACAGATGTTGATCCCTTTTGAGACACCAGCTCCTCCTCTCCAATTTTGGTTGTACTTTCTTCTTTTGACATGCCTTGCTGTCAGCAGTTCACTGAGGGAATTTGGGCAGAGAGTTCCTGTTGATCCTTAAAAAGTCACAATTCATAGATGGTGTGCCAAGCATGTCATACAAAATACGTGTTGGCATCCAGGAGGAGACGGGCAGCCCCGTGGGCAGCGACAAAGTGGCTGAGGAGGAGGGCGAGGACCTGGATGACGAGTACGATGAAGAAGAGGAAGAGGAAGACGATGATGACCGTCCTCGGAAGAAGCCGCGTCACGGAGGCTTCATCCTGGACGAAGCTGGTGCGAAATCTGTTTGATTATGTGTTTTTTTCACCTTCAAGCTTCCTCCTCCCATGACCTACCAACCCATCTTTTTTCTATTTGCAGATGTGGACGACGAGTATGAGGACGAAGAAGACCAATGGGAGGAAGGAGCTGAGGACATCCTGGAGAAAGGTGAGGACATCACACACAGGAATGCAAAGCCAGCTCTTAAAAAGACAGAAGGGCTGGCGGTGTGGCAAGATAAAGGAATTGTGACCGTTTTTCTTACAGCCTAGATTGTTAATGGTTGTTGTTTTTAACTTGCCAGTTTTAAAGCATCCCTGCTGAAAACTAGAGACTAGTACAACATTTTGTTAACATGTGAATTACATTTTGAAAACGCAATGAAAATGATCAACACGGAAAGATAGCCCATTTCTACTTAACAGGACGACAAATGAAGCAAAGTCAAACAGTCAACTAATTTACGTTCGTGTGTGTCTCAGCTGGTATGCAAATAAGCAAATTGTCCCTGAAGGCACCTTAAAATGTTAACACAATTTTGACGCTACGATGCAGTATGCGGTGTTAATTTTATTGCTGCTTGTAAATGTGCATGATCAAAAGATGGCCGTGAGTTAGTAGCAACTGAACTGCTAACAGCGGTAGAATAGACTTTAAAATTCCGCCATCAGTGTATAAATCATTGAATGGCTTGGGTCCTGGATATGTTAAGGAATTGCCAATTGAATATAAACCCAGTAGATCTGTGAGGTCTGCAGACTCTACACCAGGGTTCACCAACCTTTCTGAAACTGAAGCTACTTCTTGGCTAGCGATTATGGGAAGGACTACCAGTTAGATTCACACTTCAGAATTTTCATTGACGTGAATACTCTGAGCATGTTCATCATTTCTCATAATGATTAGGAAACATAAATATCAATATGCAACATTACTTCTGTAATACACTGTTTATATTTTCACATCATCACTTCTACACCATTCCTGGATAATCACAATGTCCCATCACTGGTGAGCAACTTTAGGAACGGGCCCACGGGCTACTCACCTGGTCCTCGGGGGCTACCTGATGCCCGCGGGCACCACGTTGGTGACCCCTGCTCTACACAGTGCCACACGGGCCCACCGTTCATATCGGACCCTGTGAAAGTCAGGCTGGCGCATTGTCTGATTCGTCTTCTCTGTCGTGCATGTGCTCTCCGGCTCGGGGTAATTCTTCTGCCCTCCCTCCTCGTACGTGCGTGTGTGAAAAGCAGTTCACTGACACATTGTAACCCATGCGCAGCGCGCCGGCCTTTCCTCGCCGTGACAACATGCCGGACGCCTGTCGCCAACACTGACATTTGTCTTGATGGCTGCACGTGCGTCCACGCGGCCTCATATTTGAACTCGCCACCCTTCGCCATTCATGTCTGCTCTGTTCTTCTCCCATCCTGCTTCGTGTTGCCCGCCCGCCCGCCCGCCCGCCCACTCGCTCATTGTTTTTCTTCCCTCATCCCTCCATCCTGCCTCCTATCTCCTTGTTCAACTTGCGTGATGCTTCATCTTGCCTCCTTCCTCCCCCCTCCACTTGGCACGCCCTCCCCCCACCCACCCCCTCTGCGGCACAGAGGAGGCCGAAGGTAAGTCTCCGAGCTGGCGCGGCACTTGAATGTCATTGCGTAGGTGACGGTGTGACAACAATGGCCTGCTTTCAGTGTCCAACATCGAGCACGTGGTCCTGGATGAAGACCACTCGGGTTTCAGGAGGCTGCAGAACCTCTGGAGGTGAGACGAAGGTTATTTCAGTACTTGGCCGCGTTGGGAATAGCGGGCCAACGACTTCAGCTTTCGTCACAGTCCACGCTACGGTCGAGTCAACTTGGATTAATGGATGACATTAATGATGCTTTTGTACAGTACAGTGCAGCGAAGAAGTATTTGCCCCTTTTTTTTTGTTTTGTTTTTCTGACAGCTCAAACTATAAAACAACAAAAACAAGGAAACCAAAGAATGTGTACGGGTATGTGTGTTTGTCATGCGCAGAGATTCTCGAGAGGAGGCGCTGGGTGAATACTACATGAGGAAGTATGCCAAGTCCTCTGGAGGGGAGCAGTGAGTATTTTTTGCTTTCTTTCTCTTCACGTTGTCACTCGATTTTGTTTGCTCTTTAAAATGCGGCACCAAAACTATTAAGCTTTTTGGTCTCACACCTTGCCACGGTTCATCTTATTCCTCAACAAGTGAGCCTGTGCTTGTTATTAATCAAACAAGCACATGTTCAATCGCACGCACCACTTTTTGAAGTTAAACAGCTTCTGATGTTGCCGAAATGACTTGACAGCTGCGGCTGTCACTATGCACTCTTTTTAGAATCCATTATTCCATCAATTCATCGTCTGTTCGGGTAAAACTGTATTTTTCATTCAAGTTTATTGCTGAATCATTTTTTCCCCCATTCGCGTATATTATCTGATTATTGTCCTTTGTTTGGAGTTGTTAAAGGTTAAACTCCATCCATCCGTCCATTATCTGAACCGCTTATCCCCGCGAAGGTTGCAATTAAGAACTACCGCTCAAGAGGGAGTGATGTACTCGCAAATGTTTTGGAAAGTGAGACCTTGAGTATTACTTGCTTGATGTGCCCTTCTGAGACTACATCAGGACCAGCTTGTCAGTTCATACTGCGGCTGCAAATTATTCTTTTTGGAATCGATTAAACTGACTAGTAGGTTTCCCATGAATTGATTGATTCAGTTACTAGTTTTGTCCATTATGTGTTAGAAAATGGGCAAAAATGTTGATGATTGAAGAACAAAGTAGAAGTAGATGTTCCAACCATCCATTATCTGCCGCTTGTCCGCGGTCGGACTTCAGCAGGGAAGCCCAGACTTCCCTCTCCCCGGTCACGTCTTCCAGCTTTTCACGGGGGATCCCAAGGCGTTCCCAGGCCAGCCGGGGGACATGGTTTCTCCAGCGTGTCCTGGGTGGTCCTCGGGGCCTCCTGCTGGTGGGACGTGCCTGTAACACCTCACCCGAGAGGCGTCCTAATCAGTTGCCCGAGCCACCACATCTGGATCCACTCAACGCGGAGGAGCAATAGCTTGACCCTAAGTCGCTCCCAGTCGACCCAACTTCTCACCCTATCTCTAAGGGAGAGCCCAGACACCCTGCGTAGGAAACCCTTTTCGTCCGCTTATATCCGGGATCTTGTTTTGAGGTGAGGGTAGAAACGTAGATGGACCGGTAAATCGAGAGCTTCGCCTTTCGGCTCAGCTGCTTGTTCGCCACGACAGACCCATACAGAGTCCGCATCACTGCAGACGCCGCGCCGCGCCGCTCCGCCTGTCGATCTCCCGTTCCATCCTGCCCTCACTCGTGAACGAGAGCCCGAGATACTTGAACTCCTCCACTTGGGGCAGAATCTCATCCCCGACCTGGAGAGAGCACTCCACCCTTTTCCCACTGAGGACCATGCTCTCAATTTGGCGGTACTGATTTTCATTGCAGCCGCTTCACACTTGGCTGCGAGCCGCTCCAGTTCTCCAGTGAGACTTGGTGATCACGGTTTGAAGAAGCCAACAGTACCGCAGCATCTGCAAAAAGCAGAGATGCAATTCTGAGCCCACCAAACTGGACCCCCTCAATGCCTTGGCTGCGCCTAGAAATCCTGTCCATAAAAGTTATGTACAGAATGGGTGACAAAGGGCTTTTTAAAAAGGGCGACCGCCACCTCGGTCCGCCAATCCAGACGCGCTGTCCCCGATGTCCATGCGATGTGTTAGAGGCGCGTCAACCAGGGCAGCCCAACAACATCCCGAGCCTTTAGCAAATCCGGGCGCATCTCATCCACCCCCGCGGCTTTGCCACCTTGGTTGCTTTCAACTCCAGAGATAGGCGAGCCCACCTCGGAGTCTCCGGGCTCTGCTTCCTCAACGGAAGGCGTGTCGGTGGAATGGAGGAGGTCCTCCAAGTATTCTACCCACCGTCTTCCAACGTCCCGAGTTGAGGTCAGCATCGCCCCATCTCCACTATACAGAGTGGATTGGACTTATTTTGATGAAACATAAAAGGGTGTCGGTCTGCTTTAATGAAGGACTACCGAAATCCAAGAGGAATTGCTTTTGAGAGGCAGCAGAGCTCCAGGCTAACTTTTTTCACAAGGAGCACTGTAGCCCCTAACCAGAAATTTTAGGGGCACAAGTGGATTGTATATTTGCATTTTCACTCAATTGCTGATAAATTGGCTGAAGTGTAGAGTAGAGGTTTTTCAGCACTTAAAAAAAAAAAATCAAGAATAAAAACCATTAGAAAATGTAGTAGTCACACATGCACAAGTAGATGAAAAACTTAGTCGGCATTTTGGAGCCCTGTGTTGTTGTTGTGGTCAGATTTCGTTTCTTGTCTTGGAGTGAAGATTGGCTTTGTTCAATTTGCGGACCATCAGAATTCCAAATGCAGTCCAACATTTTCTTCTGTGGTGTACAGCTACTCGGGAGGATCGGAGGAGCTCTCTGATGACATCACCCAGCAGCAGCTACTTCCTGGTGTCAAGTATGGAAACACTCGCTTACCGAGCAGCACTGAGATCAGACCATCACTTACTGTTCTAACTGCTCAACTGCATTTGTCAACATCAGGGATCCTAATCTGTGGACCGTCAAGTGCAAGGTAAGGTTCCCTCACGCGCGCGCGCACACACACACACGCACACGCACAGACACACGCACAGACACACGCACAGACACACGCACAGACACACGCACAGACACACACACACACACACACACACACACTTTCTCATGGTGTCCTGTCTTCGCAGATTGGGGAAGAGCGTGCAACAGCAATCGCACTCATGAGGAAGTTCATCGCATATCAGTTCACGGACACGGTAAGAACGCTCGGCTCTGATTGGCTGGCAGGGCAGGAACCAGCTGAGGGTAAGTAGGGAGTGGTGATTCTGAACGCACTCGTTGTGTTTGGAATCGTTCACTCATTCCCGTCCCTTCTGATAACTAGGACGGGAATCATAGCAAACTAGCTAGGCTCACCGTAACAAAACAAAAAGCAAACTCCTGTACAATTTTAACGTGCACTTGACTGTCGCCCCCCTGCAGCCACTCCAGATCAAGTCGGTGGTGGCCCCCGACCACGTGAAGGGCTACATCTATGTCGAGTCCTACAAGCAGACGCATGTGAAAGCCGCCATCGAGGGCATCGGAAACCTTCGCATGGGCTTGTGGAACCAGCAGATGGTTCCCATCAAGGAGATGACGGATGTCCTCAAGGTGGTCAAAGAGGTCACCAACCTGAAGCCCAAATCCTGGGTCAGACTCAAACGAGGCCTGTACAAAGACGACATCGCGCAGGTACTCTCGGCCACACGCGCTGCTTTTACACGTGCGGAGTAAGATGATAATGCCGTTCTTCAAATCATTGCTTCCGGCTGGCGTAAATGAAGCGTCCTTGACCAGTTCCATCTGCAACTATTTGTAACAGAACAGGATTACTCAAATGTGTCTAACATAATGTATGTATTTTCACTCGTTCTTGTCTAAAACGGAGACAAGAACCATCCAGACGACAGGGTTTTTCCTGCATTCCAAATCGCTAGGCGACCGCCTCCAGCTCATTTTGTGCCCGCCCCCAGCCAGAGCGATTGATATCGCTCAACGCAGCGTAAAACTCCAGCCGTGTCGATTGAGCGATGTCCTTCTGCGGCAGCAGCATACTTGAACTGCAGTTGCAACGTTTGCCAACTATGGAGGCGTATCGCTGTATCTGGCCCGGGCAACCCGCGGCTCGCCAACCGCATGCGCTTCTTTGCCTGGTTTCATGCGGCTCTTGAAGCCCTTTTCACTGTGAACTTGCAGCGCGCCGTTGTCAACCCCATTCATTGTGTATGTGGTGAGGGGCGGCACCACAGAATAGAGCGTCGGTACCACAGAATAGAGCGTCGGTGGGGGGAGCTGCGCGTACTCGGACGTCTTCCACGACGGCAAAGCCCCTCGTATTGAAACATATCGTCGCTGTCATGTGAAAAACACTTATCTCCATTTTTTTTTTTCCATTTTCTTATTTTTACATGAATCATGTAAAATCATTTTTCCGTGTTGCAGGCGTCGCATTAAAGTGAAAATTTAAAAAGTGTTCTTCACAGGACAGCGACGACATGCTACTTTACGGCGGTGCCGTTGTGATGTCAGAAAGCGTTTCCAATAGGAGAGGGGCTGGCAAGTGATTTACTCTTACTTTGGCAGCACTGGGACAACGGAGGAAGCCGTGATAAATAAAGTGCATTTACTGGATTAACACTGAAAGATACATCTCACACTCTTATTGGTCATTCCTAATTCTTTCTCATGTATGGGCAGTACTTGTGAGCATAAAGCACACGAAAAAAACATCCACCTTCCAAATAACGGATGCACTGTGAACTCTGGAAGCTGCTAAGAAAATCATCGAAATGAAAAATTGGTTTATCGCCCAACCATATTTCACGTCAACAACACAGTCCTCTCGGATGAAATTGTTTGCCGTTTGGATTCCACCAAAGTTGTGTTGTTCGCTCTCCAGGTGGACTACGTTGAGCCCAGCCAGAACACCATCTCGCTCAAAATGATCCCTCGCATCGAACTGGACCGCATTAAAGCCAAGATGAGCTTGGTAGGGCGCGCGCATACACAAGCGCACGAGTGCACACAGGTTCACTGGTTTGTCTGCTTCTTGGTGTGTCTACAGAAAGACTGGTATGCCAAGAGGAAGAAATTCAAGAGGCCTGCCCAGAGGCTCTTTGATGCTGAAAAAATCAGGTCCACACACAGGGCACCGCGAACAAGTCCCACGTCGGCCCGTCCGTGTATGTGGGAGTGACACGTGCGTATTTGATTGACAGGTCGCTCGGAGGGGAGGTCAGTCATGATGGCGACTTCATGATCTTTGAGGCCAATCGTTACAGCCGCAAAGGATTCCTGTTCAAGAGCTTCGCCATGTCCGCAGTGGTGAGCAGGAAGTCCTCTGTACAACTCAAATGATCATTGATTGATTATTTCACCCAACTACTCGGGCCGCAAATAAATATACTTTTGATAATTGGTTAATCAATATCCAGTGCGACCAGAATTCATTAAGTCTCTTCTGCGTCTCCTTAATACTTGGATTCTTTTTTGTAACTTTTGATAAAAATCTAGATCTGCTCTAGAAATCTCAGAAAAAGGAACACCGCACATCAGAGTGACCGACAGTGACCTCTGCTGGTGGTTTTCCGCCCTCCTGCATTCAGCTGAGCGTCCACTTTACTTTACCTCGATACACTAAAAACCCATGCAAACGAGCAGTTAGAAATGTAGGACAAGTGCGGGTCCGGAAACGATCGCATGCCCGAAAGCCGGGATACTCCGTACCACTGTTGCGTTATCATCAGGGATCACGTCGATGCTTGCTTTTCTCAACGAGACGCGCGTCTTCTCTGGCAGATCACGGACGGCGTGAAGCCCACGCTGTCCGAGCTGGAGAAGTTTGAAGACCAGCCGGAAGGAATCGACTTGGAGGTGGTCACCGAGTCAGGTATGGGCGCTTTGTTTGCTTTAAGATCTGCGCCATGTGACACTTGGCTACAAGCGGCTGCGTGCTTGTGCGTGTGCGTGTGCGTGCGCGCAGGCAAGGAGCGTGAGCACAACCTGCAGGCGGGTGACAACGTGGAGGTATGTGAGGGGGAGTTGATCAACCTACAGGGAAAAATCCTCAGTGTGGACGGCAACAAGATCACCATCATGCCCAAACATGAAGACCTCAAGGTACACGCGTTTCTTTTAAGAGCAGTGCTTCTCAATCTGGGCTTCGGGTTAGAACCTCTGCTACAGAGGTCCCCCTCATTGTGTCTCCATCTTGTGTGCGTAGGACCCCCTTGAGTTTCCGGCTCAAGAGTTGAAAAAATATTTCCGGATGGGCGACCACGTGAAAGTGATCGCTGGCCGATACGAGGGTGACACGGGCCTCATCGTGCGCGTGGAGGAGAACTTTGTCATCCTCTTCTCTGACCTCACCATGCACGAAGTAGCTGCTCCGTCCCTGATATTGATCGCTATCTGGATTTTTTTTTCAAGCCTCCTGTTAATCATCTGCCGTTTTTATTTATTTTTTTTTTTTTTTTGCCTGCAGCTGAAAGTGTTGCCTAGAGATCTGCAGCTCTGCTCGGAAACGGCGTCGGGCGTGGATGCGGGGGGGCAGCATGAGTGGGGGGAGCTGGTCCAGCTAGACCCGCAGACGGTGGGCGTTATCGTGCGGCTGGAGAGAGAAACCTTCCAGGTAATTGCAAGGTGCCTCCTCACTAGGGCACCTTACATGCCGCAATAATGCCAGTGTAACTATTACGTTTGGACGAAGGTCGGTCACCGTTTATTAGGTGCAAATTAGGGCTAAACCATTATGGAAAATAATCGAATTGCACTTTTTTCCCCCCCAAAAAAATTGCAATTGAGATGAATTGTGATTTTTTTTTTTTTTTTTTTATTCATTTTTTTCTTCATGGTCCTTTTCTAATGTATTTTTCTGCCATTAATTGTTATTACAACAAACAATATTTGTTTGTAGATTTTTTTTTTTTTTTTACAATTCTAATAAATGAATGCTTTAACATGATAATAGTCATTGTTATTGGAAGTCTAAACTTAAAGTATGGCGCCTGTTGACTCGGTTGCATTTACAGAATAGATGCAGGTCATGGCGCGTGGTCAGGATGGTACCACCTCTGCCTCAATTTGAGCCAGGAAAAAGGCATATATTCTCTCTGCTCTGTGGGCACGATGACTGAATTGCCATCCTTCTCTGCCTCTTGGTCTTAATTCCGCTGTGTTGCCTCCAGTAGAGCTCAGTGCTGCCCGGCATGTTGTGGTGCAACACTGAAGCCACACAACTTTAAATGATTTGAAATGTTTTGTTAGGTGAATGTTGGCAAATACTATAAAAAATTTAAAAAATACAAGAAATACATCAGCAATCTAGCGGACTTGGGTATGATGATGGTCACAAATGAGTCCTCTCTTGACTTGAGTCAATGAGTCGTGGTCCTCCCCTGGCAGGTGTTGAACATGCACGGCAAAGTGCTGACGGTGCGCCACCAGGCGGTCAACCGGAAGAAGGACAACCGCTTCGCTGTGGCCTTGGACTCGGAGCAGAACAACATCCACGTCAAAGACATCGTGAAGGTCATCGACGGGCCGCACTCGGTAAGGATGCTCGGGACTCGCTCGCTTTGCTCGTGTCTTTCGCGGCATTCAAGTTGACTCGGTGCGACGCCGGCAGGGCCGCGAAGGCGAGATCCGCCACCTTTTCCGAGGATTCGCCTTCCTGCACTGTAAGAAGCTGGTGGAGAACGGAGGAATGTTTGTCTGCAAGACTCGACACCTCGTGTTGGCCGGCGGCTCCAAGGTAACTCAGCTCGACTGCATAGAGCACTTTACTGGCAGGTATGTGTGTTTCCTAATCTGTCAAAAACAAGATAACATTGGGCCCCCCCTCCCCCATTCAGGGTTAATAGTCCGATAATCGGCCCGTCTGATGATTGGTCCTTCCCTAATTTTCAAACCGCGATTGTAAACTGTCATCTGTGCGGCATCGTGAGTCATGTTTATTTCGATATATTGTCCACGTAGCACATAGCATTCAATATTCTGTTTTCTTCCAAAACTTTTCTTTTCTTGGAGTTATTCATGGTTTGACTATTTAGGTCACAGAGAGCTCCAGCAGATGGATGAAAGAGACTCATGCGGCACTATAAAGGCCTTGAATTATTCTGCCTGTCACAAACAAAGAAATTGTTTGTCGTACATAAATGATCTTTTTCAGGCTATTTGCAAGAAATTGTATCATTTGCTGCGGCACCGCTGACAGCGTCTCACAGTGGTGGTCGTGGTAGGGAGTCATAGATGGAGGCTACTTTGACTGTAGTATCGCTGGTGCGTTTCAGCCCAGAGACGTGACCAACTTCACGGTGGGCGGCTTTGCTCCCATGAGTCCTCGCATCAGCAGCCCCATGCATCACGGCGGCGGCGGCGGTAAGTGGCGCCTTCCGCCCACTCCAAAAGCATCGCTGCCGTGCGGCTTTGATACCAGCGTCTCCGCCCGCTCTGCAGGTGCTCAGCAGCGAGGAGGAGGCGGCGGCGGCGGCGGCGGCATGGGGCGGGGTCGAGGAAGACGAGACAACGAGCTGATCGGTCAGACGGTTCGCATCTCGCAGGGTCCATACAAAGGTAGCGCATTGCTTTTTTTAGCGCGGGGGATACGTTCCAGTCAGACCCACCTGCCGACATGTGTGAAAATCTGCGGCGTTAAGCCAAGGCACAAGGACACGCAACCAAATAAAGAAAAGAAATGAGGTTAACAACAACAGATAGACGCCTGACGTGTGGGTTGGTGAAATATGGGACCATGTCATTGCGGTCTGTGGGACCGAAAGGTATACAGCACTTGTTTATTTTTTTCCTATATTTGGCTGCGTGTCAGGTGTTCGGCGCCTGCGTGTGACGTAGTACCGGTAAGTCTTGGGCTTGCCTGAAACACTGACGGCGGCTCGCCGACGGACTGACTGGACTGCCGATGGCCACCTCTGCTTGTTTCCACTCTACCAGGTTACATCGGTGTGGTGAAGGACGCCACAGAGTCCACAGCCAGAGTGGAGCTTCACTCCACCTGTCAGACCATCTCTGTCGACAGACAACGCTTGACCACCATGCGAGTCCTCTTTTGTTTCTTTTTACCCTCTCCTCTTTGCGGGCCGAGACGGCCTTCCTAACATGGGTGCGCTCGCTGCGCTTCTCTCGTCCAGGGGTGCGCAGAAACACAGCGGCATGACCTCCACCCACGGGCGCACGCCCATGTACGGCTCGGGCTCCCGCACGCCCATGTGCGGCTCTCAGACGCCGCTGCACGACGGTGAGGCCTTGGTCTTCAAGCAGCTATTGAATTGGAGTTTATTGTTTGAAGCAATCGGAAGGCTAAAAAAGGAACTTGGTGGCGCTTTCTGCCGCCTGCATCCCTCAACATGGTGCTGCTCTTTGCAATGGGCCAAAGCGTGCTAGAAATGCCACACAAGCGGCAATCGCGTCACGTGAGTTGTTGAATGGAATGAAGAGGTGAGCGATTGTCAGTGTAGTACCACTTCGGCGTATGCCGCCTCCCTCTAGAATCTCCAAGAACAGTTCGCTTCTATTGAGCTGCTTCAGTACGTTTGATTCTTGACTATCTTTGGATTTAAACATACTTTGGCACATTCTGATCCTTTTTTTTAAGTGCGGGTCAAATTTTGTTTATACTTCATTAAAACACTCTTTCATACTATTAACAACTTTTTTTTTTCTTGACATTTAAAATTAAAATAGCCTTTTTCTGCTTGTATAAAAATTGACAGTGCTATTTTTTTTTGTAATGACTATCGTTTTGGGAAGTAGTCTAGATCCCATTGGATTGTACTTTATCTCTGAAGTATCAACATAAATTTTTGCTGATGTTTTGACATTGTTCTCATGGACGATGGGTCGGATAAATGTCGTTTTCCATTTACTTGAATGTGTGCGCCTGAACCGACACTGTCCCTGTATATTCATGATATAGTACGACAAGTTCCAGCGATTATTTCCATATCTACTATCTGTATGTTGTATTAAGCCTTTAAGAAATATTATTTCCATGTAGTTACTTTTTTGGCATGTTATTCCCCCCCCCCCCCGTCTAAAATTGAGCTGAATATTCAACGTTTGACATTTTATGTGCTTTATAACTTGTTGGGGTAAACAAGATAAAAAGATAATTGATTGAACCTCAAAAGATGAAATGGTGTGAAATATTTAAAAGAAAAAAAAAAGCATATTGTTTCATAGCATTTATTTATGACATTTCAAATTTGTATTGGCCCAGTTGAGGCAGCATCGGTGAACTCGGGTTGGCCTGGCAAAGTCACACACAGTCGCTCGGGCCACTTTTAATGTAGGAGATCCCCGAAAGACAGACTGTCCGTTTGGAGATAGCTGTAGTGACGAAATTGTCACTTCCTTTCGAGTGCACCTGACAAAAGACTCGTACGCCGCCGCCATCAGACTTTGTCATATGAATCTGATGGATAATTATTGCCATTATTGTTGACTAGTTTGTCTGTCTTTTGTCCCGAACAGGAAGCCGCACGCCTCACAGCGGCTCGCAGACGCCGCTGCACGACGGCAGCAGGACGCCTGGCCAGAGCGGAGCCTGGGACCCCAACAACCCCAACACGCCATCCAGGTCAAGAACACATACTGTAGTTTCCACAGTTTGTTGTTACAGCCTCGGTCCCGAAACAGTGAAATTCATTTTTTTCCCCCCCTTAAAATTTCCTAAGGTCGTGTAAAAATAATAATCATTTATCACAGTTAAATGTGATAATCCGTCATTCGCCTTTTTGTCTGGGGGGGGGGTGTGTTAGGGGATAGTACCCGCCTATAGGCCGGTCCGCCTCAACTTTTAAACGGCGTCCGTCTGCGAGGCCAACTAAACTTTCATTAGCAGACGGACGGCAAACGAAATAACCGGGTTTCCTTCTATGCTTAACCCATTAAGGACGGTAGCGCATAACAGCATTTCTACCACTAGAGCCGGGAGCGCTGTTGCGTCTTTCTATCCTTAAAGCCGGGCGGAGCGTATACGTCGTTTTCTATTTATTATTTAATCCTCCGTCTCTTAACCGATGAAATGCATCAGAATATACACGTGACGGTGTCGTAATCCCGCGAAGGGTGTTCCGGAATTCTTTCGAGTGATAATGACAGACCCAGCAGTCGCGGGAGCTCTTAAATGAGTAACGGCAGTGATGGAGAGAGAGAGACTTTAAACTTTAAACCAGTAGAACCAATCGAACGCGATATATGGTTATGGTATATGTTTGTACACAATGACAATATCCACTCAGAATAGAGGATTGTAGTTACCGCTCGATTTGTAATGAATGAAAAATAGTGCTCGTCTTGCACTGACAGTTTATTTTTACCTCCTCGACTGAGACAGTAAAGATGAATAAACCCGGCCGGGTGTGTGTGAAGGTGTCTAAGCTCTCAAATTCTTTTGGAATAATTTTTCTGTCTGCTACAGGGGCCGAGAGACTCGTTTCTTTTGTAGGTGTCGAATTAGTGGGAAAAGTTCCGGTTTTGAAGGGTTTGGGGGAGCTGTTGAGCCAGGCGCTTTAGGCCGTCACGGGTTAAGTTGAAAATGTTTCCCGTCAACCGTCGGCCAAACGGGCGTCCTTCAGACGACGGAATGCCCACTTCTGTGAAGCTGTATGGTACCAGGATGGGAGGGAAGCGCGGGGAATTGGGCTTTCCTAGGCATGGGACTGTTTGAACATGCGCGACTGTTAATATTGCCTCCTGCGGTGGCGCGTCCCCAGGAACGACGAGGAGTACGACTTTGGCTTTGACGACGAGCCCTCACCCTCGCCTCAGGGCTACGGGGGGACCCCTAACCCCCAGACGCCAGGTTACCCAGAAGTCCCGTCCCCGCAGGTCAACAATCAGTACAACCCTCAGACGCCGGGCACACCCGCCATGTGAGTATCTGCGCGCGCACGATTGCCAGGGACGCGAACGAGGCGTCGTCCCGAGCCATCGGTTAGCGGCGCCGTGTTGAGCCTCTGCCTTGCTCCGGTTTGTCCATCTGAAACAAGTCCCGTGGACTTTTAAACCTTGTACCATCCTCAAATTGACTAGCCTGTAGACACCTGCCCCTATACACAGAAAGCAACTGCGCTTGAAAAACAAACTACCAAACATTGGATCATTTGGGAGATTTTAGCTCTTTAGATTTAGATCCGTTTAGTTGTGGGAAATGCATTTTTACTCCTCCCACTTTTTCAGTCTCATACTGCTTTCTGTTTTTCTTCACCGTTGCAACATCAACAGATTCCAAGAATCTATTTAGGACGTGCTTTTAAAATTCCCACATTTCAACACCAAAATATTTCCTGCATTCCACATTTTTTTACGGTTAAAATTCCCACATTTGTTATATTGTACATGATTCCCGCCTCCTTCAACATTTCATTCCTCAATTCCATATCATTACAATCATTCAATATCATTCCGCATCCTTCTTTTTCTATTCAGCTCAGCTGATGTAATTGATCTGTTTTTTTTTTTTCAGCAGCTTCAAATAAGCAAATGTTTGTTTGTTTGTTTGTTTATTTCTTAAGAATGCCCTGACTGTTAAATGCATCTGATCAGCATCACCGCTGCTGTCAAAAGTTCCAGATGTCACCTTGTGCCCGTGCAGGTACAACACGGAGCAGTATTCTCCATACACGGCCCCCTCGCCCCAAGGCTCCTACCAGCCCAGTCCTAGTCCTCAGAGCTACCACCAGGTGGCGCCCTCGCCTGTCGGCTACCAGAACACTCATTCTCCGGCCAGCTACCACCCCACACCGTCACCCATGGCCTACCAGGTAACATCGTTCCTCTGACTGAACATGTCACATGACTTGACTCTGGTCAGACTTGAGTCACAATTTTTCGACTCGGGACTAGGCATGGGCCGTTATCAAAATCCGACGGAATGATAACGCTGGGCAAAAACGACAAAGAGCAAATCTGCTTACGTGGAGGACTCTTGAAATCGGAGAATATTTACTGTTGAGAGGCTGGAATTGGGGTCGGATTTATACAATTCAAAATGAAGCTAGGTCTTGAAACATTTGATTATCAAAAATGCTAATCAATTATTTGACAGTCGACTAGTTTTTGAGGAATCGTTTCAGCTCTAATATGAATCTGCTGATCACTTTTCGATCACTGGCTGAATCGAATGATTTAAAAAAAAAAAAAAAAAAAAAAAATTTTAGGTTTCATTCTTTCTTCAAAACCAAGACATGACTTTGTTTTGACAGTACGGATAATGTACAAACTCAAACTGATTTGAATTCAAACACTGGTTCGGTCTGTAACCTTGGTCCGAAAGTTGGCCAAAATGTTGACTTGTTGTTTTGTAAAGTAAAAGCAGATGTTTGCAAATACAAAACAATTTTATTTATAGAGCGCATTTCATAACAGCTAGAGCTGTAACAAAGCACTTTACAAACAATACAATAAATAGAACAAAAACATTGAAAGGCTGTGATACACGTATTAATAAATATAGATATAAATAAATCACGAATATATAAATAAAGCCAATAAACGAACATAAAACACCATATACGATTGACACCGGAAAATGTCAGGTCTGATCAAAAGCCAGAGAAAAGAAATGTGTCTTCAACCGGGTTTTAAAAAATGGACAGAGAGGGAGGGGGCTTGCCTAAAACCCCACCAAGATGGTCGGCTTTCATAGAGGACTACAAACATGGGCGAGTATCCACTGGTGAGTGGCTAAAAGGAGAGGATTTGGGCAATTTGATGTTAAACAAGGTGTCGCCGCTACTGAGTAACGACGGAACTCGCTTGAAACTCAGTGGGCAGTCGACTGGAGCTGCTTTCATTTTTTTTCTGCCTTGCTTGAAAGTTTGGGCGCTACAGTGAAGCCTTGAGACTTCCCTCTGACTTACACACGCGTGACTTGCTCCCGCACCCTGACATCAAGCCGCCAAAGTGACTTTGGGAGCCTCCGTGTGACCCGCAGGCCAGCCCGAGTCCAAGTCCGGTGGGCTACAGCCCCATGACGCCCGGAGCGCCCTCTCCCGGTGGCTACAACCCCCACACGCCAGGCTCCAACATCGAGCAGGGCGGCAGCGACTGGGTGACCACGGACATCCTGGTGCGGGTCAAGGACTCCTTCATGGATCTGATGGGACAGACGGGAGTCATCCGCAGCGTCACGGTGAGAAACGGCCGCAATCCCAGTCCTGTTGCCCGGGCGACCAAAGACGACCGCGAGAATCGGCAGAAGCTGTCGCCGCGTTTGAGGATCCGCTTTGTGAATACGGTGAACCTACTGCAACCCTAAAAGGATTGCGATTGCAAAAATGGCGGCAAAGCGCTTTTTTTTTTTTTTTTTTTTTTCTCCCTGTTACACAGGGGTGTGGCCTTACTGGATGGCGATCCTCCCCTCATCCTAATGAGCTTGCTGGCAACAAGCTGCCACCAGATGGCACAGAGCACTATTTTTATATTGGACATAGCTTGAGCAGAACAAAAAAAACTGCAAAAAACTCAGGCTGGCTCTCCCAAAACTCTGACAAAGGGCAGATTTGTAAATGCCACACAGTGATTATGCGGGAGTTCACCGTATTCATAATTAATTCTCAACTAATTTTAGGTGGCAAAATAAAATCTATTCAAACTAGGAAGGAGAAACGTGCCGAAAGAAGGCGTCCGTCGCCGTCGTCTTCTGACCGGCACGAAAGAAGTTGAAGAAGAAAGGAAGGCATCTCCGTCCGGAGTTGTGACGGGCTCGTCTTCTCGGCTTTTGCAGGGCGGAATGTGCTCCGTCTTCATGCAGGAGTCGGAGAAGGTGGTGAGCGTCAGCGGCGACCACCTGGAGCCCGTCACGCCCACCAAGAACGACAAGGTAAGCTGAGGACGTGCGCGGCCCGCCAAACACAACTACTTGCTTACTCGGCTTCATGGACCGATGGCATCCAAATTGCACTAACAAGTAGGGCTGTGCAAAAATCAGTTACAATGACGGCACTTATTACAATCCATGATTACAAAATTGGTATCGTAAAAAAACGATTATGAATATGAATTTATATCCCATTTTTTACACATTGAATTGATACATTTGCACCTATTTTTTATAAATGTGGTTTGGTCCAAAAGGAACTTGCATGGCACTGTAATAGTGTTCAGTGTTCCAAAGAAATGTATGTGTCTTTATTTTTCGCGTTTCAACATTTTCTTGTTTTGCACCAAAAAGTAGATGATTGTTTGCATCATCGTGATTTCAATTATGATCAAAATAATTGTGATTGATACTTTTTTCATAATCGAGCAGCCCTACTAACAAGTTGCCTTTATGTATGTGAAACGGGCGATCGGTAATCAGTGCTGCGGCAACGGCCCTTTTACACATTGGTCGCTATTGCTCGGCGCCCAAGTCTCAGCCGTGCCGCCAGTGGCGCAACCGGAGACCAAATTGCCTGCGTAGCTGGCGTGAACAACGTACTCGACCAGTGCTTCTCAAACTTTGCACACAAAGTACCTCCATATCGACACCATTCAAACATTGACTCGATGATACTCGGGAGTCATTTTTCCCCGCCGGAGTCCAGCGTGCGAGTACTTTTGTGGCTGCAGGTGAAGGTGATACTGGGAGAGCACCGCGAGGCCACCGGCACCCTGCTCAGCATCGACGGAGACGACGGCATCGTGCGCAAAGTCCTCGACAACCAGCTGATGATCCTCAACCTGAGGTTCCTGGGATGTCTGGGCCACTGAGGAACCCCTCCACGCCCACCCCCAACCCGCCAAAGTTCTTCATCTCACACAAATTCGTGTTTGGGTGTCACATCACAATTGAACTCCAAATGTTTCTTTTTGTTTTTCTCACTTTTGTTAGTTCATCAGCTCAATTGTTACCAGCTCTCTCAGATTTTAGTTGCTTTGTGCCCATACACACACACACGGATGACGTCAATAAAGTATGAAACGGGCCACATTAGATTGCGTCCAAGTCATTTTTTTAAGTCAGATTGCAGCAGGAAGGCCCAAAGACATGTGAGTTCTCTTTTCAATCAAGTGTTAAGCTAGACAGTGGGGGTTTTTTTTGTGGCACTTATCCTCTCATTGAAAACTAACATATTAGCTGTTTTGGTGGAAAGAAACAATGCGGAAGTGATTTGAGGAGCTTAATTTAGACAAAAGTCATGTGGAAAAGGCCACTCCCAGTCCAGAAAAAACAAAGGATGAACAGAGTGAAGTAAAGTTTGAAGGGCTCAGCTGTGGTTGAATCACAAGAAGGGGGTGGCAGGTCTTTTCTTGGCTGATATTAGCGACGTTTGTCCATGTTTAAATGTTGGGTTAGCAGGTTGTGGCCATGTTTTAGTGTCGGAACGGAAAAGACGTCACCCGCAGGGCTGCAGCGGGCGCCGGTGGTCGATGGGCAAGAACAAGAAGGTCCCCTGGGCCGGGCAGGGGTGGCCTTTGGAGGCGCTCGGCGCCCACTCGGCGTCGCGGCCGCGGCAGCCGACGCTCAGGTTGCGAGACAGAAGGATCTTCACCTGAAACCAAACCTCGCGCTCCTGAAAGATAGGCTCTCTCCGTTATTTGGACATACGTTGACCCAGGGCACACTTTCGGCAGGTACAGCTGTGGTAAAAGCGGCAATATTTCTTGGCGTTTGCAGAAAGTAAAGCTGTCGTCGCGTCCTTATACATTAGGGATAGACCGATTGGGGGCCGGGCCGATATTCGGCATTCTGATCGACATCTGTTGGCCAGTAAATCAATTTAAAACTGTGTTAACGTCAAGGAAGTATTTATTTCACTTTTCGGTTCACTTTATAAGAGATTCTACTGAACACTCTGCACCTTTTGTTTTTGTTTAAAATCAAAACAAAGAGAAGTGCAGTTTGCACATCATTTTGGAGAACGTTAGCTACTGTAGAAAATATAGGGGAGTTTTCATCGAACTTTAAGACGTGCCGATGACCCTGGGAGCTCCCTGAACTTTTACCACAAAGATGTCTATTTTCAAAAATGTTTTTTCATGAAAAAAAAAAAATCACTATTTTACTGTGTATGAATATCGGCCCCTTTGACTACTACTGATCGGCATCGGCCCCGAACAACAACATATCGGTCTCTCTCTATTACACGGGCGTTCATTCCATTCGTATATATTTTCAAAGACACAATGGCCTCGAAATATTTCTTGTAACCGTACTCGGTGTCTCCGTCTCCGTGTTTCAAGGGTCTCTCGGTCCAGGTCGGTAGGCTACACGACTGCTGACTTGACAGACGTTCTCAGGACAGTCATGGACGGCCTCACAACATCTGTTGGAGGAGGCCAACTACCCCCCACCCCCCACCCCCTCAAGTCCAGAGTCAATGCAGTGCGGCCACCGAGCAGGAAATTCTAGCGCACTTTATGCTTCGGTCTGCTGACCAGCCGATTCGGTGTTCCGGCAGGACGCACGGACAAAAGTCTCCAAGTGTGGCTCAAGAAGCATGCTGCTCAATTGGCCAGGTAACTAACTCCGCTGACCTGAACCCCGTAGAAAATCTCTGAGGAAGATGAGAGCGACCAGGGATGTATACTGTCAAAAAATTCTTGTAATAATGATTTTAAAAAATAAATAAATAAATCACCACTATGCAAACCTGAAACATTGTTGAATATACATGCTTAGACATTACAACAAAGTTAAGAGTACATTTTCTTTAGATTTTGATGCCGATATTTTCGTTTTCACTGAAAATGAATATCGGCTCGAAATATCGGTTATCGGCCTCCTTGACTACTAATAATCGGTATCGGCCCTGAAAAAAGCATATCGGTCTATGTCTAACGAAGGGCATAAATTCCGCCTCGTGATGCTGGTGGAGCAAATGGCAACACGTGCAACGCCGTCATCCGGGCAAAAGGTGCCTGCCTACTTTGAACAGAAAACATTCCCTTTTCATTAACGCTTTTTTGGTTTGTTCACCAAATAATTCCAACGACATTACTTCATAAGAATTAATTTACGATTCAGGACATTTTTAAATCATGAAAAAAAACGAAGGTGAAAGAGGAACTGACCTTGTCGTCTTTGACGCACTGAATCTCGCACTCGTCACCAACGAGAGGAAAAAGCACATTCTGCACCTCAGACAGCTGCACACACATGCACAGGTTTGTGTCTTTTCCTGTTTTAAGTCCCTTGGAACCACCTCACTTCCTTTTTTTCTGAATCATTGAAAACCTTAGTGTGACCCCCGCCACCCCCAATTCTCTTGCTATTTACTGTCATACTACAGGAAATGGACTGCTGCCATACCAGAAAAAAAAAAAAAAAAGCACATTATGAGATAAAGTTCTCATTTTAAGTGTGAGAAAACAGAAGGAAACTATTTCTTCCGGTTGAAGTAATTGGCAGAGGCCTTTTTGTGTTTTATAAATCGTAGTTACTAACTCCACAACTACACTGCTCTTCTATAATAGTGTTTTTTAAAAAAAAGAAAAGAAGACACAGGTCTGCGCTCGTTATCTGAACCAGAAGGAACTGAGTCCATTTTGTTTTGCCAATGTGGAAGTTGTGAATAATTATACATACATCTATACAAAAATAGGCTTTTTCGATTAGCAGTATAGCTTTCAACTTCATGCCGCGAAAGAAGCAAACGAAACAAAAATAGAAGTCAGAGCTGATCAAGGTTAACAAGACAGTGACGTCATCAAGTTGTTACCTTGTAAGGGCGATCACAGGATGGCCTGATCCCGGCGTCCTCCAGGGCTCTGGGGCGGGCACACGCGCACATTTTGGGAAGACACGTTGTCACGGTAGCGCGCGCGCGCGCGTGCGCTTACTTTTGCAAGTCGAAGCGTTGTCGAAGTTGGAGACAAGTTTGGAAGTATCTGAGCGGAGAGTTCAGGCCTTCCACGCACGCCGCACACGCGCCGTGTTTCTCCCACTCGTCCCTCCTGCGATGCGCGCGCACCCACACGCATACGCATACGCACTCAAGATGAAATGACTTGAGAAAGAGCCCAATATGTTTGGGTGTCTTGCCGAAGAAATGCCGCGTGCGAGAATGCCCCCTCGTCTGATCGGCTCTCACCAGAAATGGAAGCTGGATCGACTTTGCAGCAAAGACGGCCACGAATCTTCCAGCGCCTCCTGCATCTCCTGAGGGAGCCACCACACGCCGGTCATCTCGTGCACAATCGTTGCGCAATCATGTGCGGCAGGCTCACCTGCACGTCGGAGAAGAACATGGGCCAACACCTGCAGCATTCCCGCACCTTCATTGGCCTGAAAACACAACCACGTTGCCACTTTAGCGCATCGCTAACGTTGTTAGCGTGCGGCTCGTTTTCAAGTCGTTACAGGGAAAGATTTGATTTGATTTTTTTCAAGAATATGCTCTACGCAAGCCTACTAGTTGAAACAGGGCATTCGGATAAATATGGCGTTTTTGGAATAAGTGATATTCCGCTCGTTTTTAGCCATATCTCATTTTGTCACTTGCTGTCGACTGAAAA
Source organism: Filicampus tigris (assembly GCF_054856515.1). Taxonomy (NCBI): domain Eukaryota; kingdom Metazoa; phylum Chordata; class Actinopteri; order Syngnathiformes; family Syngnathidae; genus Filicampus; species Filicampus tigris. The sequence continues at coordinate 631,299 of NC_141223.1, read as the reverse complement.
TGACATCACAACTGCTCACAACGACCAATCCCGGCTGAATCTGAGCTGCTTAATTTATATTCCACAAACGCAAAATGAATCCGAATGCCGCGTTTCCCTTAGTGGGCCTGCTGGGAACATATTCTTTCAAAAAAGATGTTTGCATTGACTCGAGACTAGGGATACGCCGATTATCAGCACGGCTCCGTTATTCGGTAGTTTTGACAAATATCGGCACGGGCCTTTTCTCAAAAATCCGCCGGCCGAAAATAGTTTCATTTAAAACTGCGTTAACTGTGTTAACTTTGGAATTTCGGTTGACACGATAAGAGATTCTGCTGACCCTGGGAACACTCTGCACGTTTGGTTCTTGTGTGAAATCAAAACAAACAAAGTGGAAAACTATAGGGCGCTATTGTTGAAGTTTTCTTGTCACTTTTGAAGACAGGCTGATGAGCTCCCTGAACTTTGGTAGAATTTTACAACAAAGATGTATATTGGCAAAAATGGAGAATAAAACATGATGCAAATCTGAAAACATATCAGTAAACATATCGCCGCGGTCCTGTTCGAAACACGTATGTCCAATTTTGTAATTATTTTTTTTAACGTTCAAGTTAATGCGACGTCGGTAACGCGGAAACCCCGTTCGAGTAAAAATATGAAAAAAAAATAGACCTAACACGAACCCTTAAATAGGTTTAAACCGAGTGAAGAGTTTTATTTGATTTTATTTTTGTGAAATTGATAAAAAATGTTTTCCTTTTTGTCGAAAATGAATATGGGCTCCAAATATGGGTTATCGGCCTCCTTGACTCGGGATAATCGCCCCGAAAGAGCCATCGGGTCTTTCTCTACTAAGAGCTCGGTTGTCCTCAGTTGGTAACTTTCCTCTATTGGCAACTTTTTTGAATGCTGAACTGAATTTTCGAAAGGGACTTCTTGCATCCTGCTCAAGACATGAACGGCTTGGCGGCAGCCGCGCGAGCTGAACGCCAAGCGGCGAAAGGATCCAAACTACTTTGGAAAGCATCGGACACGTCCGCGCCGAGGCCACAAAGTCATCCGAATAACGCCGTTGCTTTTGCCCTTTGCACTTGTGGGAAAGCAAAATGGCCGCCAGCTCGCAGATGGCGACGACGCGGCGCTCCGGCCGCGCTCAGGCCGAAGCGCGGCGGAGGCTTCCGGAAAGGAAGGCCGGACGGCGGGCGGCGCGGCGCGCAACTGGTCCCACTTCAGCGTCAAAGCGTGTTTGGATTGTCAAGGCGGTTGGGCGCAGAGCCGCGTTTGTGCTTTACCACAGGCCGTGGATGGTCCAGGTGCTGACGTGCTCGGGAATCTTGCAGAGAGAAGCCGTGTCCAAAGACTGACCCGTGCGTCCGCGCGGACGAGCAGGGGAAAAAAACAGACAGATGCGCGCGGTCAGAAAACAAACAAGAACAATGCTTTCCTTCGTTCATTCCTTCCATTCTTTCCTTCCTTCTTTCCTTCCTTCTTTCATTCTTTACAACCTTCCTTTCTTTCTTTCTTTCTTCATATTTTCCATCCTCCCTTCCCTCTTTCCTTCCTTCCTTTATTCCTACTTTCCTGTCTTTCTTTCTTTCCTTCTTTTTTCTTTCCTTCTTTTTTTCTTCTTCCTTCTTTCCTTCCTTCATTCCTGATTTGCTTCCTTCATTCTTTCCTACCATCATTTCTTTCTTTCCTTCCTTCCTTGCTTCATATCTTTCCTTCCTACCTTCCTTCTTCCCTTCTTTCCTTATTTGCTTCCTTCATTCTTTCCTACCATCATTTCTTTCTTTCCTTCCTTCCTTGCTTCATATCTTTCCTTCCTACCTTCCTTCTTTCCTTCATTCTTTACCACCTTCCTTTCTTTTTTCTTTCTTCATACTTTCCTTCCTTCTTTCCTTCCTTCCTCTCTCCCTTTCTTCCTTCCTTTGTTCCTTCTTTCCTTTCTTTCTTTCCTTCTTTCTTTCTTCTTCCTTCTTTCCTTCGTTCGTTCGTTCGTTCCTTCTTTCCTTCCTTCCTTATTTCCTTCCTTCATTCTTTCCTACCTTCCTTTTCTTTCTTTCCTTCTTTCTTTCTTTCATCTTCATCTACCTTCATTGTTGGTGGAGCTACATGTAAATGTCTGCCTACACCTTCACTACCCTCTCACTGACAATAAGGAACATCACGCTATGTGGCGAATGAAAGTAGCAAGCCGGCGATGATGTTGAAGGTCACCTGGCAGAAGCCTCCCGGCCACTGCAGCGTGAAAACCACACACGTCCACGCGCAAAAAGTCTGGTCGGCGCCCACTCGGTCATATTTGTCGCGGCCGTACGCGGTTGGCGCGTCGCGCAGCAGAGCTGCGGCGCTCATGCAGGCCAGCGGGGGCAGCAGCCAGCGCAACATCTTGGGTCCCCTCAACTGGACAAACAAGTATAGAAGAAGATCGCCTTGAGATACAAATACAACACATGCACTGGTATCTCCAATCATCCTTCCCCACTCCACTGAAATGACTGCAAATGCAGTTCATGCGTTCCAGCCTGCTTCCAAAAATCACACGTGTGTGGTTTTTCCCAAAAAAATTTGAAGGAAAAGAGAACTCTATAATGTTGTACTGGTTAAAAATAACATCATTCAATAGACTGTAAAAAAATTCTCCTCCAGGAGATGGACGGACGGACGGACGCGGCGGGAGTCCTTTTGTTGCGGCACTTACCAGAAACGTGCAACCGACCGCTCGCTGGTCGGCAGGCAGGCAGGCGGGCGGGCGGGCAGGCGGGCGGGCGCTGCACTTTCACGTCGTCTCACTTTGCACGGAAAAAAAAAGAGAAGTGACGCTTTTGTCTGTGAAAGCAAAACCTTTGACAGCTTCTTGTTCCTTGTTATAAACCGGCCCTCTTTGTTTGCATGCATCCACGGTAGACATGAAAAGACGACGCCCCCCGCAGCTCAAATATGGCTTTTTTTTTTTAGGGGTCATGCAAAACAATCAAAGCAAAACGAATGGTTTGGAACCTTTTTCAACCTTGCTTTTTTTGGCACCATAAAACTATTTACTACATGCGTTGACACGGATTTCAAGTTTGTGCGCGTTTGTATGGGACACCCTCGTCACGTGTACTAAACAGCCAGTACTTGCCGGAAATTGCCGCCAAAGCCTACTGGAACGGCTGGATTTGGTTTGCCATCAATCCCGGATTCCCACTCGACGCGATTTTGGTCATACTGGCACCTCCCGCCTGCTCATTGGCCGTCACCGACACCCACTCAATGGCTGTTGACTTGTATGAGCGTTAAAACGCCCTTCTAGCTTGAAATGCACGGGTGGCGCTGCAAATCAGCACTTTGACGGCGGCTTAAGAGCGCGGCGGCCGCGGCCTGCACAAAGTTTGGCCTCGGCAGCCGACCGTAGTGCGCTGGCATGCGTTCAAGTGTGTGCGCGTGTGTGCGCGCGTCCTCGATAGGATGAAACAAACACAGCAAGGGACTTTGACTGGCAGCGACAGGAACCAGCTCCTGGGAAGTACTTGTACTGTACACTACACTACATTTATAGTCCATCCTCATATTTATCTTCTCCTCGTCTCCCTCGAGGCCTCCCGGCCGGCCGGTTGGCCGCCGTCTTTTCAGGCGCTTTTTGCTGGGCCCGCTCACGATAGACACGCCAACCAACTTTGATGTTGCTAAGTCAAACTGGTTTTGGAGGCTTAATAAATTTGTTTTAAAAATGGCACAACTGAGCCCAAAATGGCCACCTCAAATCAAAATGGCAGATTTCAAATGTTTGGTTTTTTTCACGCATATTTCTTGAGAATTTTGTTTTCTTTTGTGAGGTTCTACCCACGATAGGCAATTCGACAAAATGTCATATTGCTTAGTCAAACTGGCTGAATCGGACGTCAAAAGTTTTGGGCCGTGGCTTCTCCGGATCTTTTTGCGGATGGACAAGTCGAGCAAATTTCATCTCGCGAAACTGGCTTGCGGGGGCCGATGAGCGGAGTGGGTTGTGCGTTTTCCATTTTGCCTCCAGAGAGTTGCGGCCGCGCTGGCGCCGACAAAGTCTCGCGAGCCCAGAAACGCTTCCGGGTAAACCGGCTCAGCGACATGTCACAACATTCCAAAGGAGAAGCATCGTAACAAAAGCAAACAAACCAAACAATCATTTATTTGTGATCAGAGTCCAGATTTTGAGTCAGAATCTAATGCCATAATGACTTTTAACTTTAATGTCAGCTTTTTGGAAGATAAAAAGTTCAGATTTGGGGGAAAATAACACAAAAAATGCCTTAACATACACGGTCGCTTTTTTTTTCTCACAAAAAACACCTTACTATACATGGTCGTCTCATGAATGATCATTTACACATTGTCTTCATCTCAGTCTTTTTTTTTTTTTGGGGCCAAAAAATTACCATGTTTAGAAAGGCGTTTTTTGTAAAAAAAAAAACAAAGCAAAACAAAAAAACATGTATAGTCAGGCGTTTTTTGTAAAAAAAAATGGTAGGAAATGTTTGCAAAATATCATATTCACGGGCCACATAAAATGATGTCGCGGGCCGGATCTGGCCCCCGGGCCTTGAGTTTGACACCTGTGGCATTGCGGGTAGAGCAGGGGTGTCCAGCTCCGGTCCTCAAGGGCCGTTTTCCAATTCCTCTTACGGCAACACACCTCGTTTAAATGATCAGCTCATCAGCAAGCTCTGAAGAAGCTTGATAACCATCATGATCCCTCGAAACGGGTGCGTTGCAGCTGGGCTAGATGCAAAACAGGCAGGACACCGGCGGCCCTTGAGGACCAAGTTCGGACACCCCGTTCCCTCCGAAAGTGCTGCTTTTTTTTCCCCCTCCTTCATGTCACGGGTTCAAATACAGCTCTCAACTTACTTGTATTTCTATATCATTTCTATATTCATAATTTCTTGCGGCCAGTCGGGAGTTGTAAGCGAGACGCCGCGTTTCAAGTGTTTGTTGAAGAATTGAACAGGTATGCAGTTGAGCAATTTCGATGTAGTTCGTGACGAATGTGCAGACAGGAAACACAAAATGACTGGACTGACATCTGCAATCGTGAGCCAGTGAATGTGGAAGGCAGTTGAACCGTAACACCTACTCGCTCTACTGGCTGCTGCTGCGGCTGCTGCTGCTGCTGCTGCGGCTGCTGCTGGCCTCTTTGCCCCAAAAGAAGGCTCGCTCGGGCTCCGTCTACTTCCTGGGAGAGGGTCATCGGGAAGACAGCTAGATGGTCATCACGCGCGCGCGATTGGTTGCTTCTTGATCAAGACACGACGAGTGCGCTCGTCTCGCCGCTGTGGCCAAAGTTTGACTTCACGGCTTCCTTCCATTCTTTGTTGCTAAACACGCTAATGCTCGCGTGGAAAAAGCACACGAGCTGACATTGTTTGAATGCGAAAAGGACAACCATGCCAGGCTTTTGTCACGAAATAAAAAACAGGCAAAGGACAACCAAACGCTGCAGTCGATCGAGTGACGCGCGTGATGAGCGACGGTGGCCGCTAGAGGGCGCCACACACACGCACATCATCACCGCACTCGTTTTTTCATCAGTCCTGCGGGGGGCGGATGCGTGTTGTGGGTATACAATACAATACCATTTTATTTATAGAGCGCATTTCATAATGTTACAACTGACTGGATTCCGCCATTTTTGTGTGATGAAAAATGTGGACTTAATTTTGAAAACATACGTATTTGGATAAATGCCTGCGCAAGTCAATACATACCCCATGGCATTATGGGAAAAATGCTTAGCATTTTCGCATTTAGCCTACGAGTACATTCAAATGTATTTGCAATTACATTCCAACGAGTTTGCAAATACGTTCAAACATCATTGCAAGTACGTTCAAACATGCGTTCAATATGTTTGACCGTACTTGCAATTATGTTTGAACGTATATAATTACATTCAAATGTATTCGCAAATGAGTCCGCCAGTCAAAAATGACAAAACAATATCAAGCCTCCTGCCCCTGTGGCAGTAGAGGGAAAAATGCAATATTGTTAGCAATTAGCCTACAAGGACGTTCCAAACTATTTGCAAGGTCGTATGTTTGAACGGCTTTGCAAATATGTCCAAATGTACTCGCATTGACATTCAAACTTTTTTAAGAAGGCCATTCCGGACACTTGCACTTTTTTGGACTCTTTGCTTCGATGAAAGGTCCACAAAAAAAAAAAAAAAAAAAAAAAGTGAAATTTTACTGGTCACGCGTAGGTGACAAATGCGGTGAAAACATTCCGGGAGCATGTCCGTGGCATGTCTGGAGAACAAAAGTGCAGAGTCCTTTCCCAAGTTGCAAAAACATTTTCTGTCCCCAAACGTCAGAATGGAAGCTTTGAAAACCAACGTTGAGCTGATGACATTTCTTCTTTTTGGGACTGCGCCCTCCTTGCATGTGACCGACCGCATGCTGTACCTAATCAAGGGAGCAGAAAAATGGCAGGAAAGAGGTCAAAGGTCAGGAAGGAAGCTAAACATTTGTCATTCTGAGGTCAGCTACTCGCCCCCCCCCCCGCCCCCCTCCCCTACCCCCCACAGAGACTGCATGATTCTACTTCCTGTCACATGACACAAGACGGCAATTTGGAGCCGCAGGAAACAGGAAGCGGCTGCTCGTGACACTGGAGCGCCAACGCGCACGCTCACACGCACGCCTTCCACGGCGGCCCATAAACACAAGCGCGAATGCAAAACTACACTTGAAAGACACACACACAAACTCATGCAAACCTCAAACGTAGCCACACACACACACGACAATAAATTAAACATGCAATACACACGCATGCAAACAGATACATGCACACACACGATAGAAAAATACAAAACCACACACTCTTATTCAACATTTTACACACACGATAGAACAAATGAAACAATACACAAATCCAGACACACAAGCAAACTGTTATACACCCACACAAACCACCCTTCTAACACACACTACTCAAATATACACTCTCGCGCACACACACAACAACACTTGTAACACGCACACACACATTGAACAAGATAGACTTGCGCACAACTTTGACTTCCGCACGCTTGCAATGTGTGTGCGCAAGGCGCAGGTCAAAGGTTATCAGCGAGCCGCTGGGCCGGGCTGACATCCACGCCGGGTGCCTGAATCCAAACGCGCACACACCGGTACCGCGTTACATGGCGTGTCCAAAAGAGGCTCTTCTTCTTTTTTCCTGCATGGGGTGCCAAATAAAGTCAAGGTAAGAAGTTGCGCTTATGTCGCGTCAACTTCCGCCAGTGGGGTGGAGAAAACACACGAGGGCGCCTTCTGGTATTGTCATCACGGCGCCCTCGTGACCGTCACGGCGAGTCTGGCCCCGCGCATCGTTCCCACCGAGGTAGAGGGCGAAGGTCGGCGGGGGGGGGGGGGGGTGGCGGTAGGGAGCCCGTGAATGATGAGCGAGGAGAGAAAAAAAGGAAAGAAAAACAACAAGTAGGAGGAGGTGAAGACGCACGCACGCAGGCGGACGGGCGGGCGGGCGGGCCGGCGGGCAGGCCTTTGTTTGCCGCCTTCTCCTTTGCGCACGGCGACGTCCAGCCGGGGAAAGTCCTTCTGCCTGGTCACAAAGCGTTTGGGCCAAACACAAGCGGCGGCGGCGGCGGCGGCGGCGGCGACGGCGGCGGCGGCGATGGCGGCGGCGGCGGCGGCGGCGCTTGAAACGTGGCCAAGCTGCGAGGCTCGCCGCTGCTGCCACATTGGGATTGAGCAGCAAATTTGACAACGCACTCAAAAAAACCAACTGGGTTTCATTGACTTCCTGTGGCCGCTTCCCTCTGCTCACTGCGCAGCCAAACTAAGGAGAGTCACTGTCGCAAAGACGGACTTTGACGTCGTTTGACTTGGAAAAGTGGCTGGACGGCCCATCGGAGAAATCCAAAACAGTTTGCGCACTTTGCAAAGCCAAATTCAAATACCGTAGTAGTTGTGCGTCTTTGGCGTGTCGTTCAACCGTTGGATTCAACAGGAAAAGAATCGTATTCAAGGATCAAAGAAAGCTATTACAACAGTCTTTCGATCAAAATATACTTGAAAGTGTTTTTTCCACATTCATTCCAAGATTTTACTCAAGTAAGTATCACTTTTAAGCGTGGTAAAAATTGGAGTTGAAAAATATGAATGATTGCGATTAAGTTTGGAAAATTTGGGGATTCATCAGTTACAAATTTTGAATCGCTTGACAGCACTAAGACATGCATATATGTACATATATATTTAATATGTATCTTGATTCAGAGACACATCAATTAACACACTCATTCATAAATAACACATATACAGATATAAACTCTCTCAAACACACACACACACATACAAACTCAACTCTCACGCACTAAAGAAAGACACGCAGAGAAATTCAAGATATACACGAACGTACAAAGACACACACACGCGTTTGACCGTTAGCAGGCAGACGAGCTGGGAAAAAGTTTGCGTGGGGGTCAAAGGTTGCAGAGGGTGACCAAGTGATGACAGCTGCTTGAGTGTGTATTTTATGGCCGTGTGTGCGCGCACTTCCTCCTTCTCACGTGTGAGCTGTCCATCACGTCTTCATTCTCGAGCACAACATTCCCACGCTCACGTGCACTCTTTGTGTGTGCGGTGCGCGTGCGCGCGGGCGTGACCGACAGTGTGACGACAAGAAAAGAAAGTCAAAGCAAAGAAGCGCGAGCAACAAGAGGGAAAGCGAAGGTGACGCCACGATTGCGTCAGCGTCGTGCCAAATACCGCCGACAACATTGGCTCTTTTGGAAGGTGAAATAGGAAAGCATGATTTGGGCATTCCGAAATGTATTTGGCGCGTCCAACAGCGTCAGCACGCACGCACGCACGTACGTACACGATTGCTTTGACGCTTGCTATGCGTACAATACGCCGAATGACGAATGACGTGATCATTGCGCCACAATTGTTAACCGATCGGGAGTGGGGCGGTATAGGGCTCATTCCGATTGGCTGTTGACTCTCCATTGGCATTTGACAGCAGGAAGAACGACGAAGCCTCCAACGCAAACGGTGGATGGAAGGCTCGCTAGATTCCAACACGCTATAAAAAAAAAAAAAAAAAAAAAAAATCGACATTCTTCTTCCAAACATCTTCGTTTGCTTCAACGTCCCCGGAGACACCGGCGGTAGTTGATTTGCTCATGCGAGCCGCAGGAAGGAACAACTTGATTTTTGCACGCACGCACTCCGGCTAACACAAACATGCGCGTAAACAAAACACACTCACGCGAACACGGGCCCACACACTTGGTGGAGTTTTACGGCGCAGCTGCTGGAAGCGACAAGTTGACTTGATCAAAGTTGACATAGCGCCCAAGCGGGAAGTCCTTCATTGTCCAATTCAAGACACAGCATGCGGAGAGTTAAGCCAAGTCTGCTTTTGTCATTTATTTATGAAAATAGATTAGTTAAATATCAAATATGTACACATTAAATAGAACTGTACACACATTGCATCGTCTTAAATTAACACACACTCACTCAAGCACAAAAGACACACAACAAAGAAGAAGATGATGATGATGATGATGATGATGACGAACGTGGCATTTGTGAGGCGACAGGCACAAGACTGACGGCTGACGGCTGACGGCTGAGTTGAAGCGACGACGCGTTCACAGCAACAGACGCTCCAGATTGGCATCAGCATCCAAATGGGATGGATGACAAGAAGGATGATTGAAAAAGTGCAAATGGTGCGCAACATTCAGTCTTTGCTTTCCTTCCAATCATGCTTTTTCTTTTTTCGTGGCAAAGACAACAAAATTACAAAAATCAAATCAAATAATAATAACGCCAAGACACCCATCCGCTTATTGTGTCTGCTGAGCAGCAGGATTTCCAAAAAAAGAAATAGAAAAAGAAAATACGTTTCTTCCATTCTGTCGGCTTCTTCCCCCCAAAAAATCCGTTGACGGGCGGGAAGTCAAACCTGCAGTGAAAAAAAAACAAAAAGATGGCAGTGACTCATGTGATCTGTGTGTTTGGGTGTGGAAGTGGTGTTAGTGTGTGCATGTTGTTGACTGCGCGTGCATTATCCATCCATCTATCCATCTATCGATCGATCTTTATTTATTTATTTATTTATTTATTTATTTATTTATTTATTGACAGACTGACGTCCGTCACTGCCGGACGCCCATTTTCCTGACCGTTGACGGAAGTGGCTTTTTATCCGTCAACGTAATCGCAACTAACCGCGTCCGTCTGTGACGGCCCTTCAGTCCTTCACTGGCAGACGCCCGTTTTTCGGACGCTTTTTTCGCGATCAACTGATGGACTTAAATGACAGACTGATGATAACGATCCAGTTTGTCAACAAAAATGACGGACTGACAAATGACAGATCGGTAAATTGAGTCAAATGCCCAACTCTGGCGGAAAAAAAAAAAAAAAAAAAAAAAAAAAAAAATATATATATATATATATACATATATATATATATATATATATATATATATATATATATATATATATATATATATATATATATATACATATATATATGTATATATATATATATTCACATATATATATATATATATATATATATATATTCACATATATATATATATATACACACGTGTCCTTTAAAAACAGAAAGTCACTTGACTATTTCTGCAAAAATCAAATTCTTTCAAATATGGAAAATAAATGTTTTCTCCCCTTATTCCAAAAATGTTAATTTAGCTTTGCAAATTCAAAAGAAAAACATACTACAAACAAGACTATTTTGCGAAAAAAAAAATGGAGACAACAAAAGTGTGACGTGGCCTTGAAAGGAGCGGGCAAAATAAGTGGCAACGTTTTGTGCGTGTACCTCAGTGGCAAAGAGGCAGTGTTCCATTTGCTCGGGAGTGGCCAAGACGTCAGGTAGCAAAGCAAACGCCGCCGCCGCCGCCGCCGCCGACGACGACTCGCGCCGCATCCTAGAGGACACGCACACACAAGCAGGCCCACGCACAGACACACAAGCAAAGCGTTAGAATGCACAACACTTGCGGGCATTTTTTGCCGGCCGTGATGACCATACTAGAGGAAAAAAAACCTCAAAATGACAAGTTATCACATCAAAGGCTGAAAATGTGAACTATTCCAAGATTAGCTGCCGCGACGGTCGTGGCCTGCCAATAGTGAAAACTGATGCCCATTGAAAGGAGAAGAAAAGACGTTTTAGAAATCTTCCAAAAACGCTGATGAACATTGAACACGCGGTTTCCACAACAATGGGGGAGAAAATGGGCAGAAAAAAACCCCAGACCAAAACAAAACCAACAATTTGAAGAACTGAAAAAAAAAAACCCTAAACAAAACAAATGTGCATATCTGTGAAATCCCAGATGCTGAACTGCAAGCACGCGGGGGTCCGGTTCGCTGTACGAGAATAAAGCCCATCAAGTTAAGATGAATCGAAGACAAATTTGATATGCGCCGGAAAAAAAAAAAAAAAACTTTGTTGAACTCCAAATTTCAAGGCAATAAACTGATCCAATTTTCAGTTCAGCAAATCAGCAAAGAAATAAGAGTTGACAGAAGTAATTGTGCCCCAACGCTGAGTAAAACCAACTCAGCTCATTGTTGGGGTGCAAACAACTTGCTTGCTAACATTGTTTCCATAAATATCAATGGTTTATATTAGAAGTTGTTTCAACTCCAATTACGCTTTTAGCTCACTAAAAAAATATGAGTTGTGATTTTTACAGTGCGTATTGTATATGCGTTGCCATTTGACTCCTCGCGTTCGCTACCGCTTATCTGCGGTCGGGTCGTGGGGGCAACGGCTTCGGCGGGGAAGTCCAAACTTTCCTCTGCGCAGCGCTTCACGGGGGACATACTACTGTCTCACTGTCCCCGGGGCCTCCTGCCGGTGGGACGTGCCCGCAACACCTCATTCCGATCAGATGCCAGAGCCACCTCATCCGGCCCCCCTCAAGGCGGAGGAGCAGCGGCTTGACTCCCGGATGGCGGAACTTCTCACCCCATCTCTAAGGGACGGCAGCCCGAACACCCTGCGTGGCAAACCCATTTCCTCCGGGATCTTGTTCTTTCTTGTCAATAAAAAAGAACCGGCGATGGACCGGTAAATCGAGAGCTGGGCGCCTACTTCGCCACGACACACCCATACAGAGTCGGCATCAGTGCAGACGCCGCTCCGCCTGTCGATCTCCCGTTCCGTCCTGCCCTCACTCGTGAACGAGACTCCGAGATACCTGAACTCCTCCACTCGGGGCAGAATCTCATCCCCGACCTGGAGAGAGCACTCCGCCCTTTTGCCACCGAGCACCGCGCTCTCAGATTCGGCGGTACCGATTTTCATTGCAGCCGCTTGCCACTTGGCTGCATTCCGCTCGGCCCGGCCAGCTGCTACGGGTCGGCTGCCTCCGGCGGGACTCTTTCCGCAGCGTCCCTTTCCGCCGGTGTCCACGGGGATGGCCGCCACCACGTGCGCCGACCACCTTGCGGCCACATCAACAACGGAGGCACGGAGCACGGTCCGCTCGGACTGGATGTCGGCCGCCTCCCCCGCCCGGGACGTGGGCCGAGTTCTGCCCCAGGTGGCAGTTGAAAGACTTTCTGACAGGAGATAGCGCCAGACGTTCCCGGCAAACCCTCCCGATAGGTTTGGGTCTTGCCCCACCGCGGGAGAACAAGACACCGCCAGGTGGCGATCGGTCGACAGCGCCGCCCCAAGTGTCCAAAACGCGGCCGCAAAGCCGATGACGCGGCTACAAAGTCGATCATGGAACTGCAGCCTAGGGCGTCGCGGTGCCAAGTGCTCGTATGGCCACGCTTCCGTTTGAACATGGTGCTCGTTATGGGCAATCCGTGAGCGGCGCACAAGTCCAGTAAAACGCCAGCAGTCAGGTTCTTTGCTGAAAATGACCAACGTTCACATGGGCAAAATTGCTCATCTTAAAATGTTAACAAAAGTTTGTTGGCTTGAAATTTTAACTTCACTCAACTTTTTTGACAGTGTTTTTTTTTTTTTCAAACGCAACAATTCGACATATTTGTATTCATAATTTAAAAATAGTTAGTCCCGGTTTCCCAGCTGTGCTCTTTTTTCAGGAAAGTGACCTTTTTTGGCACTGGCCTAAAACAAGTGACTCTTTCTTACCTGTCCAACTTGTTGCTGCTGCGTTGCTCCTTGGCCAGGTTGTAGTCGGTGGCCATTTTGTTTTTGAAGACGGCCCCGCGGTCGCCTCCGCCCACGCCCAGCGCTGCGTCCTTATTGGACACTTTGACGTGTCCTCCGGGTAGGAGGAAGCTCTCCTTGGCCGCCGCTCGGTTGTTGACGGCCTCCAGGTCGTTCTTGAGCGACGTCGATACGGCCGCCAGCTCCCTGCCCCGCCGCAGTTGCCGCGTGACAAAGACGGCGCCGGCCACCAGGAGGCTCAGCGTCACGCCGGCCAGCGCGCAGGCGGCGGCCAGCGCGGCGGGGAATGCGTCCTCGATAGGGGGCGGCGCGGGCCAGACGGCGTCCCCCACGGCGTCCCCCACGGCGTCCCCGCAGCGCGCCCCCATGAATCCCGGCGGGCACTGGCACACGGGCCCCGAGAAGTGGACAAAGCAGCGGCCGCCGTTGAGGCACGGGAAGCGGTCGCAGGGGCTGGAGCGCAAGGAACAGTCCTTGCCGGCGAAACCCAGCGCGCACGTGCACGTGAAGTCGGCCACGCCGTCGGCGCACGTGCCGGCGTTGCGGCAAGGGTTGCTGGCGCAGTCGTCCACGTTGGTCTCGCAGCGAGGGCCCGCGAAACCCGGGCGGCAGCGGCATGCCACCGTGCCGGCGTCCAGGCACTCGCCACCTAAATGGGAAACAACACACCAAAAAACACCTTAGCTTAGCTTAGCTTATCTTAGCTTAGCTTAGCTTATTTGAGATATATTAGCATATTAGCCTTCAGAACAACAGCTTCAAAGCACGTTTGCCTTCAAAATATTTTGGCAAAAAAGGAACTTTGAATCTCATTCGAAGAAAGTTTCACCTTTCACCTTCAAGATATACACTTTCAATCTTGTTGAGTTCTGTTATCCTACACAGATACTGCATCTAGTTATCTTACAAGAATCAAGTCATATTCTTATATCTAAAATATAAATGATAATATATGTAATAAAGTTAAACATCAAAAATACATAGACATGGATATACTTAGTCATGTTTCTTTGAGGAAAAAGGTAACATCTTTTCTAGATAATCATCACTTTCTTACAATACTCAAAAGATAAACTAGAGTAAAGTCGATCAGTTTAGGGAATTCGGTATGAATAATTCCCTCTCATATTTTCCAGGAAAAAAAAAACATCTTTTTGAGACCAAATATTGCTGTTGACAAAAAGTAAAAAAAAAAGAAGTAAAAAGTAATTACAAAAATATATAAAAGAAGCACAATTTGGGGAGGAAATGACAAATTACATTTACAATACAATTTTATTTAGACCGTATAGCGCAATTTCACAACAGCTATAGCTTTGAACAGAGCAAAATGTCTTTGAAATAAATAAGTTGGAAGCTTAGGGGTGAAGTTTTTTTTTGTTTTTGCTCTCAAGTTTTTATCGAACGAGAGTCAAATTGTATATTTAAAATGGGGGGGATGGGGGAGTTTGATTTTTGGAGAAAAACAGAGAAAAGGAACAGCTCTTGTTGCGAAAACGATATGAGCGTGGCCACATTGGTCAAGTCACATTCATTTGCAGGACCTTTTCATGGAATTTCCTTTGCATGAAATTCCGTGTCAAGTTTTGTCGGTTTTATTCTTTGAACACAACGATGTTGTGCGCAACTGATGCATGCTTCGTTTTGTTTACGAATTGTATTTTTCCAGGGTGCGGTGAATGCGCGTGGACGAGTTTGGTACCTCCAACAAGGTTAAGAACCACTGTATTAGAGAAATATAGCTTACCTTTAAAAACAACTTCAAAGCATGTCATATTTGAAAAATAACTTTGAAACGCATTAGCCATAAAAACGCATAGCTTAGTCGTGTATTATTAGCCTTAAAAAAAAAAAAAAAAACACTTCAGGGGTGCGTTGGCAAATTCACTGACGCCACACTAACAGCACCCTGAGGGTGGGTGTGTTTGGAGAGGCAGAGCGCGCTCATCTCCCGTTAATCTCCCAACGCAGCCTACGTTCGAAAGCAATCAGCGACGTGCGCTTGAAATGTTTCCCATCTGTACTGCCTGACGCACTGGGCGCTCCATTTTCCCAGTTGGAGCGGCTCAAGTGCGCTCTACTACTCCGTTTTATGAGTACTCTGAACAGTGTCGTTTCCTTTACGCCCCTTTTTTTTTTAATGACGATAATGAGACGATGACGAGCTAAACGTGGCTCTTTGATGACTAAAATATGACGTGACGTATATGAGTTTTCCTTGACGAAATTGTTAGCGCGTGGTCTGTCGAACGTTCAAAACGCATGACCGGAATCGTTCGGATTTTAGAATGACGGTGCTAAGTTTCAATTCCTCGTTAACCGTGCGGAAGAAGGCCGTACAAAGTTGGACGGAGGGAAAAAAATAATAAAAATGTGCGCGCACGGTCATGGTCAAGGTCATGAAATGAAAGAAAAGAGAAGTTCATGTGATTTGCCCCAAAATAATTCCCTTTTCTGTTAATCGGAGTCGAAAATCGTTAGGAACCGGAATCGAATCAAAGAACCAGAATCGTCACAATTTGAAAAATGCCCGCGCAGAAAGAACAACACGACGCGTTGTCGACAGCGGTACCGGTAAATGTGGCCACAAACTAGGTGGAAATGAAGCCACAACAATTGCCAAAGAAAATGTTTTGCTTATTTTGGAGGAATGAGCATTGATTCCACTGTTACCACTCGATCTGTGTGTCATGCATAACCCTTAGTCGATCAGAAAGTCTTTGCTCTTGGGTGGAAACCTTGTAAACGTAAACTTGTAAAAGTAAAACCGACAAAGACCTTTTGTTTGCTTGTTTTCGTCGACTAAAACTATCACGAATAGTAATGACTAAAATGTGACTAAAACTAATAAGCATTTTGCCCAAAAGACCAAGACTAACTCTAAAATGCCTGCTGAAAACCACACTGACTCTGAACAACTCAAGTGCACGTTTGAACAACGCTATCCTTCAAAAATACCTTCCCATTTTAGCCTTCACAAACACCGTCAAAACACATTAGATGCAGATGCTCGCTTTGAACATGAAAAAAAAGTCAAATTAGCACATTAGCCAAGGAAAACACCTTCAAACATACAAGTCAGACTTCAAAAACATATGATACCTTAGCATAGCATCCTTCACAAGCACATTAGCTTAGCACGTTAGCCTTCTTAAACGCATTACACAAATGTTATCTTATCGCGTCAAGATTACAAACGACCTTGAAACACAATCGTAGCCGCCTAACCTTAAAAGCACGTCTGTGCTGCACATTAGGCTTCACAAGCACCTTCTCAAGACATTCGATAAAGTTGCTCGCCTTGAACATTTTTTTTTTAAGTACCTATCATATTAGCTCATTAGCCTTGGAAAACAGAGCCGGCCGGGCTTTACTAACAATTTGCGATTACTTACATGGTAAAAAAAAATGGCCTTCCGACTTAGGCCGACTATTTTTTTACGTTTCCCGTCTATCGTTTATTGCCTACAAAATGGCGGAGCGGTCCGTCACATAGGCGGTATGCCCAGCTCTGTTAAAAACATATGAACTTAAAAGACTTACATTCTAGACCTTGTAGTTTAGCAAAGCATCCTTCGTGAGCACATTAGCGCAGTGCGTTAGCCTTCGAAAAGGCAATGGCTGAATGAGGCCAGGGTTATTCTTCTTTGTCAAATATAGACCGTTTAGAAACTCAGAGCGTTGCTCAAATATACCGTTCGGTTATTCAGAGTGCAGCGAGAAACGCGTGCCGGAGTGTGCTCTAGTCGCTCCAACTGAGTACACGCACGGTGTGCCCAGAGCGTCAGGCGGCACAGCTGGAAACAGATCAAGCGCAGGCTGCTGATCGGTTTATCGCACGGGCTGCATTCGGAAATGAACGAGAGGGGAGCGCGCCTTGCTCTCCGGCCACACGCACACTCTCAGAGTGGCGCTGGCGGGTCGAGAGTGCATTTCCAAACGCGCCCTAGAGTGTGGATTCGCACCCAAAATCCTGAGTCCCTGTTGGCGTTGACGTCGGTAAACGAGGGCCGAATCGGTGAGTATAGAAAAAACACATCGTGGTCCCACAGATGGAAAGTCCAACTTGATTAAAATGGTACATGGAGCGCATTTAAAGGATCGAGCACTTTGTCCATGCCCAAAGAGCTTGACAAAGCCTCACGTTCGCTTATTTGAAAATGTAAACACTTGAACTGTAAAGCACAGTAGCAGGTGCAGCTTTTGACTTCATCGAAAGGTTTCCTTTTTAGTTTGAAATGGCTTTACTTGAAACAACTTCACAACACATCAGCCTTGGAAAAGCAAACGTGCCCTTTCATGCTTATAAACCTTTAAAAATTAGCCATGACCACAAAACTGAATTGTGGACGCAATAGGTCCATGGAAGACATTGCAAGAATGGACTCAAAACATGGAATCCAAAAAGAGCTTTATGTCTTTGGAATGGCCAAACTTATTCTTATAAAGGCTCCGGTGGCCCAATCTCCAGCTGTAGCTTGTTTGCCGTTTGGAGGGTACGTTCAAAGCGCACAATGAACTAACTCATTTACAGACCCAAGCGAACGACACATCGAGCAAACTGTCCATCGAGTTTGGTCAACATGAGCAGCCCCACGCGAACAAACGGTTGGCAGGCACTGCGCCATCGAGCGCTGCACAGAAGCACCCGCAGAGCGTCGCTCTATGCTACATTTTAGCGACAAATTCATCTATCGTCAAATTTATCGACAATTATTTTTGACAATCCATTCATCTGTTTGTGCCGGTTGTGTGAGGCGGTTTGATTTGGTTTTGTTTAATCAGTAAACAATAGCGAATAAACAACCATACTTGGTTAACAAACAGTAATCTTGCTGAAAAAAATGTTTTTGCATCATTTACTCCGTTTTATTTCTTCAAATGGTTGCATGAAATAAAATCATCTGAATTCAGATAGATTTGTTAAGCAGACTATACATCTCTTTAAAAATGTATCTGTATACAGATGATTTTATTTTGTGCAGCCACTTGAAACACAATTTTGTAAATTCAAGCATCATTATTTTTGTTCAGCGTAGGAGAAAATATTCGCTATAAACTTCAATGCAAAATAATTTCTGATCCGATTAATTGATGGAATAGGCGATTGCAAAAATATTGGCTAGCGGGAGCCCAAATTTCGACTTTGCACGGACGTCGTTCGGTAACCGGCCCATAACATACGGCGGCGTACGACGCGCTTCGCTTGCACGTTAGCCTTCAAAAGTGTTAGCTTAGCTCATCCTACTTCAAAAAGTACTTATCATACGTTTACTGTTCATAGATTTTTATAAAACCCTTAAAAACATTAACTTGGCAAACTATCCTTCAAGAAAGTTATCTTAGCACATTAGCCTAAAGGATAAGCAGCAAAGCACTTTAGCCAGCACACCAGCCTTCCAAAAATGTTAGCTCAAGACGTCATCATTACTTGTTACTCGTTAACTTCAGTCGTTAGTAGAACCACATTCAAAGTAAAAATGTTTGTGTCGCGCCGCCGCCGCCTTGCAAGCGCGGGCGAGCATCGGCAACACTGCCTCGCAGTTAGGTGGTCTACGTGGCCACGAATCTCCAAGTTGGGTTCCGAAGGTCTCGCGACAAAATGTAGTCAAACGAGGTGAATGGCAACAGGCGAAGCGTACGCGGACGCCTCAATGCAGAGAGCCCCCGCCAGCTCGCTCGCGTATCCTTCAAAACATTGGCACGTCGTCGAGCATCAAAAACCTTCTCAACTCTTCTCGCGCCGGGACCGACATTTTCCTACTGTCACCAAGTGGCGAGCACCCGTTGTGATGGAAGTTGAGAAGAATACCGAGAAATTGATTGTCGACATCGTTCGAGAATTGCCTTTGAAAATATGACTTGACATATCTTTTTGCTTGCTTCAAGAACAATTATGAACAGGAAACGAAAACAACACATTTGACTTCATGATGACTGACTAGCCGGCGGGGTTTTCACTTTGAGATAGGGTGACCATATTTTGATTTCCACAAAAAGAGGACAGAGGCCTGGAGGGAGTGAAACAGTCCTCAACGATGCCATACATTCAAACCCTCTTGGAAAAAACAAACTATGCCATATGGGTCTTGCATCTTGCAAAACGGATATGATTGCAACATTGAACAAGAAATGACATCTTTATCACCCGACCACAGAAAGACTTTTTATCATGTGGAAAAATATGAACGTATTTGTAAGTTACTTTGTGCTTAGTTCTGCCACTCGATACTGGTCTACTATTGGATGGCGATGCACATTTAAGGTTGCCTCAGTCAATTCCATAGGAATTTGTCTTTTGCGTTCTGCGCTGCATGCGCCACTATCACAGTGACCATATTTTTTTCCACACAGTGTGCAGCCGCCCTATTTCAAATGAGTAGGCCTCCTCTGTTTGGGAAGCAGAAAACAACAACAACAACAACAACATCATCGTAGCTAGACTTTTATGCTTGGGGGAGCATTGGGGGAGCCGAGGCTATCTCAGGGCGTCTGCAAAACAACACTTTTTTTTTTTTTTTTACAAATCCAAACAATTCTTCGGAAAACACTGATAGGCATTTACGATATGTTCTCTATGGAGAATGGTGGGTGAAAAAAAATCGGAAAATGATCTGTCTTAGCACCTGGGGGGATCCAATCAAATT
Organism: Filicampus tigris; assembly: GCF_054856515.1. NCBI lineage: Eukaryota > Metazoa > Chordata > Actinopteri > Syngnathiformes > Syngnathidae > Filicampus > Filicampus tigris. The sequence continues at coordinate 611,479 of NC_141223.1, read as the reverse complement.
GGCCCTCTAGCTCCACCAGTGGTTCCCTCGATCGTGTGCGGCCAGCTCCGAACCGAGTGCAGTTGCGTTTGGCAAGCGGTCAACGTAACGCAGCTCTCGGTCCAGTGACCGAGCGGTGGCGAAACGCGGACGCGTGAGTGGGATGAGCGCATCTGCTCCACAGTGCACACACTAGTCCCGACTGGCATCCCTTAAGGGTCAGCCAGAGTCCGCGACACACACGCCGGTAGCGGTGCACTCCGCCTCTCTTAAAATAATACAATACAATACAATTTTATTTATATCGCGCATTTCAAAGCACTTTACAAAACAATACAATAAACAGAACAAAACAATAAAAGGCTGTGATACATGTATTAATAAATACAGGTGTAAATAATATATAGAATATAAATAAAAATATAAATTGTAATTTGCCCGTACATTTATGTATACAATCTTACAAAGTAAAGTTTACAGTCGCAATCGCTAACGGACGCTCCGTATTAGAGCCGAAATGGGCAGGACGAGATCGGTCTAACAAAAAACGAGTTTTTAATTGTTTTTTTTCCACGTACAAAAATTGTTATACGGCGTACACAATTTGAAATGATCAAAAAACGTATGAAATACGGGGAAAACGTATAAGTTGACAGGTATGAGTTACCGTCATTCGTAGCGTGAACAATTGTTGGTGCGACTTGCTTGACTTGTCTCCCCAATGGTGCACACCAAATAGACGTTTATCAAAGGCAGAAAAAAAATGCCTCCATCATTTTTTTTTTTTTTTTTAAATACATCGAGGGACTCAAATTACCGAAGGACTCTTTCACCCCGAATTTTATCCTTTCAAAATGACCTCACTTGTTAGCTTTGGGCACTATCCCTCAAAAAGTTCTTCAAAATATTTCAAATACAAATCATGTTATTTTTCGTAAAGAAAAATACGGGAGCTCAAAAAACGCATTGGCCTAGTGCCTTGAAAAACACATGCTTAAGACATTGTAGATTGATATCTACAAAAAAAACGACTTAAGTTTGAGCATGTTAGATAAGGGCGTCTTTAAAAAAACATTACAAACCTGTCTTTTTAACATGCTTTCAAATCCTGTTACTTTCAAAGTTTGAAAACATATTAGCTTAGCGCCTTAGCCTTCCAAAACAATCAGGTCACTACTTTAATAGTTCAAGTCACAAACACACGTTAGCTTTCAAACACGTTTGTTGTTCCTTATGTCCTTTCAAATATAAACTCAAAACATGTTCAATTAGTTGCAAAAACACTTGGGAAGAGATTATATCTTAGCATGTCATACATCCAAAACAAATGTACTTTTTTAAGCAGTCACTCTCAAACGGGCGTTGGGGGAGCCCAGTGGTCCGAAAGCCCCAACTCAGAGCTCCGCAAAATCATTCAAATCGAATCAACTCGCACGCTGAGCGACGCGGCCCAACGGCACTTAACTGGACAATCTCCAACAAATTACAGTTGGCGACTCACACCCGCGCACCGGCCGATTGACCTTGGCATACATGCCAACACGCTGCAAAGGAAAAACTGCATCCTGGCGACATCCGCAACGCCGGCACAAAAACACAAACGCTTCAGTCCCGTTCGGCTGAGTTGTTCAGTGTGCGAGTCGAATGCCATAAAAACAAACAAACATGTTCGGTTCATAGTTAAAAAAACGGCTGGAAAAAAAACGCCGAAGTAGCTTGCTATCCCTGGATGTCGGCCTTTAAAGAAAATTATGTTACTTTTATAGCTAAAGGCATGTAAAAAAAAAAAAAAGGATACAAAAAGAAAAACAAGTTAGCTTAGCATGTCAATAATCAAAAACCCTGTTAGCTTACTTAACATGTTATCAGAGTCCCAGACTTCCCCAAATGGTCGCATTTTTGATTTTTTCTCCCTAAAATGTGAGATTGTGCCCATCTACTATACTATGCGATCAGTAAAGTTGCAGATTTTTTTTTCTCTTATGGTAGATTTTTGGGTTGCTGAAGTTAAGCAACTTGGGCCCAGTTGTTGGCAACTATGCATACCCAAATGAGCTTGCCATCTGACATGAACGCCACAGGAAGAAGAAAGGAGACGAATGTCAAAGAGGAGGAAGACTGGCCAAATGCATGATCGCGGGTGGGGTGGGGGACACTCGTGACTGGCTAACGTGTGAAAACAGAACATAGCGGCAATCTACACGTTTCACAAAACAGCATAGACCATAGTTGTGTTTTCGTGCTGGTCGCGCTGGTGTAAGACCAGCAGCAAAAGCAATACAAGACAGCCAAGACTCAAACAGCCGAACCTTTGGTCAGTGAGCAATAGGGATGCGACGATTCATCGAAAAGCAATTTAAAATAGATTTCAACTGCTCAAAATGTGCATCGATGCAAAAAAAAACTTCGATTGATGAATCGAATAATCGATTCAAGTGTTGCGTTGATGAACTTCTCAGAACTCACAAGTTCTATACAGCAACACCTAACAAAGGACATAACTAAAATACCTAAGTCATTTGAATACTCCTTTAGAGTGCTAAAAATGATGCTCCTCCTACTCTTTAAATGTGTTTCCATTCCCGATGCATCGCGCATTTTGAATGTGTCGATCAAATGATGCTTCATGATGTATCGCCTTTGCGGATGGCTGCAGCGCCACACGAGCGCACAGAGAAGGGCGTGGTAACCATTTTTAAAAAGTCCAATCGGGAACTGAAAATGGAAAACTTGATCGAATCGGGGCTCGAGTGAATCGTTAGATTCCTAGTGAGCAACCTAGTCGAAGAACTGAGCCACAGCCGCCCAAGCAGCGGCATGTTGCTGGGGCCCTGCCGGGAGCTGGTGACAGCCGGTGACCAGCTGGAGTCTCGCTGGTGCCACCTGCGGGGCAACAACAGCATGTTGCTCTCGCTGGGTGGCCGAGGCTCAGTTGGTAGAGCGGGTTGCCCAGTGACCAAAGGTTAGCTGCTGCCAATCTTGGCTGCTTTTGTTGCTGGTCTTGCTAGTGACAACGGCAAGACCGGCATGCTGCTGTTGCCCTGCTAGTAGCTGGTGACATCAGCAAGACCGGACCGGACCGGCACCAAAACGCAACAACCGTGCCGGTCCATCTGTTTTTGTTTTTTAGGACCACGAGGACTGTCGGTGCTAAGGCCTGGTACGCCCATAAGGATTTTTCACATCTTGAAAGACTTTCATGCGAGACAGACCCCACACATAAAGGTAAAAAAAAAAATCTATCATTGAACAGTTTTGGTCGTATCGTGTGTAGTGCGCTCCAATAATCTCAACACCACACACAGAGAATCTGTTCTGCCACCGATCTCCAAACGAGGTGCCAGAAATGGGATCCCGTGATTGCATGTGATCTCACAAAAAAAAAGAAAAAAAAAAAGGAAACATCGCAAGAACTGGCTAACTCAAGACTAAACGTGAAAAGAAGAAATGATGGTGGTCTTGGGACTACCTTTTGACAGAAAAAAAACCTAAAAAAGAAACAAAGAGACTGTGGAAAAACGTGGCGGGGGCATTCGATAACTCTCGAGCTGGTCCCCCATCTCTGGGGTCCACTGGACCGGTGTTGGTGTTTCGGGTGTGTGCGTGTGTCTTATTTTACTTTGATGCTTTTATTTGGAAGGCCGGCAAATATGGTGCGCCCAAGTGTCCCGGGTTCTGCCGAAGGAATCGGGAGTGGGAGCGTTGTAGAATATCGATATTGTTTTAGAAAAAAACTTCTTGGCATCTGGGAAACCTCTTTTATTAAAAAACAAACAAACAAGCAAAGAAAAGTGTCGAGTCGAGAGGCTTTGGCCACACACGTGAAGATTTTGGTTTGTAACTATTGAACGTGTTTAATGTTTAAAATTGTCAAGCCCAATCCATTTTGGACCCAATTACCGGGGCACATCTACTCTTCAAACCCCTCAGACCACAAAATCATCTTAATGGATCACAAGATCATCTTATTGGACAATCAACATAGTATAGTCGGACATTTTCTCGCTCTTGGTCGGGAAACCACAAAATCAGGACAAAGACGGCCTTCCTAATAATCCTGCCACTAGTCTGACCATTTCTGCATGTATTGTTATAGTATTGATCAGTCAAACAGTGAAATGACAGGATATGTGAATATTTGATATTTCTGTTTACTATGTGCACCCCTAAATGTTCGGCTTGCACCCCTGGATTTTTTCCTTTAGGGGGCTACTGTGCTCCTAGAAATAAAAGAGTAGTCTGGAGCCCTGCTATGTTATTCTTTTACAACACCGTTTTTAAGGGGTTGTTGAAGGCTAAATTTAGTTCAGCTCAATGTTAGCTTCGCACGTCATCTGTGAAAAACAACTTCAAAAATCGTTAGCGTGTCGTTCTTTAAAAAAACCGTAAAAACATTCGTTTAGCATGTTATCCTTCAACAACACATTATCTTAGCACGTTATCTTCAAACAACCCCTCATTATGACTATGTGGGTGTCCTTGAGAGAATCCCGCCCCTGGAAAAACACACAAGCTTAGCAAGTCAGCCGTCAAAAACGGACACATTATGTCCATGGCTAAAAGCAGGTGGGGTAAAAAACAAATGAGGTTTTTGCGTCATCCTTGAAAAACATTTTAAAAACATAATAGTTGAGCACGTCAACATTTAGAAACATGTTATCTTAGCATGTCGTGTGAAAAACAAAGACGGGTCCTCAATTTAGGCCGCAGCGCCGTTCCTACAACGGTGACTTAGCCTCAATTTGCCGTAAATAGGAACGGGACAAAGCCAACACTAACTGCACTTACCATTGGAAAGATACAATAGAATTCCTTATATTAGTTCATCATTCATCTAATACTTTCCAATTTTTCCCCACGTAATTTTTGGGGGCATCAGTGACCCCTTTCAGGGGGAGAAATGATTCCTCGGACCTCCACATAATTGTTTTTCTCTTCAACCTGACTACCATGTGTAACCCTACTTGTACATTCGATATAAGAAAAGCGCGTACTAGAAATTTCACACAATGATGAGTCACAATCATACCGAAGCTTTTCATTGAGCCAAAGCAAAAGTCGAGCAGAGGCATTGGTTTAGTACGACAAGGTTTCATTGGTGCGCCGGTCCTCAATTATAGCTGATTTTTTGCAGAGATGGGCGTGTCAGTAATTTTTGCCGGTCCGCCATTCGCCAGCGGCCGGGCCACCTGTCCATCATCTTCAGCCGGTCATTATATCAAGCCGAACCAAAGTGTAATCGTCAATCGGTCAGTCCGCCATTGTTATTCTAACCGAGCTTCTGTCATCGCTAAATTACAGTCGGTCACTTCGATTTTGGACCGTCAGTGAGTTTCACCGGTCGGTCCGCCAGTCCGTCACTCCGTCATCCTTATTTTAAGCACGCTCCTGTCTCTGCTAAAACTCTCCATGATCTATAACGATGCGGTCAGACCGGGCGGGCGCCAGCTTTCTCTTCAATGGTAGACAGCTGCCGCGCAAGCAGGGCGCCACGCCAAGACGGGACCAAAGAAGGGCTGAGCATTCTGCGGGCTAGCAAAAGAAGAACCAAGCCATAGCGCCGGTGTTACTGTTCAACTAGCTTGCAGATTAACTGGCTCCGGATTCCAGCTGTGGCCGTTAAGGCAGTGTCACTCCAGTCATTTGGAGTTTCCCGTCTGCAGATTCGTCGCAAGCCGCATCGAAATTGGTCAACCGTTCGAGTCTTCAATAAACACGTGAAACAAAACAGCAATTTCTTGCAGCCGGCCGGTTGTAAATGAACCGTTTTGTACCGTTGTGTTTGTTTATTTTGCCCTTTTGTTTACCATTACATCCCTACTGTTCACTGAAATACACGATTTCAAAACATTACATCTACTCGCCTACGGAGGGTCACATGTTTATGTCTCTTCACTTTCACGAGTCTGTGAATCGGTCAGAATGTGACGTGAATGAGCCTTTCCTGCCTGCTTCATTTACTAACAAAAGACTGAGTTGGTGAATATTCAGGACAAGGACAAGCTACACATCGCTCTGATCCACGCGCGTGCGACCCGGCTGCCTTGCAACATTCGGCATCATTCAAGTTGGTGTCATCGTTTTACTGTTGCCACGTCATCCTCGAAATCATGTTCAATTGCTCATTTAATATGCTGAAGAAAAAAAAATTGCAAATTAATAACACTGTCATGAATTGAAATTGTATAATTCTACGTCAGAAGCCGGTGTTAGTGGCTAGATGCTAGCGGCGAGTGCCCGGTTGGTTGGCAGACTACTTTTCAAAGTCGGCTGAATCGTCAAAATTTAATTTGCACACCCTCCCGATCCTTTTTGAACAGAAGCACGCTTTCAGCAGGCAAAGTGTGACGGGAGTTTTGATGTTACTTCTGGTCTTTGTATGTTTTCGCCCAATATGGCGCTGCCTGTACATTGATGAATTATTCCATTGAATTCTTTTGCCACCACTGAAATCAATAAATATAAATAAATAGAGTACCCTGTTTTAACTAGTCTCCTTTAGGTTGACTGGTTTTGCTTTTAAAGGAATACAGTGAATCCCTGCATACTTGCAGTTGTGCTCCCGCAGATTTGCCTATTTGCAGACATTTGGTTTTGTACTGCCAACATTCGCGGCACCCCACCGACAACTTAAATACGGCCAAACAGCACCAGATACCGGTTTGGAGGGCCGGAATTGGCAGCAAGACCAGAGCATCTCTCCAATGCAAGAGCGCCGGTGCAGAGAGATCGCTTGAAAGCGCGACATTATGCGTCCATGTGCATCATATAAGACTGATTTATTTAACGGTTTGCGCTTTATTTTGGGGAGTAACGATTAGATCAGTGCTTTCGGACCGTTGTTGACCCAAGGCACCCATTTTAAACAAAAAAAGTCAGAATACTGAAATAATGATTTTCTACATTTATTCACAAACGCACTGAGTGTGAAACTTGGCCGAGTATAGTTGAGGACAAAGCTGATATATTTGCAGGGAGTCATGAAATTCTGTTGAATGAATCGCAACAGTTAGATGCGCAGGTTGATCTTTTGCCATTCAGTGGAAGAACATTTCATTTTTCTCCCTGTCAGTGTATGATGCTGACAGATGAAGATATACTTTGGATTTTTACAAATAATCAAAAGAAGAATTCACTAACCGCAATAACAATAATAAGATTGCTGTGAACATACTTCCTGTATTTATTCTTCTCAGACATAATTGATTCACCTAAGAGTCAATACTGAATCAAAGAGAAAACTGTGAGCATAAAACCGCGATAAATCTGAGAAAAGTGTTGGTATTGTGTGACACTTCCTTCTCCCAGATACTCTTCCAGTATTGTTATGTCTCAGCCTTGGGTGGCTCTGTTTCGGTCTTGCAACTTTGCCACTGAGAATAGACCTTGGCTGGGTTGTTGGAGAACATCATGTTTATTCTCCTCGCCTCTGTCTCTCTCGTGTAAAATCTTCAAGCGAGCATGAAGGACCCCAAAAAGGGAACGACTCCATCAAACTACCAGACTATAACCTGCCTCAGCACCAAATGGAAGCTGCCATCATGCGTCGTAGCAGCCAAAATGAGTAGGCATATGGATAAACAGAGCACAGAGGTTCACGGGTAATAACACCTGGGGAGCCAAACACCAACTACTGGTTGACAGGGAAATCGCCCAAGACTGTAAAAACCAGAAGCACCAACCTGTGCCCTGCCTGGATTGACGACAAAAAAAAACCCTATGACTCAATGCCGTACACATGGGCTGGAGTGCCTTGAACTGGATAAGAACTATGTGAAGGCAGTATCACAAATGTGCATGACAGCTACAAATACCGTGTAATTGCACAGGCAGCCTCTAGGTGGCTCTGGATAAAGAGGGCAGATCCGTGCTTAAATGCTGTTGGGGCACAAGCTGAGGCGTCACTCAGGCAGGGTCAGATGAGTGAGGGTGTCTAATGCTCGAACGGCCCAAAACAATGATCTCAGGACCATCACTGATGATGTGTCCCAGCTATGCATCAGAAGATGTTGTGCTACAAAGAAATTGGACAGGCAAATTGTAGTCATGAGGAGGCACCTCCAAGGGCAGCAGCAGCCAAATACCTAACGAGGGCAAGGCAGATCCTGGATAGTCATCTGAACAGCAAGAATAAGATCCAGGCCATTAACACCTAAGCCCTGCCAGTAATCAGAAACCCCGCTGGCAGAACACGTTGGCCACTGAAAGAGATGCAAGCCACTGATATCAAGACAAGAACGCTACTGACAATGTACAGAAGACTCCAACCCAAGTTAATCATCCTCAGGCTGTACACAAAGCGGAAAAAGGGGGGCCATGGACTAGTAAGCATCACAAGCACTATCCAGGAGGAAACTAGACCTCCAGGAATACACCACGATGATCGCCCCCCCCCCCCCCCCCCCCCCCCCCCCCCAAGGATGAACCGCTTAGTAAATGCCTCGGGGAGCAGAAGTGCAATAAGGAGAAGGAGCCAGACGGACTGTCATAGAAATCCATGCATGGCATGTACCACCGACAAACTGAAGAAGTTGCTGACATTGAGAAAAGATACCAGTGGCTGGAAAAGACTGGACTGAAAGACAGCACAGAGGCACTAATCATGGCAGCAGCATAAGAACAGGCCCCAAACACAAGCAGACAAGAATCCGGGTGCAGGCTGTGGAAAAAAGCCTCACAGACGGTGCAGAATATCACAACAGGGTGTAAGATGATGGCTGGCAAGGCATACATGGAGCAGCAAATATGGACTAGAGGTCCCAGAATCAAAATGGCCTACACCACCAAAGGTGGTTGAGAACAGCCAGGCCAAGGTCCTCTGTGGGTCTTCCAGATCCAGACGGACAAATTGGTGATGGCTGTGGCGGATAAACATCACAAGACAGCAGTCGTGGTGGATGTAGCAATCCCCAATGATAGCAACATCAGGAAAAAGGAACACGAAAAGCTGCAGAAACACCAAGGGCTGAAGGAAGAACTACAGAAAATGTGGAGGGTCAAGACAACAGTCGTGCCAGTAGTGATCGGCGCACTGGGGGCAGCAACCACCAAGATGGGTGGATGGATGGCTGTGGCAGATACCAGGAACAACATCCGACATCTCCGGGCAGAGGGTGGAAATGCTTTTTTTTTTTTTTTTTTTTTTTACACATCTATTCTCTCTATACTATATATAATATATATGTTCTCTACCAGAGGCCTGGTAGCTTGACAGTTCTGCACAGAATCTTAGCTGTTCCCAGTATTGCACTCTTCAACACGGAGATGCAAGATGCTGTTCGTGGTATCTGCTCGGGGGAACTGTCCCTAGTACCCCGTGTCCCTAGTGCCCTGATAACTAGTGGCACCAATGTTGTCTTTACCCTTCACATTTTCTATAGCTCTTCCTTCAGCCCTTGGTGTTTCTCCAGCTTTTCGTGTTCCTTTTTCTAGATGTTGCTGTCATTCGGGATTGCTACATCTATCACGACTGTTTTCTTCTGATGTTTATCCACCAAAACTATCATCAATTGGTCCGTCTGGATCTGGAAGTCCCACAGGATCTTGGACTGGCTGTTCTCAACAACCATTGGAGGTGTCTGCCATCTTGATTCTGGGAACTCCAGTCCATATTTGGTACAGATATTGCGGTCCACTCTTCCTGCTACCTGGTTATGCCGCTCCATGTATGCCTTGCCAGTCAGCATCTTGGGGCCTGCTGTGATTGCTGCACCGTCTCTAGGGCTATATCACATCCTATTTGTCCATCCTATTTATCCATTTTATGCATCAGAGATCTTGTGCTGGAGAGATTACAACTATCTGGAAATCACTATGGTAGTACAAACGTGTCAGTCATCATAAAAGACGTATTTAACTTGAGCTGTTAATTAGGAGGGCAATGATTATACTGTATATGTCAATCAATATTTATCATCACAAGTAACAGTCTTAGATCGGATGAGTGACACAAATAATGATAGAGTCATACCGGCTCGGACGTCGACAAATAGCAAAAGAGAGTGGTCAAGCAGGTCCACGTCAGGTGATGGGGAAGCAGGACACTGTGGTGAGAAATGGGCTACTGGAACAGGAGCAAGGCATTCATGGAGCAGGGCAGAAAACAAGGTACTGATGGAGTGCTACTACAGCAGTAACCCTGGTGAGAAGGGACAGATGCAGAGATTGTGGGAGGAAGCCCACACCTACATTGAAAAAGAAATAACTACGGGCGGACCCAGGATTCAAACGTCATCAATAGGAAGTTGCGATCACATCTGGGCATAGATGAGGTACAAAGTACAATGGACCTCATCTGCGATACAAAGAGGCTACGTACGGTAAGCGGGAGCCGGGACACAAGGTCATTACGGGGCTAGTTTCCTCATCACCCCCAAATATCCAGAGTGGGTTCCAAGCACAACAGCTCAACACAAGAGCGACTGACCTGAGAGAGAAGATCATGAAGCCCTGGAGGAACTCAGCTACCTCCTGCTTGCCAAGCCTGAAGAAAGAAGTGCCCTCAGAATCCCTACTCAACGCTGTCAACACAGCACCGCTACTGTATCCCGACTGAGACCGGTCGGGTGACCCATGTCGCGGTATCGGTTAGTCGAAAGACGCTTGGCTATGAGGACCGAAATGAGCATGGGCCACCGCCGTGGAAAAGAAAGCTCTAGCTCCTAACAGAGCTGTGAAGCTTAAGAAAGAACTGGCCAAGAAATACAGCAACATGTCTACACATGAGGCCTTGTGACGGACAATCAAAGACTCACAGCCTGATGCTGCATTCACACCAAATGCGTTGAGGGCCTTTCTGGCGGCGCAATTCAACTGAAGTCAATGTAGTTAGCGAGGGAGTTAGCGCGGGCGGGCACGGTGCGGATGATGAGTTTGGAGCGGTGGGACGTGGAGCCAAGCGCCGAAAATACGTCCATTCGTCGCGTATTAAACAAATGAACTTTTTTCCCTCTTCGCCTCGCGGCAGCCAATCAGCATCGAGGAGTACTGCGTCACACACAGCGTCCTGTACACTCTGCGGTTTTGGTGTGGAGAGCGGAAAAGATTAGCGTTGCCGTTTGCGGACACCCCGAGCTATACGACACGGCCAGCTACCACTACCGGGACAAGAAAAAAAGAGAGTAGGCTTGGAGAACCGTGAGTGAGGAGCTTGGTATAGCTGCTATGTTTTGACTTTCTTTCTTGAGTTTTTTACAGACGTTTGCATTAGCGCAGTGTCGGCCACTTGATCACGATGTCAAAAAATGCTGTCGTCGTCTACTACTACCAAGCGAAGCCCCTCCCCTCTTCGCTGTGCGCGAATGAGCGGCTGCGGCATTCAGGTTTCAATTTCTCGTGGTCAAACGCCAGCGAATAAAGCGAAGCGGAACGCTCATCGGCGATTGGCGGGGCGGCATGGCTCAGTGGTAGAGTTGTCGTTCCCCAACCAGTAGGTTGTGGGTTCGATCCCCAGCCATGGTGACCATGTCGAAGCATCCTTGAGCAAGATACTGAACCCCGAGTTGCTCCTGATGCTGCGTCATCAGTAGGTAGATGAGGTACGGTGTAAAGCGCTTTGAGTACCCAAGGTAGAAAAGCGCTATATAAGTGACAGCCTTTGGTGTGAACGTAGCATTAAGGTAGTATATCTCACTGAGCGGCAAATGCTTGAGAAGGTAGCAAATGTTGGATTGATCGAATTTTCTGACGAGTGCGCCAAAAATCCGGCGGTCGCTTCTGTCATAAGCCACATTTAGCAACAACGCGCAAATGTTTAAGAAAGTGTTTGCAAAAGACAGATGACAACTATTTGTGGCTATTTGGGACAGTATTGCGAAGATGAACAACTATTTGCCACTGGACTGTTAGCCAACTCCCGCAGTAAGAGGTGAATCGATGGAGCCAAGTCAATGAAAAGGTGTGCGAACCTTCCTCAGCATTTCCTTTTCTGCTGCCCACCGTCGAAGATGGATATGTGTAACTCATAAAATTAAACACAAACAACTTTGTTCCTTCCAGGTTGGTGCAGGCCGGCCCTCGTCTACAAATTTGTCTTTCGCAAACTGCTTGACCACTCTCTTTTGCTATTTGTTTCCTCCAACTCACCCAAACAGGCTTTGTACAGCATACAGTAGGGTACTCCTCATCGCCTTCCTCTTTGTGTCTTGACGATCACCATGTCGAGAATGGCTTCTAATATCTCACTGAGGGGCGAATGGGTTGACGTATATTGCAACCATGGATGGTCTCTGGCATTGGTAGATCAAAAACAACTCTGGCGACACGTCTTCCGACCATTTAGTAAGGCTTACGACTGTTTTGTAAACATTTGCCACCGTCAATGAAATTGTTTGCGACAAGTCAAACTGCAAACATGTTTCGCAACCTTGCCAACCCTGACGAAGCCCCAAATTTGCCACGTTCGCAAGCATTGCCCGCTTAGTCAAATATGAGATACACGAGAGAGGCAGAGGCCAGGAGAATAAACACGACGTTGTCCAACAACCCAGCTAAGGTCTCCTCTCGGTGGCAATGTAGCGGGACCAAAACAGACCCACCTAAGGCCGTGACAGAGCAATACTGGATAGACCCCGCAGGAATCCGCTATTTGGCGATTGCAGAATTTACCGCAGGCTTTTTTTCCCCCGGCGATATTGAATGACTTTTTAGCCTTAGCAATGCGCTTCGCCACCAAATATGACGCTCTCACATTTGTTGACGAATCCGTTTTTTGAAGTCTGCATTGACTTGAGGCTTTGTGCCTGCCAATCACTTGTCGTCGCAAATGCATATTTCAAGTAGGTCTTATGTGATTGCGTGTGAAATGTACCTTTCTTTTTCTTCTTGGGCATAGACTCTTGTCTCACTGGGCCTTTTTCCTCATTGCAAAGAAATTTTCCAAATACGTTTGTTCATCTCATCTGTTTATCTTAATCTTGTGCATTTAATATTAGCATTACACGACAGAGACAACTTGACATGCATTTGTAATCAGTCATAGATGGATGTAACTGAGAGAATCCGGTCACTTTTCAAAAGAATATATTTTTCAAGCTCGGATAATAAATAAACCGGAAGTACTGTAAGATTTTTTTTTTCCTTTCATCAGTGCGTCCCGCTGCGGCCCATGGGCCTGTACCGGGGTGGACGGGGACCTCTGCTCTGTGGGAATCAAAGCAGCCCACAGATTATAGTGCAGAATATTATGTTAGACATGTAATTCTTATTTTCCGGCAGCTAAATGTCGCGGTCCGAGAGACAGGATCTAAGACTCACAGATGGCCCTGTTGGTTAGGTGAACGGACATGCCTTTGTTTGGACCAAAAGACCGTCTTTTTTTAATGCCGTACCGACAGACTCACCAGGCTGTAGACGGCGAACAGCGCCGATGGGCTGGTTTCGCCAAACACATCCTCTGACCCGAATCCTAACTCGAGCCATAACCCCAGCCAGCAAAGGTGGGAAACATCACTGCGTCCGAAATAGCAAAACCATATCCTCAAGATTTGCACAAGTCAAGTTCTTGCCCAAGCTCCAACAAGGTGCGAGATCAGCGAATAAATCTGCCCAAGAGGGACCAAAGACAATATTGATGTTGATTATTTTATAACCACAATGTTTCACAGTGTTTTGATTTTGCAAATAATATCCCAAGTGAATTCTTACTTCATTATTACAATAATTTGCCGCTGCTAACTGCTAATTTTAGGTTGTTTTTTTTAACTCCCGTGCAAAATCAACTTTCAAGCCGCGGAATCAAGATTTGCTCTCCGCAGAATCAACACTTTTTCTCTGCAGATTCCTGGGGGGACTAACTGGAAGAGTATCTGGGAGAAGGAGGCGTGACACAATATGGACGCCTAATGACCGGGGGAAGACTTACAAGCAGAGCACAGCAACCTCCCAGAACAAGAACCAGTAGTCATAACTGTGGCAGATATCCAAGCAAGAGTGTCGAAGATGAAGCGCTGGACAGCACCGGGGCCCCACATGATTCATGCCAACCGGCTCAAGAAGCTAACTGAACGCCTGGCAGCACACGTGAACATCTGGGACCCACCCGCAAGGTACAGCTGAATAGTCAGCTGAACGGCAATAATAAGATCCTGGCCATTAACACCTGTGCCTTGCCAGTAATCAGATACCCTGCTGGCATAATTCCAAGACAAGAAAGCTCCTTACAATGCAGGGAGGGTTCCACCCAAGTCCCGCATCCTGAGGCTGTACACAAAAAGGAAAGCGGGGGGCCGTGGACTAGTAAAGCGTAGCGGGCACTATCCAGGAGGAAACAACAGCCCTCCAAGAATACGTCAGTATGATGGCCCCCACGGACGGCCCGTTTAGTGAATGCCTCAGGCAACAGAGGCCCAATACGGAGAAGGAGCCAGATAGACTGTCGCGGAAAGAAAAGCCCCTGAATGGCATGTACCACCGACAAATTGAAGAAGTGGCTGACATCGAGAAAACATACCAGCGGTTGGAAAAGACTGGACTCAAAGACAGCACAGAGGTACTAATCATGGAAGCATAAGGACAGGGCCTAAACACAAGATAGATCCAATACCACATCAGACAGGACTCCAGTTGCAGGCTGTGCAAAGAAGCCCCAAAGACGGGGCAGCATATCACAGCAGGGCCTAAGATACTGGCTGGCAAGGCATGCATGGAAAGGCATAACCAGTAGCAGGAATAGTGGACTGGAACGTCTGTACCAAACATGGACTAGAGGTCCCACAATCAAGATGGCAGACTCCTCCAAAGGTGGTTGAGAACAACAGGCCAAAATCCTGTGGGATTTCCAGATCCAGACTGACGAATTGATGATAGTGGCGCCCGGCTGAACAGACCGGAAAATTTTTAGAAAAATGCCCAGCTCTGTCTATATACAGTACATATGTGTGTGTGTGTGTGTGTGTGTATGGAAGACATTTCTTAAGTAGAACATTTTGTAAGTAGAGACGCGTTTTCCATGTACCCGTTGGACGTGACGCGTTTTTCATGTAAATGCCCTAATCTGTTCCAAGGCCCCCAATATTCAGACAGAAAATGTTTTATAAAGATTAAAAATGCATCAAAACATGTAACAAATACATGTTACAATTTGATTATTGCACAATATATGAGAGTTGCGCATAATGTAAAAAAACAAAGAATAGAGTAAAGAATAAAAATGATGGTCGTTTACCTTTTTAATTGCGGTCCTCATGGCTTTTTGCCCTCTTTGGTTCATGTTCTCTCTCAGAAGTGCTTTTAGCCTGGCGTTTTGTAAAGAACTGATTCAATAACGTGGCGACTGTCGATACATTACGGTCATATTCTGTGGCGAGATCAACCAAACGCATCCCCCTTTCTTACTTTTCTATCATCTCTTGCTTTGTTTGTATGGACAAAAAAAACAATTTTCTCCTTTTTTTTCTTTTCCTCGTTTCTAATTCACGTCAAACTATCGGACCACCTCATGGCCCGAGGGGCGAATGACGAGGACGCCGCAAAGACATATCTATCGCATATCTATCTGTCTACCTGTCTATCTGCACACATAGACACATACGGTAGCGGTCCCTCTTAGCCAATGGGATGCCAGGAAGATGCTAGGCTAGCCAATGGCAGAGCAGCAATGAGTATGTTGCGTTCAGGAAACTCCGGAGCTGCGAGTGGCAGCCCATGCTGTATTTTGACCTTTCGTATCTTGAAATTTCTTTCGTAACAAGAGGCGATATTTTCCCGTTGAGGCATTTCGTAACTTGAAAATTTCGTATGAAGAGACGTTCGTAAGTAGAGGTACCACTGTATACATATATCTATGTCAATACTACCTAGGTCTATATCCATCTCGGTCTAGCTCCAATCTATGTCTATATCTATCTATGTCTATATATCTATATCCATATCTATATCTATATATATTAGTGGTGTCAGTTAAACGCGTTATAAACGGCGTTAACACAACCCCCTTTTGACGCCATCAATTTTTTAAAATCGCATGATTAAGGTTTCCATAGCAACCAGCGGCTGCATTGATGAACGCTGCTGGTCACCATGATCTATATATATATATATATATAAATAAATCTTATAAAAGTTGAGGAGGCGTTACATCTGCTTCAAAATATTGTGCGAGTCTGAGGATAAATTGCTCGGCTGACACACACAGAGTCCCCCTGCCCCGGTGATAGTCGTGACTTGTGACCAGAGATGCCACAACGGGGTAGGCATACTCGGCAATTGCCTCGGGCCCTGAGCTGGAGGGTGCCCCCCAAGACAGTGCAGACATTGGTCCTTTTGCCAATGGCAAAATGACTGAACTTTGAAAAGAAGAAAAACAACGGCAACGGCTAAATTCAATCTAACATTATTTTGAAAGTTGTGATGCTACTTTGCAGCAGTCCCACTGTACCTACTTAGCCCAGCTTAGTTAAACACAGTCAGATAACCAGTAACACATTTCTATTTGGAAGAGGGCAATATAATATCTCCTTGAATTTTCCGGATGCCACCTTAATCAAATATATTATCAGGAACAGTGAAGTTGGCTGTTATTATTCCAGTAAGATCTTAATGTTTAGTGTGTAGCAACAGTACTGTAGCCTACACAAATCTTGCAGCGTCAACATAAAGACAGCTGACGAAATATGTTGTGCTTCTCCCATTGATTTTATTATTCAGAAAACGTTGCACATTTCAGTTGTTTTTGTGATAGAATATTGTATTTAAAGTTTTCTTACATGATTGTGCACTTGTGTTACTTAAAGGGAAGACGACCCAAACATTTTTTTCCCAGAATATGTTCTGTGGCTATATGCCCACTAGTTGAAACAAGGCATTCTGATTAATATGGCATTTGTGGAACAAAAGTTAATCCAGCTGTTTTTAGTCATCTCTGGGGGCGGCCATTTTGTCACTTTTGTCCACGGAAAATGACATCACAGTTGCTCAGGGCTCAGGTAACGACAAATCACGGCTCACCTGTTTTCTGAAACTGAGCAATGATTGGTCATTCTCTTAGCCCTGAGCAACTGTGATGTCATTTTCAGTGGACGGAAGTGACAAAATGGCCTCCCCCTGAGATAGCTAAAAATGGGTGGGGTTCTCATATTCCACAAACACAATATTAATCAGGGTTAGGGTTAAGGTTAGGTAAAAATGCGATTCATCACGATTAAATATTTTAAATCGATTGACAGCACTAATATATACATATATACAGTATATACACTAGGCATAGACCGATTATCAGCCGGGCCGATTATCGGCGCCGATATTCTGCATTTTGACAAATATCGGTATTGGCCTTTTTAAAAAAAATCTGATAAAATCAATTTAAAATAGTGTCAACTTCAAAGAACTATTCATTTGAAATTCAGTTCACTTTATAAGAGATTCTACTGACCCTGGGAACACTCTGCACCTTTCGTTTTTGTTTGAAACCAAAACAAAGAGAAGTCAAATTGAGAACTCTATTTACTGTAGAAGACTATAGGAAGCTATTGTTTTCATATCTTTTGAAGACACGCTGATGACCATGGGAGTTCTCTTTTTGTTTGAATTTTACAACAAAGATGTACATTTACAGACACACATTTATAATAACAATAACAACAACAATAATAATGAACATTATGCATATCTGAAAAATTGTTCAATAAACATTCTTAAAAGACGATTCAACAAAGTTCAGAGTTTTATTTTGATGCCAATATTTTCCTTTTTATTGAAAATGAATATCGGCTCCAAATATCGGTTATTGGCCTCCTTGACTTCTGATAATCGGTATTGGCCCTGAAAAAACATATCGTTCTATTTCTATCACTATATATACGTATATATACGTACATACATATACATATATATATATATATATATATATATATATATATATATATATATATATATATATATATATATATATATATATATATATATATATACACACACACACACACATATATTACTAGGGATTTCACAATATCGGGATATCACGATATTAAAATTGCCATAAAATATCGTCGTCGTCATGTCACGATAATAATAGCAGCAAATATGTTTCAAAGCCAAAGTTGTTTTCCATTTGTGCATTTCCAGCACCCTCTGGTGATTAGTTTATTAGTGCAGTTTAATTGGATTCCACCTATGTTTAAGACCCATGCAAATTGCCAGTAGGAGTCCGTGACTGGCCAAGCCTATTCCTTTGTGAATGCTGTTATGTACAAAAACAAAATATTGTGATGTATTTTTTTTTTTTTTTTTACAATATTGTGAGCTTTTTATAGATCGGCAACCTTCCCACAATATTGATAATTATTGTATCGTGAGGTTCATATAGTGCTATTATCCTATGGTGACATTTGGATATTTTGACATTCCTAATATATATATATATATATATATATATATATATATATATATATATATATATATATATATATATATATATATACATATATATACATACATACATATATACATATATATATACATACATATATATACATACATACATATATATATATACATATATATATATATATATATATATACATATACATATACATATATATATACATAATACACATCTCTATATATTATATCCCTCTATATATATTATATCTCTATCTATCTATCTATCTATCTATGTAAAGATATATATGCGAGTGTATATATATATATATATATATATATATATATATATATATATATATATATATTAGGGATGTCAAAATTAAAGCATTAACTATGGAGATTAATTTAAATTTCATATCGCACTAAAAAAAAGAACTCAGTTAACTCTTTCTTTAAGTTTTATTTACTTCCTGTAGCAGCTGAACACACAGTTCGCTTTACTTTAAAAAGTTGCTTGGTGGCTCATTGGAGAAATCCAAATGAATTAACACACTTTGCACAGCCAAATTCAAATACCATATTAGTTGTACGTCTTTGGTGTATCGTTCAACTGTTGTATTTTACTGGAAAAGAATTGTATTCAAGGACCAAAGAAAGCTATTAGAACAGTCTTTGAATCGAATTATACTTTTATTAATTTTTTTCCACATTTCCACAAGATTTTGCTCTAGCAAATAATGGTTCCAAGCTTCGTAAAAAATTGTAGTTGAAAAATATGATTAATCGTGATTAATTATGGAAAATTTTGCAATTAATTAGTTTAAAAAATGTAATCGTTTGACAGCCCCCTTTTGCACCCTTGTTCCACACTTGGGCTGAGCCCGCATCCACGGCCCCTCAGTCGAAGCAAATTACCCACAATTCATTGCGGATTTGACCAAAACAGCGGGAAACTGGCGACATTGGGTGAAATTCCTGTCGAAAAACAAAATGTCTCTTCAAGTGTATATATCAAATGATTACATAGTTTATAATGTGTTAATGCGTAGTTTCAATCAATGTTTTAAAGTTAGCTCCCTATTTTTAATATCACCTACCTATTTTGTCAGAGTGTAGTCGCCGTACTTAGCGAACTCCTGCGCAAGCGCTGTAGATGGCGCAAGTGGCCGCAAATAATGGGGCCATAGCTGCCATCGACTGGAAGCCGGAGCCTGACTTTTTTGGTCATTTTAATGTCATTTCAAGCAGCAAAACTACGGTGACGCCGTGTTGGATGGCGCAGATCCAGCGCAAGTGGATGACGTCACACACACACACGGTTGCAATTGTGCAATTTCCGTCGCTTTGGATGAGGACGGCAGTGGGCCGACATCTGCCAACTCGTCGGGAACGGTGAGACATAAAGCGGTGCTCGAAGTTAACAACAGCTTATGAGCAATACTGTAGTACCTTTTCCTTTTAAAAATATTTTCTTTTCTTTGAATAGCAGGCAAATATTTTTAGAAATTGAAACGAAAAAAAGGATAAAGATTTCTAAAAGTTTTTTTTGCATCACCTGCATCTATATATGTATACATATGTATGTATGTGTGTGCAACTCTCCACAAAAGACAATCCGATACGTTATCAATATGTTAGGTGGGAAACGATTCAAGGACGGTTCAATTTGAAAGTGGAACAATTCAGTCCGGTTCGGCTCTAATTGGATATCGTTTGGCTCACTTCGATAGTGTCTGATGCAATGACTTTTTTCTTATTTGACACACATTTGAATGAATTTGTCGGCACTGTAAATGTCCTGTAAAAGATCCGTCTCCCCGATAAAAAAGATCCGATACGCATCTCGACACATTTCAAAGTGGAACGATTCCATTCGGTCGGATTCGATGCACTCGCACCTTTTCAATCCCAAAACGCTTTTCAACGGTTTTGTGCAAAGCGGTTACCGGGACAAAAGGTGCGTAGTTCAAACAATCTGAAGAAGGAAGCATTTTCAGTTTTGCCTCCCCTGTACGGCTTTTCAATCCGGCGGAAGTCTAGTGAGCGAGCTTGATTCTGTGGCTTGTTGAGCCATTTTCAAAATGATGGTAGGCATCTGAAAACGGGCTCCCCCCCCCCCCCCCCCAGTGAGAGTCAGCACGGATGTTAGCACGTCGCCAGGGCTGCCTTCTGCGGGCCGACACGCTCAACATCAAACTAGCGCATGTAATGCAAAATGCCTAGATGACCCTAAATTTAGCGGATGGCTCTACGTGGCCAAGTATGGTAAACAAGATTTGTACTATATTCCAACGCGAACAATCCGATACGCACGTTGCTTTAGCAAATTTTGCAATTGAATTCAGCATTAGATGCGCTTCGGTTTCTGGCTGTGCTCTGTGGCTCTTTTTTTGTGGGGCGTTTTTTGGGGTTCGTCGTTCTTAGGTATGTTTTGACGGCCATGACGCAAGAATCTTCCACCAGAGTCTTCATTGAAGCTCCTCGTGGCGACTCAATGGCAAGATGTGTGAAAGGCACAAACGCCCCCATCGCACTCACGGTGAGATGGCAGCAAGCAAAAGCAAAAGCAACCAATACAACATGCCAAGTGAGCAAAATGAAACGTGCGCTTGGAAAGAACTCCGAGCCTTCCCCGGCGTCACGCTGTCGTCGGCTTGTCGCTCGCTGACGTCGTTGCCCCCCGTCGAAATGACGGAGCCTTGCTCGATCTTGCCAAATGACTGTCTGGCTGTCTCCAGACACTTACGCTACATGATTTGAATGCTTACAACGGCCCGCCCCAAAATGGCCAACAGCAGCGCTGCAAGTTTCAATGACGGCTGGGGCATCCTTCAAGCTGAGGGATGGGGCCCATCCCAATTCTTAGGAGTCAAGGAGGCCCGTAACCAATATTTGGAGCTATTGTTCATTGAACCTTTTTTTACATTTGCATAATGTTTATTTATTTACTTTTTTTGTAATCTAATCTAAAAAATCGAATTGGGGCTTGAGTCAATTGTTACGCTCCTAATAATAACAACACATAATAGTCATCATTTGAAAATTACTGCCAACTTTTATGTTTTGTTTTGTTTTGTTTTTTTACAAAGATGCGGGGCCGCCATATATATACACATATATATATATACATATATACATATGGCGGAATTCATTCCACTTTGAAATATATCGAATCGTCTTTTATTGGAGAGACAGATCTTCGAAGGAATTGGCACATTGACAGTACTGACAAATATATGCATTTGTAATTGCTATATGCGTCCCTATCCCCCTTAATTTTTTTTTAACTTTTAACGTTTTTTTTTAATGTGTTTAAATGTTGGCGCGTAATTTTGGTCCTCCACATTTGTTTCCCTTTCTTTGCTTCCGAATGCCATCAGCTGTTGTGTCCTTGCTCGTGTATGAAACGCGCTCGAAAAATGAAGCTGCCTTGCTGTGCCTTTTGGGGAGGGGGAATCCCGCTGTACTCGCATTTTCCACCGTACTCGTGCCCCCACTTACTTGTGTTTTTTTAAAATTAATGAATTTATTTTTGATCGTAACTATAATGAGCCGGCCCGTGAATAGCAGAGGTCCACCGTTAATGATTGACTCATTTCTGATTCCAAGGAAAGATAAAACCGATGACAAAAATAAATGAATGAAAAGCAATGAAGTCACGAGCACATCAGTCAGCTTGGTTATGAAAGGCAAAAGTCTTCCAGTGCATCCGAGTCATGAAAGTACTCAAAGCGGATTCCAGGAAGCGGCGCGCGTTCGCGCGTGCGTGTCGTTCCGGGAAGCGGCGACGCGTCTGTCAGCGTGTTTACTCTGCGTGTACTCGTAAACACGCCGCTGGCTGCCGTCCATGTTTGTGCGGCGGATGTCGCAAGAGCGGCGGCGGCGGCGGCTGCTGCGGCCTTGTTTGTTGTTTGTCAGGCGGGAAAGTTTGGCAGATGGACGATAACAAGACGCACGCACCCGAGGGGAGATAGCGATCGGCTAATGGGAGCATTTCACGCTCTTGTTTGGGCCGCGCTGGCGCCGTCTGTCGCTTCCTGATTAGCCGCCGCTGTCGTCTTTTCTTAGCTTTAGCTAGAAGTCAGTGAAAAGCCAGTGTTGTCCGTCAAAGAGCAGCTGCTGTGAGCCCAGAGCGACTGACGAGCAGGCCACGCTAGCCGCTGGCCAGCGCGCCGTCGGCTGTAGATACCGGAGCTCGCACACAGACAGTTGCCGCTTTTCTTTGGGAACTTTTTGCTGCTGTCGGCCGCCGTCCGCGCCGATGCCAACTTTGCCACGTTTCCGCTCCATCTGCCGACTTTTCCGAGCCCCCCGGCGACCGCTCGTCCCAAAAAAGAGACGAGGGCCGTCCTAATGTTAGCAACATTGTCATTTGCTGCACGGCGGGGGGAAGACGGCCGAGAGGATTGGGCCCCATCGTTTTGATCCATCCGCTGGATGTGTTGGAAGTGGCCACTGGATCCTTCAATGATATTGTAGCGCCCGACCGAGCGTTTTGGGCCCAAGATCTACTTTTCAAGCAGCCAGCGAGTTAGCCAAGGAGCCAGCGAGCGAGCGAGCCAGCGAGCATTCATCCACTCTTGCTGGCTACGTGTGACCTACTTTGAAAAAGATTGATTGACAGACATGTTCAGTTGACGCTAGAAGAATTCCTACTGAGCCTGGGAAGACCTTTTTGTTTTGTTTGAAAGCAATACAAACATTTCGGTCATTTTGAAATTTGGGAGGATTTCATCGACTGTGATTGTTGAAGTTTTCACTTTTGAAGGCATGCTCCCAGGAACTTTGTTCCAATTTCACAACCAAAATGTATATTGGCAAAAATGAATGAGAGGAATACGAATAAGACATCTACGCTATGCAAATCTGAAAAAAATGTTCAAAGACGTTTTCTTTTTTAGATTTGGATGCCAATCATTTCCTTTTTGTCGAAAATGAATATCAGCTCCAAATATCGCTTATCAGCCTCCTTGACTGCTACTAATCGGTATGGGCCTCGGTCTTTGTCTACATAAGACACGTAGAGAAAGTGTTGGCCGGTTGAAGACAAAGCCATCTTTTCAGCCCAGGTGAGTGAATTGATTCGTGTCCGTCTTCATTTCATGACACTCAGAGAAGAGGACCGGCACCCGTCATTTCTGGCGCCCCCCCCCAAAAAAACGGCTTTCATAGTAGTGCTGCTCCATTAGGAAAACAATATTTGGCACCGCTATTTTGGTCAGAATTGAAATCGCGCTTATTCAAACGATCGGTTGTTTTGGGGTACAAAACAAGGACATGTTTAAACGTCAAAAATAGAACGACAAATACCTTTCTTTGAAACAGTACGATTATCAGCGGTGTAACAAAAAACGGTTTGAACCGGAAAACCATTTTGGGATTGAAGAGGTGCGAGTGCATCGAATCGTACCGAATGGAATCATTCCATTTTGAAATATATCGAATCGTCTTTTATTGGAGAGACAGATCTTCGAAGGAATTGGCACATTGACAGTACTGACAAATTAATTCAAATGTGCGTCAAACAAGAAGAAAAAAGTCATCGCATCATCCACGATGCAACTGAGCCATCCGATATGGAATCGAATTGCAATGGGCCTACGACTGGCCCGAGCGATGGTTCAGCTCATGAAACGGACGCTTCAACGGTCGGGCACCGCTGCCGCTGTCTCGAAGTCAATCGTAATCTCAACCCACTTTCAAATTGAAACCATCCTTGAATCGTGTCGCACCTAACATATCGAAAACCATATGGAATCGTCGTTTGTGGAGAGATGCACACTCCTAATAATTATGCAAGTTCCTTTTGGAACAAACTAAATGATAAAAATGAGTTATAACATTTTCTTTTTTAAAGTGCAAATGTATAAATGCAAGTATGATTTCCTCGTGTAAACAACAAACAATGCGTTGCATATGAACGCATATTAATAATCATATGATAATTGCAATTAATTCATTGCACATCCTTGCTTGAAAATCCGATTTTTCCTCATAGCCATGGTTGGTATTGTCCGCTGCCCCCGTTTGCTGGGATCCGCGCTTCACAACTTCAAGTTCACTAAACCTCGCCTCCACTGTGCGTTTACGTTCCTTCGAGGAACGACGGGGTTGCCGTCCAAATTTGGGAGCAAATTCAGTGAAAATGCGCAAAAGGAACATGCGACTAGTGCCCCCTTTTTTTGCTTTGATGTTGCCAAGAGACTGCCAGCGACGGCCGCGAGACGACGTGATCAGATGACAGCGGCTGACTTGTCAGCAAAAGTGATGATCATGGCCGATTGCGGATGGAGCTTTCGTGCTCTGGAACGCGTCTGCGTGAATCACAACCGTGCCACGGCAAAGAAGATCGTTTGTGTTCAGAATAGTGTCGGAGATGGCCGAGACCGCCGCGTCATCGCTCTCCGTCCGCGGGAATGCGGGCGGGCGCGTTCCTAAGCGTTTTCGTTTAGGTTTATTTTCACCATTTGTGAAGATTCAAACCAAAATAGATGGATGGAAACCCACCTCGTGACTATATCTGCAATATAGAAATACCCCATTTAAATGCTTAGATAGTATTTACAGAATTCCAATTTTTTTGGAAACACACTTTTAAAATCCTGCAAACACTAGGGGCCGAACGCAAACCGATTAGAATCGGAAACTCGAAATCAAATCCTTTGATTTAACCAAACCAAAGCAAACCGTTACATTTGAAAATGTACTGCCCGTGTATCAAATCGCACCCCACATATGCGTATTGAATGGAAGGTAACCATGAATCGGTATAAACTGCTTGTTTCTTGGAACGGAATGAACTTGAACACTTTGGGCTTTGGAAAGAGTCGGTGCATACTAATAAACACGACAAAAGCTACAGCCGTACCACATCGCATCGAATCGTAATCAAAGTGAATCGCACCGAATGGAATCGTTCCATGTGAAAATGTTCTTGAATCGTATCATATGGAGACACGCATTGAGTCGTCTTTTATTTGGAGGGATGCAAAACCCGAACAAACCCATTTAAACACGTCTCATCTATCGAGAGAGAGAGAGATCAGGAGCAGTGGATTTGAGATGGATCGATATGTTTTTTTCAGAGCCGATACCGATTATTAGTAGTCAAGGGGCCGGTGAGCGATATTTGCAGCCGATATGCATTTTCGGTAAAAAGGAAAATATTGGCTTCAAAATCTGAACAAAAATGTAAACTCTTAACTAGGTTTCAGCATATCGTCGCCGTCGTGTGAAAAACACTTATGTCCATTTCTTTCAATTTTCTTATTTTTACGCGTTACAGACATCGCATTAAGGTGAAAATTGAAAATGTTTCCAAAATTGGACATGAGTGTTTTTCTCAGGACAGCGACGATATGCTTATTGAACCATTTTTCAGATTTGCATAATGTTGATGTTTTTTTTGTTTTTTTTTAATTATCGAAAATTTGCCAATAAACATTTTTGTTGCAAAATTCAAGCAAAAAGGAAGCTCCCAGGGTCACCACGTGTCTTCAAAACAGAAATGAAAACTTCAACAATAGCTCCATAACATTTGCTACAGTAAGTAAAGTCCTCCAAAATTTCAAAATGACAGAAATGTGAAAATTGCACTAAACTTTCACTTGTTTGTTTTGCTTTCAAACCAAAACCAAAAAAGTGCAGAGTGTTCCCAGGGTCAGCAGAATCTTTTTTAAAGTCAACTGAAAACGTACATCAATAGTTCCTTGAAGTTAACCAATGATGGTTTCTAATCCGCATCTTGACATGGCCCACCTGTGAGGTGGGATGGATTATCTCGGCAAAGGAGAAGTGCTCACGAGCACAGATTTCGACTGGTTTGTGAACAATATTTGAGAGGAATGGTGATATTGTTGATGTGGAAAAGGTTTTTGACCTTTGAGTTCATCTCATAAAAGACGGGAGCTAAAATCAAGAGTGTCGCGTTGACCCATCCACATACACACACATCTTTGGAACGGATTCAATGCATTTTCATTCATTCCAATGGGAAAGGTGACCTCCATTTATGAACCTTTCCCACTTACAAACGGGGTCGCCGAATGAATGACGGACGTTTGGAACGTGAGCTACCACCGCACTTCAAAATATTCGTGGAGGTCGCGACATCTCGGCCGTATTTATTTTAGCCAACGCCTCGTTTTGTAGCGTTCGGGGTCCGAAAGAACAGGTGGCCGGGCGCTGCCGCTTGTCGTGCTCAGCAAAGAGACCCCTCCCCCCCCCAAAAATGAAGGCAAGCCAACAGCACTCCCTCCAAAAGCAACGATGCCGCTTGCCCGTTGTCAAGACGCGGCACTTCATGTTGGCTAGTTAGCTCCTCGCAATAATCAAAGATTGACAATCGACACCGACAGAAATAATCAACGGCGTTTGCTCTTAGCCGAGTCAAGCTAAAATAAAAACTAGTCAAGTCGTCACAATTGTTTGAACCAATTCATCGTAAAATGTTCCATAATTGATGGCGATTCATCGTATTTTTCAAGGACAATTGTTGACTAAGCCTGTAACAGATATTTACTTGGAATTGAAAATTCAAAGTATATTTGGATTCAAAGACTGTTCTCATAGCTTTCTTTGATCCTGGAACACGATTTTTTCCTGTGAAATCCAACGGTGGAACCATACACCAGGACGCACAACTGATACGGTATTTGAATTTGGCTTTGCAAAGTGTGCAAATGATTTGGGATTTCTCCAGTGAGCCGTCCGGCAACTTTTTCAAGTCAAACGATGACAAAGTCCGTCTTTGCAGCAGTGACTCAGTCTGCTCAAAGTGTTCGGGGAAGCTGCCACAGGACGGCAATCAAACAGAGGGGTTTTTTTGTTTTGTTTTTTAAACGCTTTCTAAAATTTCAATTCATCTCCATAGTCAACAGCCTTAATAAAACGATTTGGATGCTGTAGGAAAATAGAGCAATAATGCTGTTGTTTAAAATGGGAATGGCATTTTACGTCATTATGTTTGCTTTGTGGAAATGTGTCGTTGTTCACATTTGCGTTTATCAAGTAGAAACAAAAACAAGTCATCGATAAAAGACCCTCAGGTCAAATGTCTGTGAAATTCCCCTTTGACGTGATGCCGTTTGTACACACACACACGCGTTCAAAGAGGTGTATCGATGTAAAACAATGAAATAAAGAAATAAGTAAGAATCGATGTTGACATTTTGATCCAAAAAGGATTTGTAGTGCTAACAGTCAAATCGTTTGTACATGGATTTATTTTCAGGTTTAGTTCTCGCACAAACAAAACACTGATAACAAGAGAAAAATGGAGTTCAACAGTCAAAATGATGAGTTCAAGTTCTTCTTTTTGTGCGGTTACGAAAAGTGACTGTTGGTAACAAGGGCAAAGTGCAGATGTCAAAATAAAAAGACTTTTTCTAAAAATGGGAACGGAATCGAAATCGGGGCTTCATCCCTATTCAATTTAGTGTTTGAAAATAAAATAGACTGTGTTCAATGGACAAAAATGCCGTTTTTATCTGCCCGACAAGGACATTTTTGTTCTGTCCGCCATCTTTTTGCTCAGGCTTATCCTACTGCCGGCCCATGCCTCCTGGCCACCACGCCACTCGTTTGTCTCCACGTTCCCTACGTTGGCTGGCGGCCAGCGCAACGTTTGTCCAAATGTGAGAGGGGGCCAGTCCCATGTTTGCCGGCCGGCATCAAGACGGCAAACCATGGCAACCCCGCCAACTCTGCCTTCCTCCCCCAAGCCACCAATCAGGTGCCACGGCAACGGCGCCATAGACAACGACGCACGCGTACCAGAGATGCCCCCATCCAATCATGTGAGCGGAAATCACGGGATTTTCAGCTGAGAAAGATGCCATTTGAAAATTGGAATTTTCTCCATTTCTAAAGCCAACAATAAAATTGCTTGAGTTGAACCGCTGCTGGCTCACTGCCATAAAAAAGTTACGTTGGGATAAAAAAGTTTTAAAAAATGAAGCTAATTAAGATCATTCTGACGCGCTCTTTTTTTTTCTTCGAAATGCATTGCCGAAGTATCGGATCCAGACTTAAATGACTCTGACTCGGAGCTGGGTGCAAAAAAAATGCAATTGGGAAATGTATAAGACACACGCATACACTTGTTTGTGTTGTGATGGACGCCAATAAGACGTGCTCGACTCGCCGCACAACAAGGACAACACCGCCGCTCCGAGCTAACGTTAGCCTAGCTTAGCGTCCGGCTGGTTACCGTTAGCGCAGGGATTGCTGCTGCAGCGGTTGGCCTTCATCTCGCAGTTGGAGCCGGCGTAGCCTGGCGGGCACCGGCACGTGTAGCCGCCGCCGCCGCCGCCGCCGCCGGCCGTGGCCGGCACGCACACGCCGCGGTTGAAGCACGGCTCGTCGGCGCACGTCAGGACGCCGCCGGTCCCGCAGTCGGGCCCCGAGAAGCCCCGAGGACACACGCACACGTAGCCGTCCGACAAATCCTGAAAGCAAACCCAAAAAAAACACAAAAAAATGCTGACTCTCAAAGCAAACAAATCAACAATCACCGCAAGCAAGGGAGACGCTTTCATCAAACAAATTCATCATACAAACAAGAAATGGGGGTGGGCAGGATTATTTTGGTCATACTTGAAATGACACTTATTTATTTTTGGGTACAAAACAAGAAAATCTTTCAACGTAAAAAATAGAATGACAAATACATTTCTTTGGAACGCTTTAATGGTCCAAGTTCCTTTTGGACCAAACAAAATTGATCCGAATTCAAGTCCGATGTCCTTGCGTAAACAACTAGCGCGTTGGCTCCAATTGTATCTCAAGAATGGTTACGACGATGCCAATTTAGCGTCAGCATCGGAAGAAGTGAATTTTCAATGAATCGCACGATGTGAGTCTTTGATGGAGTGGCAGTTGTGGTCATTGACAAAGCGACTGACGCTTTGAATGCCACAAGCAACGTCTTTAGCGTTATGCGCGGCCAATGGAAAGTCCCGATTCGCTTGCTGTGTTCTGAAGGCGCAGACGTTTGTGCTGCATTGAGGATGACGAGACGGCCCTAACCCAACTTCAACGTCGGATTTTTGGGGGGGTCAAAGAAATTTCCCCTTGAAAAAAAAACAAGCTTTTGTTTGGCCGCTCCCCCAAAAAAAGGGAACGCCGCAAACCAGCCACGTCAAAGGGCAATCGACGAAGTTCTGGTCAAGCGGCCATCGGGCGAAGCCGCAACGGCCGACGCGCAAAGTAGCCGGCGAGCGAGCGCCCGAGTTGTGGCGTTTGTATCGGCAGAGATGGAAGGGCGGGGCATGCCAATTGTCCAGCCGGCATGCTTGCGCTCCAACGCGTAGTCTTCGCCGTGATGCAGGACGTACGTCTCTTGGAGAGGCCAAGCGTGGTTTGCCAAAGTCAAAATGCTGTGGCCAACAATGCTGCGCATTGTTTCACATTTGAACTGTTGGCATGAGCTGCCATGAAACCAGGCCATTGTCATCATCAAGGCCGCCTCAAGTTTTCAATCACCCACAAAATGCCACTTCAGGCATAGCTGCCGGAAAATGACCCAAATACTGCGCACGTACGTCTTTGTTGTGAAATACTAACAAGAGGTTCAGGGAGCTTCCGGGGTCGTCTACAAAAGTTCAATGAAAACGTCAACAAGCCCATATTCATACTCCTCACAATGACCAGCATTGGCGCCCCAACACAGGCATTCATTTGACCCCAAATCGCCCGTCCGCTTTGTCCGGCCGGACCAAATCGTCATCGCCAATAGGCTGGTCCGACGATCGTTTTCAGCGGGCTTCCGCTCGCGTTCCCGACGACCAACTTGGACAAACTGCCACCAGCAGTCATGTCCAATGCTCGCCTGTTTGGCCACATGATCATTTGCTGAAAGAGGAAGTCCAACCAAAGAGATTTTTGTTCCAGAATATGTTCGATGCAAGCCCACTCGTTGAAACATGGCATTCTGATGAATATTGTGTTGGCGGAAGAGGAGCCAATCCGGCCCTTTTGAGCCATCTGAGGGGGCGGCCATTTTGTCACTTCCGTCCACCGGAAATGACATCGCAGATGCTCAGATAATCGCCGCTCAGCTTCAGAAAACAGCTGAGCTGTGATTGTGATGTCATTTGCAGTCGACGCAAGTGACAGAATGGCCGCCCCTGAGATGGACAAAAATGTTGCCGTATTCCATCAACGCAATATTCATCCGAACGTTGCGTTTCAACTAGTGGCACTGCTGGGAAAAAAAAAATATCTTTGTCTTGACTTTCCCTTTGAGTCACGTTGCGATGTAAATAGCGAAATAAATACATTGCAAATCAAGCCCGCAAGCTGAGCTATTCAATTGGATAAGATGGGCTAACCGGATTGGTGGGGCATGGTCGCATTGCACAACGGATTTGAAATGAAAGAACCAGATTCGACTGCAGACTTGCAGCTTTCATTGGACTGCATTGACTTCCACACAAAGTTTTCTTCAATATCATTATCAGACCTCCTTTTTGATGACCTTTTTTTTTTTGCTTACTAAATCCTTTCAAGTCCATTTTTCCTAATGTTTGTTTGAACCATTTTGTCCATCCATTTCAAGGCTGAGTCTCACGAGGGCTCCGACGCATTGACTCACCATTTGTTTGTTCGGGCGAGGAGGTCGGGAGTCAAGTCGGGCTTGCTTCCAAATGATGCTTCCTGATAACGCTCAACTTGCTTGAAAAACCTTATCTAACCGAGGCCCGCTTGCATGCCTAGTTCTTTGTCCCCAAACGCACACACACGCACACCTCTACCTTAAGGCGGCCATCTTGCTTTTAACCCTTGACCTCACCAAGGAGAGCATGCAGTAGCCATACCTGACCATACTAAAAGAAAAACGACCATATAAAAGGACACTTAACTACAACTTCTACATTCGTTTAGCTCAACTACTGTATAACAAAATCATTTACTTTCATTCCGCAGACCAAAAAGAATTGATTTGTTATGTTATCACTGTTGCAATTCCATCGGGCCACGGGTGGTCCCACGGGTGGGTTTTCGCCTCGGGCCCGCGGGACATACTTCCCAGAACAACAGAACAACTTCAAAAGCGTTGGCGGGCATGTTGTATATGGTTAGAAAACGGAGTTCCCGCAGATTCGAACGATACCAAACATTATAAGATACAATCATATCTGCAGGCTCGGCGAGCATTTAAGTCAAAACAATCGCTAACGCACAAAATGTGCGCGACTCACCATTTCATCCTCAAATGTCCGACACAATTTCATAACCCATCATCAATGATGAGATTACGTCGACAAGGGCCCGGTAAAAGTATTCCAGTAACGTAGTTAGTCCACAACAAGCCTGACATCCGTAAAGCCGCATTATGAGCTGCTGCAACCGTTACAGGTTGCTACCAGATACACATACATGTCACATATGAACATATTTTACATCGTAGATTGAGTTACCTTTGACAAATTTAGACGCACGAGCTTTCAAAACATAGGCTGGACCTTATTGCTTATTGATTGGTTGCTTACTTGATCCAATAAAGGAATGTTTCCCGTGCCAGGAATTCAACAACAGCCAATGAACAAATTGCATGCGTAAATAGCACCACCCCTGCAAATGGACGATTCCTCACTTGTGTTTGCACTCACAACCAAACTTGCTAAGATGGCGATGGACGCATTCAACGGCCAATGAAATTCTGCCCCAAAAAATAACAAAAACATGGAAACTATTTTGAACAAAAACAAGCACCGTGCGTAGCTTGCGTAAACACACACTTTCAAAGCCGTCGGCAGCGACGGCAGGCTCATATCGCGTCACCTTCTTTGATTTTTTTCCGTTTTTTTTTTCTCTGGATGTAGGATATGATCGCGCCAAGTCGTACTTTTCATTAGAACTCAACATTGTTGAAGCATTCCACAATAGCAGCCTTTTCCCCTACAACGTGTTTCACATATATATATATATATATATATATATATATATATATATATATATATATATATATATATATATATATTATATATATATACATACATACATACATACATACGTACATACATACATACATACATATGTACACACACACACACATATATATATATATATATATATATATATATATATATATATATATATATATATATATATATATATATATACATACATACATACGTACACACACACATATATATATATATATATACATACACATATACAAACATAGATAGAGTGAGTGAGTGAGCGAGCGAGCGAGCGAGCGAGCATCACTGACCACATGCCAAGATTCATGGAACACCCATACTGGGGGGGACTGTTCATTCCCAGGGTCATATTTGATTTTCAGCATGATACAAATTGATGAGTTGTGTCTTAAAAACATATAGAATATGAACAGAGCCACTCATTGTAACACAGACGGACATCGAGTTGTTTGTTTGAATGGATTTTGTCAAATGAACTCATCTTTAAACAGTGAAATGTTCTGATACATGTTGGATTTGTTCCAGAGTTCACGCTGTAAGGATGTGAGAGCAATGACGCAATGAACTAAGCCCGAGTAGCGTTCCAAATCTAATCTTCATTGGTGATTGACTAAAGACTCAACTTTATCGCCCACCACATAAAAATCCCCCATGAGAGAATATTCGAGTCATGGTTCCAGCCCGAGAGTCAATTGTACTGTTTAGTCAGCTATGTAGTTGGCTAAAAAAAATTAATGAATTCAAAAAAAAAAAAAAAGGGAAAAAAATCTCAGTACTCAATAGTGATTCGGGAGCAGGGAATGATGAGTGATTGTGAAATGATTCACTTATTCCCAAATCACAACTTTATGGAACTATCTCGGTCCGCCATCTCCAAATCCCTCCACAGTGATTCGGGTTTTTCCTCCCTCCCATATTAGCATGTTAGCTTCACTGGAGACCAGGAAATTGTCCATTGCTATGAATGCTTGCTGGTCTCCATTTGGCAAGACATTGACTGGTGACCTAGGGCTGCACCATTATGAAAAAAAAAAACAGGAAGCGCCGTTATTTGGGTCATAACTCAAATCGCAATTATTCAAACAATCATTTATTTGAAGATTTTGTTGTCAAATACATGTCGATTAAGTAAGTTCCTTTTGGACCAAACAAAATGGATCAAATGAGTTGTTGCAAATGAAAAAATGCAAGTATGATTTTGTCTTAATGTCAATTTGTCATTCAAATATGAATAATCGTTTTTTTACGACGATGCCAATTTTGTAACGGCAAAGTGTAATGATGCTCATTGTCATTGAATTTCCATCAATTGCACAGCCCTGCGGTGACCGGTCCGTTCTTTGTCTCTATCGTGGCTATCGGAGGAAGAGACGGGCAAAGACAAAAAGCACATGAACGGTAAGGCTTGTCTTGCTTGGGCAAAGGAGATCAGCGTCACGATTAGCCAAGATTCTACGGGACAAGAGCAAAGTATGCGTTCGGGAACATTCGGGAGGCGTGCGTCTCCTTGGAACACGGCGGGCGCTTTCGAAAAAGAGCATCCTGGCATCGTGTGACGGTCCGGGGCCGCTTTGCTGCCCCCCTCGGGAGCCGGACAAGGCGCCGTGACTGCTGGAGCCCGACTCCGCGCTACGCTTGAGCAGACAATGCCGAGAGGCCAAAGAACGTCCGGCCGTGGCTTTGTGACCTCCGGCCGAAGCGCCTTTGGCATCCGCAGCGCAGCGGCCACCCAAAGCACGCTCGCCAGTCGACTCCGGAATGGCTTCAAAAAACAAAACCAAAGCAGAAGGTTTTGGAGTGGCCTCGTCCGGGCTTGAATGCCAACCAAACGCTGCGGCGCGGGCCTGAACCGTTCATTGCATTGGCGATGTAAGCGCAATTAGAAAAAAATAGGAACGCCACGACGTCATCGCAAGGCTGCGCTTTCAGCGGTCATTACTTTATGGACAGCGGAGGCGGCGAGTGGTGCTTCACCCAACTCTAAGCTAACGCTGCCAGTGCGCTTGATCCTTTGGTTAAAACTTCCCGCGTGTGGGCAAAGAAAACCTCAGCGTGTACGCGTGTTGTCCATTTTGTGGCTGCCGCCGGAGACGCTCTCCAAGGAAGCGTCTGTCGCGGCGTGTCGCGGCGTGTCGCGGCGTGTCGCGGCGTGTCGCGGCATGTCGCGGCGCGTCGCCGTCGACTTTGTTCCACGCGTGTTCCAAGTTGGAGCACGCGGACGCAGATGGGGGCGTGCGCCCCTTTGTGCCGCGGCAAATCAAAAGCCAAGTTGCCAAGCGCTCAAATATTAGGAGGATGAATCGGGCCGTACGTTCCGAACTAAAAGAGGGTTGAGACGCAGCCGAGTCACAAGTGGGCAACGTTCATCTTACGTTTCCTAGCGGGTGGCCTGCGTGATGCTACTCAATGGAGACCGGCTAAGCTTTCATTTGATACATGTATGTCTTATTTAGTTATCCGTTTATGTTTGAAGTCGAGTGAGCGATTTAACAAGTGCAATCCACGTTTGATGAACCAAAGGGAACATGTAGGGAGTGGCAAGGCTACTGATTTGTTTCCATGATTGTTGCAATCTGCACTCGACTCGGTGTCTTTCCAGTACAGCATCGGTCGTTAGGTTTCCGTGCGGCACAATGACGCGGTCAACGCTTAACCAGGCGCACGTCAAAATGTTCCCGAACTATATACCTCCGATCGTCGTCGATGAGCTGTCTTTCATATGAACGAATGCTTCATTGGCCTTCGCCTCACTATTGTATGAGGCATTACAGATCTGATGTTGTTTGTTGCAATAAAGATTGATTGTTGAAAAATACACCGGAAACCGGTACCATATCGCTGTTGCAGTGATTTCATTGGCTGATTTTCCATAACGCTTGAGCCCGACTGCGTGGCGTGGCCTTAAATTGGCCGTTGACGCCCAATGGACCGGATGGAGGCAATTCCGCGAGCAAGAGCGGGCCAAAATATCTCCACAGAGATGTCGTTTGAGAAAATGCCCGATTTGGGATGTCGCCGCTGAAGGTGAGCCAAGCCGTTCTTAGCTTTAGGCAGCAATCGGGGGCCTGCCGGTGTTTGATGCGCCAGAGGCGGTCCTTGTCCGAGACTTCTGCTTTCCTTCCTTAGGTCTGCTTTTGCGGCGGATCAGCGCTTGCTGGATCCTTCCCCGTGTCCTCGGGGAGATCTCGCTCGCGGCAGCGCCGGAGGCAAAGGTGAAAGGAGGGAGAAGAGAAGAAGGAGCAAAGTGGACTGGCGAGGCATGTGCTCAAGTCAGTCCTTTTTCAAGAGTTTACAGAGCGCAGCTGGTCTGGTGGCGCTTGGTGGCCAACGGTGCTCCCGGGGTCATCTTTTGCGCTGGTATCAACCACCGTTTGGCGGATCCTTCCTTCCCGTTGTCCTCGGGGAGATCTCGGGCGATGGAGCTCAATCCCGTTGTGGATCTCTGCCTTGTCTGCTTCCTACGAATGAGGGACGGCGGCACTGGAAAGACTCGCTGTCTGCCGGCGTCAAAGAGGATCGCACGCGGCCTTTGGAGTTTGACACTCAAAGAGAAGACGCGAAGGCCGCCGCGTTCATGGCGCAAACTAGCCTGCCCGCGTTGCTTCGGCCCTCTCGGTTTGAGCGCTTCCTGAGCGCCATCCTGGCTGGTGGAAAGCTGAGGCCTGTCGCAATTTGGGACTGCAGAGACTCCGGATGTTCTCCGAGCGTTTGCTGAAAGCATGTCTGCATTAGCCTACTTTTCTCCGTCAACGTATGCGTTCTTCTTCTCTTTTGCCGTCCAGCTCTCCCACACGCATCGTGTAAATAAATCGCGACGAGCGGCAGGTCTGCGCGATCATAGTTGACGGCGCGGATGGACAATCGGACGGAGCTGGCCCCCGTGCGCTATTCGTAGAAACAAACAAGTGACCCTTGTTTGCCCGCATGTGACCTGATCTTAACCGGCGACCAGCCCTTTCTTTGTCTCTATGTACCCTGACAGCGACCGGCGGGTAATCAATCCTTTTTTTGGTCAATATGCGCTCTGAGATTGGCTGGAGAACCGCTCCGGAATATACAGTACAGCCAGTACCCCCTCTGGCTCAGAGTCAGCGGGGCCAGGCTCCCGCATGAGATTTAGGCCAACGGAAAGGACGGCTCACCTTGCAGCTGCCTCCGTTCCTGCAGGGGGCGCTGTGGCACAGGTTGTCCTCGATCTCGCAGTTGTTCCCGCTGAATCCTGGCCTGCAGGCGCAGGTGTAGCTGCCCTGGCCCGTGTTGGTGCACGACGCCCCGTTCTGGCACGGCTTGTGGTTGGTGCAGTAGTTGAGGTCTGAGGGTGCCGAAAGGGGCCGTCAGTCAGGAAAGGGGCCGTCAGTCGGGAAAGGGGCCGTCAGTCGGGGGGGGGGGGGGGGGGGGGGTCCCGCCCCGGTCCGGGGGCCGACGAGCGTCCCGCCACTCACCCTGGTCGCAGTAGAGTCCGCCCCAGCCCTCCTTGCAGTCGCACTGCCACGGCTGCCGGCAGGTTCCGTGCAGACATCCGGGGTGCCGCGCGCACTGGTCGCAGCGCTCGCCCTGCCAGCCCTGCCGACACGCGCACCTCGCCGGGGGCCTCGCAGAAGCCGTGCTCCGCGCTGCAGCCTGGAGCGCAGATGGCTGATGGACGGATGGATGGATGGATGGCGGGAAAGACGGCGGCAAGTCAGACGGGGCGCCAAAAACAACAACGGCGTCAGAAGACACAAACCCACAAAAGTACGCGCACGTACACACAAGCGCAACACGCGTGTGCAAATATGCATGAGTACACACTCCCGAGTGGAAAGAAACACACGTGCCAACACGCGCAAGGCAACAAACACGCGCACACAAAGCAAGCACTCATACATACTTGGATGACATAAGTCGACTCTCACACACTCATGGACACTTTCTCACACGCACGTACACGCAAACGCACAATGACGCAAACGCACATTTGAAGCTCTTTTTTTGATTTCTCATGAATGTCCACTCGTCACCCCATCTTGACAGAAGAAAAACTGAAAGGTAGAAATGTTTGCAAATGGAGTGAAATCTCGCGTGCAAGTATTGCGAGCCTGCTGGCTGATTTTCTTGAGTCGACGCCCCCTTTTGAGCCGGCGCGGCCTTCTTGGGAACGATGCAAGGGCTTTTGGGGATCCCCTGCCATTTTCTTTGCGGATCCTCTCCACTTGTGTCCGTTGGTGGACGGCCATTTTGGGGAGCTGCTCAATGGGCTTTAGGTCAGGGCTCTGGCCGGAAGCCACTCCTTTGTTATCTCGGCGTCGTTGTCCCGTTGAAAGGTGAACCTTGGCTCTCGGGTCCCGAGCGCTCTGGAAGAGCTGTTGCAGTCGTCTTTGGCCTCTTCTTGACCTCTCTTTCTCAGCAAGGCTCTCTTTCCAGACCGCCCTCCCTCCCTCCCTCCCTCCCTCCCACGATGGCTCCGGAAGAGTTGCGCTCTTTCCCCAACTTGTTCCATTTGAGGATTACGGAGCAATTCTTTTGTAACCTTGGCCGGATCTGTGCCTTGCCACACTTGCGTGGCTCATCTCCTTGGGCAGTTCACGATTCCATGATTTGCTCTGACGTGCACTGTGAGCTGTCAGGTGTCATGTAGACATGTGTGCGCCTTTCCTCATCAAGTCCAATCAGTTGAATTCAACACAGCTGGACTCCAATCAAGGCGCACAAGCATCTCAGGAGAAACGGACAGCATGTGAGTTCAATATGAAGGGAGCTGCAAATGGGTTGGAATACTTCGGCTATTTGCGCTTTTAGCCATAAATTTCTCCTTTTCAGTTTTTCTTCTGTCAACATGGGGTGCTGAGTGGACATTCATGAGAAATAAAAAAAACTTTTGGGATTTGGGCAAATGGCTGCAATGACACACAAAGTGAAACATTTCAAGGGCTCTGAATACTTTCCGTAGCCACTGTATGGACACACACAGACTCTGACACACACGTGCGCACACAAACACAAATATTTACAAAGTCAAACCCACGACACAAACACACAGCTTCTCTCTCTCTCTCTCTCTCTCTCTGTTGCTCTCCCTCACACACACGCTGTCACACGCACCAGTTAAATGTGAAGCCAAGCAGCTGGCCGACTCAACAAAAGCGACACATGCCGTCTCTTTTCACGCCCGGCAGCGCACATTAAGCTCGGCGCGTGTCCTGGCCGGGGGGCCGGGGGGCCGGGGGGCCCGGGGGGGCCGGGGGGCCGGGGGCCCGGAGGCCCGGGGCCCCATTGTTGGGCCCGCAACAAAGGGAGGCCATCTCACACACACTGCTTGACTTGACAATTTCATAGCTTGTGGACAAAAACAAGCGTTGGGAAGGAACGTTGGAGAAAAGGAGGGAAAGGGAGGCCGGGAAAGGAGGGACAGGCCCAAAGGGTGGCAAAGGAAGGCCAGGTAGAAGAGGGGAAGGAAAGGTGGGAAAGAGGCTAGGAAAGGAGGACTATGAGGGAAGGGGGGCGGGGGAAAGCGGCCACGGACGGCACACTTACGCCGCGCGCAGTATTGTCCCGCCCAGCCGTCCAGGCACTGGCGCTGTCCGTCGCGCTGGCAGGTGTAGTGTCCGAAGGTGTCGTTTCGGGGGCGGCAGTAGGCGGCGCAGGCGGCGCCGTGGTAGTGCGCGTCGCACACGGCGCGATACGAGTAACGCACGCAGCCGCGATCGCCAAAGTGGACGTCCTGCCGCCAATCCTCGCCCACGCGCAGCTGCTCCCGCCTCGCCAGGCGGCTGATCAGGTTGTTTGGGTTTTCTGAGGGGGGGGAAAAAAAACTCAAATAGCAGCCAAGAAGAAGTCAACTCGAAGGTCATCGCGACATGACTGACATGCAGAAATCCGACTAAGGCATGAGCCGACTCCGCCCCCCCCCCCCCCCCCCCCCAAAGATAAACAGTGCAGGCCCGCTTCGTCACGTTTCGCCACTGGAAAATGTACCATTTGTGGATTTGGGGTTTTTTTGTTTTTTTTTTTTGGTTTGCTCTATTATTTGCTCAAAATGCACCTAGTTTTGTGCTCAGACCAAAGCCAAGTTGACAAATTGCTTTGGTGCCACCTAGTGGCCCAGAACTGTGTTGGCGTTGGCAGCTTCATGTTATCAAGCCTTAGCGGTGTCCAATGCAAAAGTAGTGCTTTGCTGCCATCTTGTGCTATCTAAGGACAATCACAATGCGCTTCGGGGTCATTTTAATACCCAGCCAACATGGTGGGAGGGGGAGAGGGAGGGGGAGAGAACCCCCCCCCCCCCCCCCCCCCCCCCATCAAGTTGTGCTTGAGGCACAAGCAAACTGGGACCACCAGGCCACTAGGGGACCCCCAAAAAGCATTTTTTGGAACACAATCTAAATATCCAGGGAAGCCCAACCCTGCCATCAATACATACAAGTCATCGGTGCACCTTGTAAAAAAAAACAAAAACAAAAACAAAAAAAACAAAGCAACAAGCAACAAACGTCGATGAAATGGTCAGTTGGGCTATTCAAGCAAATGTTGTGAGTTTGGCTTTTGGGACAATTGGCGATGCAAGACTGGCGAATATTCAAGAGGGGAAAATGCTGCCTGATTGACTGACACTGAGTGAGCGAGTGAGTGAGTGCGCCGCTCTGTGGAGAAGCTCAAGTACTGCAGCAGACTTGTACCTGTGGAGTCCAGTTCGGAAGACTCGACAGTCCAGGCTTCCAAGATTAGAGAGAAAGTTCCCTGGAGGAAAGCAAAACGTGACATTGACATGAATCAAGCAATGCGTGTGCGTGTGCGTGTGCGTGTGCGTGTGTGTGTGTTTCTTTTTCGGGGGCGGGGGGGATCACTTACCGGCCACTTGAAGTGGAAGGGCACCCTGAGGGGCGCGCTCCCGCCGATGGAGCCGGGCTCGGCGGCCAGGATCTCGCTGAGCGCGGTCCCGTACGTGCACGGCGGCTCGGGGTCGATGACGTCCTGCGCGTGCTTGAGGCACACCCGGAAGAAGAGCTGGCACGCGCGCGACGGCGGCCGACAGAGCGCGCGCGCGCTCGTGCCCGTGCCCGTCAGCGACTCGATCTTCAGCTCGAACACGCCGGACGACTCCGTCTGCAGGTTGACACGCCGCATGACGTCAGTTGTTTTGGACAAAAGTAGGGCACGGGCGCGACACAAAGGCAAAGACGGAGCATACAAACGATTTCATTCAACCGAGTGAAATGCAAGTGGAATTTCTTTAAGAATAAAACAGCGTCAAAGCCAATCTGTAAAACCATTCTTTTTAGCATTGTTAGCATTGTTAGCATTGATACTGCATGGCAGCAAATCACGCCAAGATGTTGAAGATACTGGGCTCATTTGGATTTTTCTTTCCCGAGGATGTGATCGAATTTAGCTGAACACACACACACACACGCACACCCACACGCACACACACACACACACGAAAACAAGTGTGAAGTTATCAATGGAAAATCGCTGGCCAAAATCTATAATGAAGCGATTGGAAAGAGAAAGTCCAAATTTGCGTGCGTCTGGTGCGTAAAAGCGCACAAGCGACGTTGGGGGAGAGTCGAGTGAAGTCAACAGCGGGTCAAGTCGGGGCGACTAAGCGAAAGTAGACAAGCGGAGTCAAGTCGAGCCAAGTCGAGCGAGCGAGCAAAGTATACTGACGGTGCGCGCTCGCAGCAGGACGACGAGCAGAGCGGCCACAAGGCAGCGCGCCATGGCGCCTCCGAGCTGCATCCAGAAGAAGCAAGACCAGCGAGCTGCCACGACGCCGAGGCCAAAAAGTCCGAAAGGGCCAAAAAATCCAAAAAGTCCACAAAGGCCAAAAAGTCCAAAAAGACCGAAGCACGAGGACGGCGGGCGCGCTCCCGACGACAGCCAAAGAGACGAGCGCGGGCGCGGGCGCGGGCGGGCGGCAGCAGGTAGGAAGCTTCAACTGCGGACTGGTGCGCCGGCCCGGAGGGACTCCTTTTTATAAGCAGCGCCAGGAGGAGGAGGACGAGGAGGAGGAGGGGGGGAAGGCGGGGGGGGGGGGGGGGTCGGGGGAGGCGAATGCGGGCGGGCAGACGGGGGGGACGGGGCAAATGAGGCTATGGGACGGATCCACTCATGCCAGAAACGTCCGCTCGCCCGTACGCTCCGAATATCAAACTACGGATGAATGTTTGTCAAAGTGAAACTGCTTGCACGTTAATCAATCACCAGCGGGTTGCGAAGTCACTTCCGGTGCAACGCAACACAACACAACACCGCAAAGTGATTTGGACCATTTCGAGGCAACTCAACTGTCCAAAGTTGGCGCACAAAGTCAACCTCGATGCAATCTGGGCGTCTTGACGTCACCCTACGTGACGTCGAGCTTTGCGTCCGCACATCTGGCGTGCATCCACACGTCGCTTTCGGGGCTTTTGAAAGACAAAAGTTTGTCTAAGGTGACTTTCTGCTTCTAAAAATAAGAAAGTTATTCAAATTTTGAAATTGACTTCCCATTTTCATGTTTCCCATTTAATTTTGCTTACTTTTGATTAAAGTCCCCTCGTGGCTTTTTTTTTTTTTTTTCATTTTTTGTTAAATTTGCAATTTGATTTTATTGCCGTGGCTTACATTTTGTGAAAAAAAAAGCCATCCACACAGCTTACTCGATCTCTGCGTCCAAACATGAACGTGTCTATCTGAATCATGAGTCTATTCTTCAAATGTGCTCGCGTGTACGTGTACGCGTGCGCGTGCGCGTGTAGTAGACACGCGCCGAGGCCGGCTGCCATACAACAAACCGTCAGCAGACAACCAGGGAAACGCTCATTTGACCACCACGCGCACACGCACACACACGTCAACGCACGTTGTAATGATCTACGGTGGACGCCGTGACGTCATCGTGTCGTCAAAACGACCAAGACGATGATGATGATTTGACGCGCACTTTTTAGGAGACGGCGGAAGGGAGAGGATGACGTCACAGAAGAAAAGCGCTCGCTCCGGACTGGCCGCGCCCCCATTTGAGGGATTTCTCTAATGAGGGCAGCGCGTGCCTCACATGCTACAAGACGCGCCCAGCACGCGCGCACGCACGCACGCACGTCGCACGCAGCAGGCACACTCCAACTCTTTTGTTTGTGTGTGTGTGTGTGTGTGTGTGAGCGCGTGTGCGTCCTCGGCACGCACGCCCACGCGCTGCAAACCAACTCAATACACAACAAGCCAAGCCGCATCAGGAAGCGCGCCCAGCAAAATGGATGCATATTTGATCGCGCGCCATCTGCCCGTTCATCCCCGCCCCCCCCCACCACGCAAAAGGGCCTTGCATGCCACGCGCCCTTTTGTTCGCGCGTGGCAAGCGGGTGGCGTGAAGGAGAAGGTGTGAAGCTCCATCGAGGCAAGTGGCGTGCATGCGTGTGAAGGCCTCGTGTCGCATTGAGAGGGGAGAAAGGGGCGGGGGGGTGGTGGCGGGGGCAGCTCCCCCACATCCTCCTCCTCCTCCTCCTCCCGGCGGGGTGTCGTGGGAACGTCTGCGAAGGTGTGACCACGCGTGACGAGTCATAAATGTCAGGTGCGAAGACGGACACCTGCACGCGCACGCAGGAGGCCGACAAACGGATGGCAAGCGGGGGGGGCGGCATCATTCCTTTTTGAATCTCGACTGTCAATCAAGAGCAGGCGAAGAAGTTTTCGTCATTAAGTCACTTTTGCGGTACTCGTCTTCAAGCATGGCAACGACCCCTTCACGTGTCGACAGTTTGGCGACCATTTTTTTTTTGCGGGGGGGGGGGGGGGGGGGGGCATGGAAGATGCAAAGCTGATGACTATTTTTATACGTTTATATATTATGATTATGAACGTTAAATTGTATGTGTCAATCTATGTGATGTCAGTTTGGAAACAAGCTTGATCGGCCAAGGCGAGGAGTGAAGCATTCGCAGCGTCGGCTGCCCAATCAATGAAAAAAAAAATGAGATCAATATAGTCGACTATAGTTGACACTTTGGCTGATTGAAGTGCGTTGAAGTGATTGGCCAAAGCATGATTGGAACGCTGGCCAATGTTTCACGAAAAGCCTCACTGAGTTAAAGAGAGTAAAACATGTGAAAGCCTTTCAACAAAATGCAAAGTGTGAAAGTGTCACTTTTCAGTCGCTGCAGTTTGTAGTTAGCATGCTGACTAAGGGGGTCGGGGGCGGGGGGGGGGGGGACAAATGGTCGGTCCCAAGTCATAAAGCACAGCAGTGTTCCTGTGTTCACATCGTTAACACGCACTAAAGCCAAAAAGGATCACAATCCGTTGATTTGTCAAGTTCAAGCAAACTAGGAGAGCGATTCTTGATTGATGCATCCACAACTGATTTTTTTGTTGCTGTTAAGCTTTCCCGCGCATGACAGGGGGCCCTGGCAACATTTACAAGCCAAACATGATCCCTTTATGTGTTACCGAGGGCGTCCCTCAAGGTTCATTTCTGGGTCCGGTGCTTTTCATGCTTTATATCGACAATTTATCGGTCCGTCTGAGCTTCCTCAACTGGCGCGCAAAGTGGTCGCAATGATCTGCTTCTGGTGAAAAACGCCAAGCGGCGCTCACGCCGGTCTCGCTTCAACCGCTTGTGGCGTCG
Source organism: Filicampus tigris (assembly GCF_054856515.1). NCBI lineage: Eukaryota > Metazoa > Chordata > Actinopteri > Syngnathiformes > Syngnathidae > Filicampus > Filicampus tigris. The sequence goes on along the minus strand of NC_141223.1, from coordinate 567,649 downwards.
TGCAAAGACAGAGGAAAATGTCTTCCCTTTCAAATCTCCGCTCTCTGTGCTTTCGGCTCCTTTCTGCAACTCTTTTCACAAACGCATTGCTGCTCGGCCTTCAGAATTTCCTTTTTTTTTTTTTATCATTTGGCCCACATACAAATATGTGGGCCAAATGATAAAATATGAGTCAATAAATACTCCATGGCATTGGGGGAAGAAATGCTATGTTTTTAGCATTTAGCCTCCAAGTATACTCGAACATATTTGCCAGACAAAAATGTTTCCTCCGCACTGGCTGCTCCACCCAAAAAAAAAGAAAACAAAAAAAAAAATCAAACGCGACAGCGGCCGTCCAACTTAAGCAAAAGCAGAAAGTGAAGATGTGACGTCATGTTTCATGAGCAGACCACATGCGCATGATCAAAGCGCTTCAACATTCTGCCACCTTTAATTGGCTCGGCCTTAACGAGCTTTCACACCAAACTTTATACGCCTGTAAAAGCTCAAGCGGTACGGCGCCGTGCGAGCATCACGCCAGGGGCCACGGCTGCAAACAACAACAACAAAGACGTGCGCGGCGCGGTTCCTGCCTGCGAGATTCGCCGCCAGCTCGCGGCACGCCATCCATCCATCCATCCATCCATCCATCCATCCATCGGCCTACCGCCGGGAGGTCGGCGCCAACACGCGCCAATGCAAATTTGCAACGCAGTACCGCAACGTGCCAGCAGGCCAGCAACGAGCGCTCCTGCATGCGCGTTTCGGGGCAAGGAGAAAGCGTTTGTTAGCCCGTCTAAGGCATTCGGCATCACCGTGACATAGGAGAAGCGGTTTGGAAACTGGATGCTCACTACCTAAACGTGAGCACATTTTGGTCTGAAATGAGCTGAACTGGGCGAGCGTGACGGCTTTCTGCCGCAAATGGACCGCATTTGGACATTTGAGCTTTCCGCCTGGAATCGATCAAAGAAGTTTGGACACAAACGCTTTCTTGCTAAAATTGACCAAAGGTTTGTGCCCGCAATTGGCCACATTTGGACATACGGTGTTTGCGTCTGAAACGGATCAAATTTTGCCGGGAGCTTTTGGACGGAAATCAACTGAATTTGGACATCGGAGGTTTCTGCCTCAACTTGAGCAAATGTCAAGAAAATGGGCCTTGGGAGGAGGAGTTTGTTTTTTAATTGACGATGTCATCGTACAACGTCCAAACGAGTGATTTCAAAAAAAAAAAAAAAACAAGACAGGGAGATTTTGAAGGATGACGCCAGTGAAGCCAGCAAAGACAGAAAAGTTCATAAATAATTACAAAGAAGAAAAAATACATGCAAAGACAAAAAATGGCCAAGACAAGCGTCTCCGCCGTCTTGTCTGCGTGTGATGACATCATCGGCCGCCATCTTTGCTGTGGCCGCCGCGATGGCGCGCGTCCGTTGTCTTTGTCTTTCCTGCCGATTTGGCTGAATTGGGGTCAGACGCGAAGGGGCGGCCCGGTTGGCCCCCGTCGCCCTCAAATCCAATCAGACGCTCCGTTCCCCGGAGGGGGAGGGGCCGGCAAACGCCCCGCAAAAAAGCAGCGGAAGTGTTTCTCGGGTTCGATCGGAGGCCGCCGGTGTCCGTCAAGGCGAGGTCTGGGCCGCTGGCCGGCCGGCCCGAAATCCGGCCCGCTCGCTCGCTGGCTCGCTCACTGCTGCTTGGAACGCCAAAAGCGCGAAGCGATGGAGCCCAGAGACAGACCCGATGTCTTGTGCTGCGACCGCTCGCCCACGCGCTGCTGCTCCTCCTCCTGCGCGCGCGCGCACGCACACACACACACACACACACACACATTGCTGCTTGAAATTGTGGAATTGCGCCACTGACCCGAGCGGCGACCGCTCCGTGGCCTTTGAGCCGGCGCCGGAGCGCACCTGCGCCAGCTGCGCCTGCCTGCGCTTGAAGGCGTCGATGGGGTCGTCCTCGGCGGCGTAGTTCTCCAGCACCGAGCGGACGTCGTCCACGCCGCTCAGCGCGATGGCTGCCGGGGCGAGCGAGGAGAGCAAAAGGCGTCAGGCGGGCGCTAACGGCTAGCGCGGCGGCTAGCGCGCTGGCCGGCTCGCGCGCCGGCCGGCTTACTCTTGAGGAAGTTGGCCAGGTCGTAGAGCGTGCGGTCGTCCGAGTTGCCGTCCCACTTCTTGAGCGCCATCCCGTTGAAGGGCTGCAGGCTGAAGGCTTCGCGCTTGCAGTCCACCACGATCACCTTGCTGCCGTCGCGGTTCAGACACGACACGTCCTGAGCGCAAACATTCGCGCGCGTCAATGCATGCGTGCGCAGATGCACTAACACACATACGCATTGAACTCACTCACCGCCAGACATTTTCAGACCCTCTTTTACGCAAACGTTAAAAAAAAATACATTCAACCGAGTGAAATGCAAAAAAAAATACAAATAAATTCCTGGGATCTCTGGACTGTGAAAAGACGTATAAATGCGTCTTTGGCAGCGAATGAGCTAAAGCACGAGTCGAGCATTCGCACGGGGCATTCGGATAAATATTGCGTTTGTGGAATAAGCGTTAATCCGGCCGTTTTTAGCCATCTCTGGGGGCGGCCATTTTGTCACTTGGGTCGACTGAAAACGACATCACGGCGACCGATCGGATTCAGAAAACAGGTCGGCCGCGATTGGTCGTTGTGAGCACTTGTGATGTCATTTTCAGTCGACAAAGTGAGAACATGGAGATGGCTAAAAAACAGTGGATTAACACTTAGTCCACAAACTCAACATTTATCACAATGCCAATGGTGGGCTGGCATAGAACATATTCTTGACAAAAAAAATTCCCCTTTAAAGCAGAAGTCAGGCCAAACATTTTTTTTCCCCCAAGAATATGTTCTACGCAGGCCCACTGGTGGCATTCGGATGTGGAATAGGAGAACTTCAGGCCTTTTTGGCCATGGCGTGCTTTTTGTTTGGCCGGTTGTGTTTGCAAAGGCTCGCCAGTGCCGTTGCACCGAGCGACCGGAGTTGCCCGGTGTAGGGAAGGCGCTCGCTGGAGAAATCAAGCGGCCCGACCCGACCGTGCCCCAAGAGCAGCGAATGAAACAAAGACCCGAAAAGCAAAAGAAGAGCACAACAAGCTCAACGGCAGCAAATGAAACAAACAAAAACAAACCGACGACACATCTACACAGCACAACGGCAAAGGAGAAACACTCAAACAAGTAACTGAAAAAAAAAAAAAAAAAAAAAAAAAAAAAAAAAAAGCGCGCGAGGCCCATCTGGCTCCCATTATTTGGATTTGCTGTTTGTTGCGTTTTGGTCTTTTTCTCCTTTGCTGCTGTGTTGAGTGTTCTGCTGTTGTTGTGTATTTTGGGCCAACTTGTTTGGGCAACTTTTTGATGCGGACAACGCGCTCGCCAATCAAACAGGCAAAAGGCGCACACTTTCTCTCCCGGCCGGACAGATGGCGCGGGATGCCGCTCCTCGTCCGATCGACAGGCTCATCCGGTGCCCCGCCCACTCAAACTCCCAGCAGACACATTGGTCAATCACCAAATAAAAAGCAGGCGGCGGCTATCGGCGGCTATCGGCACGCGAGCGCCGGAGCGGGACGTGTGGCGACGCCGCCTGATTGAAAGTTGGACAGTTACACTCGACTTTCCCTCAACCATCTGCTCTGATGGTGACAAAGGCAAAAACGACCGCCCGGTCGGGCCTGATTGGAACGCGAAAAGGAACGACAGGCAGGCAATCAGGAAGCTGAGCGTCGGGCAGCCCGTCGGGAAGCCGGTCCATCGATAGCCGATCAAGCGGCTCCGGCGGCGCGCCTCCTCCCGCTATTTTCCTGGAGCGCCTCTCACAGGTCGGCCTAGGTACTGCAACTCGACGCGACGCTCAAGTGCGCGCCAATTTGGAGCGAAAAGGCCCAAAGGCGGCGGCGGCGGCGGCGGCGGCGTCACGCTCTCAATGAAGACAAAGGCGGACAACAACAGGAAAGCGGCTTGGCTTGCTTGATTGCGCCTGGCCGCGTTGGCTCTTTTTGGGGAGGAAGAAGAGACAACACTTGTTGCTGCTGGGGGATTTCCAGCAGCTGAGGGCCTGCTTTACAGCAAAAAAAAAAAAAAAATCGAATAAAAGAATCAAGCAATCAATAAAAATGACCTCGCCATTGTTCGCTGAGGCACAATGAACGGAATCTCCGGGATGATTTGTGCTCCGAGTTCATCACGTGTGGCAAAAGTGCTCAGACGCCAAAAAAAAAAAAAAAGGACTGATTCAGCCACTTTACCTTGAGGGGCAAATCTAAAAAGCAAATCTTACTCTCAATGATGAAAACCGGAAGACCTGATGCCAAAAAATAAAAAAGTGCCGCTCCTCGTCCTCGCCCGCAAACAATAGCAGGAAGCGGCGCGGATGCGAAAGAAGGCCTGGGGGGCGGGGGTGGGGGGGCGTCCGGGGTTTGCAAAGACGCCACCAGCAAAGCAAAAATCGGCGCCAGGTCAGTTTGCCTGACCGACGCGACAGGCGGGCGGACGGACATTAGCCGTCTGTCCGTGCCATACTGCCCCCAGGTGGCCAATTTTGAAATGAGATATGGAAAGGAATGCAAACAAAGATGACACAATGTTGTTCCAGGTGTAGGAAACACAGCTCATAAAATCAGACACATTTCAAACCAAAAGTCCATCAAGCATCAAGTTTGACAAAGAACAAAATTCAACTGGAGTCAAGTGCAGCAAGTCGCCGGCAGGCTTATTCTCGCTTGGCAATCTCAATTAGTCTTGCTTTTGATTTCGTTTGGAGGCCTCCATAACCTCCAAACAAGAGAAATGTTAACCATTCACATATCTTTATTTTGAAACGGATTTATGATCGGCCATCGGATTTTCAAAAAAGCCCGATGTCGATATTTGTCCAAACGGCGAATATCGGCCCGGCCGATAATACAAGTCTATCCCTAGCGGCGGATGTAGGAATCGGCATCGGCGTCGGCCGACCTCGCGGCCGATCGTGTGGGATTCGGCGGCAGACCCCCGACGCTAATGCCAACGCTGGCCGATTGCGGGTCAATGGCATTCCCTCGCCACCTCCGGGCAAACCGCGTTGACTGGCGAGCGGTTAAGAGCGGCGACACGAAAAGTCATTCACCGATTACGCGGGTGGCCACGCACCTTGACGTGATGTCCGTCCATGTAGCGCGTGGCGTCTCTGAAGAGGCGATAGAGGACGAAACCCTGAGGGTCGATGCCGTCAATCAATGGGTACGCCGTCTGGACGCACCAAAGATGTTCAGCAACCAGACACACGGGCGGGCGGGCGAGCGAGCGAGCGAGCGCGTCTCACCATGCCGGTCTCTGCGGTGAAGATGATGATCTCGTAGAGCGGCGCCAGCTGCTGGAACAGGTAGTCGATGCCGGGACGTTTCTTGAAGCGCCACCCGGTGGCCAGCTGGAAGCGCGCACGCGATTACTCGGGCTGTCCGGTCCGCTCGAGTCATTTGGCAAGAGCGTCGAGTCCAAAGCGGCGCCCGCCCGCGTTCTAGCTGCTACGTGGCGTTGTTTGCGCATTTGCAGTGGGGATGTCACAATATCGCCAATGTTCAAATTGCCACCACATATTAATGGTGGCTTTCCAGTTGCAGGACCCTCTGCCGGTTAGTGCACCTTAATGTCAACCAGCCGCCGGATGAAGGGCGACACAACACATTTGTCTCCCTCCACAAACGCAGCGGAGCCCGTTCACATTGTGCATTAGCAACTAAGTGCTAATGCACAAATACAAATATTGGGGGTTTTTCTTTTCTTTTTAGATATGTATATATATATATATGTGGCCTGCAACATGGCGATAATGATCGTTTGGCGAGGTTCACGTGGCGGCCATCTAATGGCATGCTGACATTGGGATATGGTGACATCGCTCATTTTGCGTCGCTTAAAAGGAAAGGCAGGCGGGAGCGGCGCCACATAGTTGCAACTCGTTCGCTCCTGCGCCGACTGAGTTTTCGTCAGGGCCGATACCCGTTAGTAGCGGTCAAGGAGGCCGATAACCGAAATTTGGAGCCCGTATTCATTTTCGGCCCAAAGGAAAACATTGGCGTCAAAATCGAAACCAAAACTTTCAAACTCGTAACTTTGTTGAAACGTCTTCTAGCGCATGTTTATTGAACCATTTTCAGATTTGCACGATGATGTTTTTCATCATTACTTTTCATTATTACTACTCTATCTTTGGGGCCATCGCAGGAATCGGGGCCCACCTACCATTGTCGGGAGGGGAGATTCGGGGCTAAAAGTATCTCGCCGTCTCAACTGGGCTTTATCGATCCTCACCAGGGTCCCCAAAAAACAGAAGAGAACCGACCGGAGAGAAGCGTACAGGACGGGATCAAAATGGGAGTAAACCGCACCGGATGCGACCACGCGCAGGCAGGAAGGACCTGGCCGGAGTGTATAACAGCAGACCCGACGGGACGGCAAAGGACAGAACCGGACCGGACCGGAGCGGCGAGCCAGCAAAGCGGAGCGGACTGGCGCGCAAACGTACCGACCACTCCGGGTGCAGCAGCACGTCGGTGAGCTCCAAGACCAGCGTGTACGGGGGTTGGTAGTACGGCTCCTTCACCGGGTCCGGCAGCAATTTGGGGCTGGTGGGCTCGATGATCATCTGACGGCATCAAACGTGAGCGACGTGTCAGCGTCCGGCGCGGCCCGCGCTGGAGAGCGGCGCTCGCTCCGCCCCCCCACCCCACCCCGCCCCCACCCCACCCACCTGCCTGTAGTCCTGGAAGTACTTGACGGTTCTCTTCAGCTGCTGGACCACCGGCGGCTCTGAAAGACACCGTCCGCGTCCGTCCGTCAAGCTCGCCGAGGCAGACCGCGTAGCGGCGGAAACGTTGCAGGACCGGCGTCACTGCGGAAATCTTAAGGCCAAACTAAGCCTTTTCTTATTCAATTTGGCCCAGAGCATCGGCAAAGTATCGTTCAAGCGCTTTGATTTGGCAGGAAAAGAGTCGCATTCAAAAATCAAAGAAAGCCACATGAATTCCAAGTCCGTTTCTGTGAACCAGCTTAGTCCAAAACTTGCGGTGGAAAAGTAGGAATCACGGCAAACAATGATGGAAAATTTGTTCAAAGCTTTGGTCGGCTGGCTCGACGGCACATTTTTGGGGACGATGTGACGGCGTGAGCCGGGCGCCGCTGCCGACGAGCGCTCCCGATAAGGTCGCCGGCTAGCTTTGCGCTAATGACGCGTCCGGCCGCCAATGACCAATAATAATCAAGTTGTCCGGCGGGGGCGACGCGTGCGCCGATGCTCGGACGCCGCGCTCCCCGCGGACTGACTTTCTGGACACCACAACCGCGCCGCCCCCTAAAGAAAGAAATAAACGCATCCCAAGTAGGAGGGACGGCAGAATAGCAGCAATAGCTCCGTTTTGCTTTACAGGTCGCAAAAAAGTCATTTTTTTCCCCTCTTAGATAACCTTTGTTATTATCGACGGAAATGTTTAAAAACTAGGGACGTAACGATTCCATTGTCGATTTTCAGTTCCCGATCGTCAAGACGAGCATTTTCTTGGCAACAATCTGTCGCGCGCACCCACGCGAGTGGAACGAGGGACGTCGGCGGAATCCGAGCGCGCCGTCTCCCCGGGGGGCGGCCATTTTGCCACCGCCCGATCGTGATGTCACGGCGCCGGGCGGGCTCGGGTGCCGACCGATCGGCCGGTTCCCGCCTTCGGTCACGCGACCTTGGCAAGCTGAGCCGAGAACGCCGCAAGCGGGGCCGCCTAGAACAGGAGCATGTTAAGATTTTTTTGCGACGGAGGCGTCCGAGAGTCCCGAAGAGCTTCCGTCCCGGCCCTGGAATGCAACCCGGATTTTCTTTCGGACGCGCCACGGAGAAACGAGGGTGCCCGGGCGCCCGAACGAATTTGGATTTGATTGCAGCAGACTAAAGCAAAACAAGCCAAAGGAGTGAAGGAGGGAGGGCTGGAGAAAACCAATGGAGGGAAAAAGATGAAGGAAGGATAAAGGGAAAGAAAGGCTGAGGAATGCAAGGAGGGAGGGGCCCAGGGGAGCGGCAGCTCAATGGCCGGCCGGCCGGCTGGGGAGAAGAAGGACAAGCGTGTGCGCCAACCACCGCAGGAGAAGGAGGAAAAAGACGAGCGCTTGCTCAAGGAGGAGGGACCACGCACGCGCGCACACGAGATGCACAGCCTCACTAACGCACGCAGGTAACATTTTTGGATGTCAACGAGTTTTGACATAGTATCGGTTTTTTGTCAAATCTGGCCAACCTCCCCACAATATCGTGCTAATTGCCGTATCGTGAGGTTGACACATGGTACGGTGACATTTGGATGTCGATGCACCCCTAATAATTTGGAATGGGACCAAACCGGTGTGGATTTCTTTTTTTTATAGGCTGATTCTGATATTTCACAGAAAAAAACCCGCAATAACACATTCATCGGCTCCTTCATTGAAAAAGTGTATAATGAACAAATGACAGGTTTTTTTCATGCTTACAACAACAGGCAGAATATTTGACTTTTTGACACATCTTGAACTTTCAGGCCATAAAGGTCCAAAGTGACGTTGATGGCAAAGAACGATTTGTGCGCGATGCCTGTTCACTTCGACTCCATTCTTGTGAAAACCTGAGATGCCTTTCTCACATGTCCGAACATGTTTTCCTTGCCAGAGTTGCCGTTTAAACATTACAGGTGGGCACAGAGACAGTTCAACTGATACGAAAGCGCCCCCCCCCCCCCCCCCATATAAAATTTCCTGCCAAGAAATGCGTGTTTCCTGAAATCTAGACAACATGTTGCCCTTCTGGCGGTTATCAGATGTAGCACGTGACGGTGACAAGCACAACATTTTGCAGTCGCCCTCTAGTGGACAAACATTGCAAGGACGTCACCCTGAGCAGCACTTCCTGTTTGATGAGAACTGAAGACTAGATCGGCATTTCATCGGTAAACGTCCGGCTCCATTACGAAAAAACCCTTGATTACAATTATTCTGGGAATGGTTGTTGAAATGACCATTATTCAAACAATCCTTATTTTTGGGGTACAAAACGAGAAAACGTTCAAAATATCGAAAGTATAAAGACAAATAAATGTAAGGAAGTTCCTTTTGAAAATGTATCAAATCAGTTTTAGGAAAATGTCTGATTTCCTTCGGCAAGATAGAAATGCATATTGCTCATGTTTTTGTTTTGTTTTACGCCAATGCCAATTTTGTAACGGCGGTCATTGAATTTTGATTGATTGCGCAGCCAACCGTGATTTTGAAAATGTGTCAAATGAATCATTTGATGAAGCATTTCTTGTCCTACTTTGAAGTTTGTCTGTCTCTCGTTAGGTTATGGGTCAACCGGGTCCCCGGGCGGCGTTAGCCAATCGGCTCCCTCCTACCCTCTGGTCCTTGTCGTCTCGTCAACTTGCGCGTATTTAGTACGCCGCTTTCTTTGCGTCCCGCTCGCTTCCCTGTCCTTTGTCTCTTATCAAAGTCGAGTGCCGGTGTTTTGTCTCATTTGATTGTGGAGCAGAGTGTTTTGTGTTTCCAACATCCCGCAAGCACCTTGTTTGCCTTCGCTTGAAATGAAAGCATTCAATCTCTGCTTTTTCATCTATTTTATTTGTATCTATATTTTACATTACTTTTATCTATATTCATTAATACGTGTATCGCAGCCTTTTATTGTTTTTCTTCTATTTATTCTATTGTTTGTAAAGTGCTCTGTTACAGCTCTAGCTGAAATGCGCTATACAAATGAAATTGTATTGTATTGTATTTCTTCCGGTGCGAGTGGCTCGTGGATTCGTTTTTGGGGGGGGGGGGGGGGGGACTACTGGCCGACTTTTCCACAACTCGTCTCTGTTCGCAGCCACGGTGTTAGCGGCCGACATCGGCGGAGCCGCCGCGCATCCGCTGATTTGCATTTCTCGGAGATTGAAATCAAATGAAAGGGCAAAAAGATGTGGAACAAAGCGGGAAAATCAACAATAAGGTGACTTGCAAGTCCAAGTGTCCGAGTCCCTTGGAAAAGACGCACGACTTGCAAGTACTCCAACTTGGCATATGGATGTGTGCACAAGTGCCGACGGTCTTTGGTGACAGCAACCAAGAAAAAGGAACAAGGGTCACGCGTTCACACTTACCTTTGTCGAACTCATCGGGAATCTGTGAGACACACAAAACGGGCGACCATGAGAAAAAGGCCTGCGTGCCCAACAAAAGCGTTACGTGTGTGTGTGTGTGTGTGTGTGTGTGTGCAAAGCAGAGCTGGGCATGCGACTAAAAACGGGCCTACAATGGGCCGCCGGCAAAAATAGGACTGGCCTGTCATTTGAAAGGGCCCTCCCGCCGTTTCCGACTTGGCCAAACCAGCACTGGCGCAAAACTTGGCTTGCAAATGTCATCTTGTTTGTGTCCTGACTTGTTTGGCGTCAGCCAAAGTCGGAGCGCGTCAGAACCTTTTTGTCCGTCGTGGGACAAGGGGGCCCTCGTCTTCCCCCCCCCCCCCCCCCTTGCGGTCAAAGTCAAGCCAGCCACGCGGGGGGGCCCCAGATTTTGTTTGCATTTGGTCTCAAGCCGGCCTTAGCCTTTTGAAACGGGAAGTCAACGCAAACGTTTTCTTTTTTTTCCTGTTCTACGCAAGCCCACTAGTCGGATGAATATCGAATCTAATCCGGCCGTTTTGAGCCAATGGCCAGGGGGCGGCCATTTTGTGACTGAAAATGACATCAGAGTCGCCGAGGCGAGGAGCGTCGGGCGGCTCGGCTGCTTTCTGAAGCTGAGCGACCCTGGCCCCGTCCCGATGGCCACGCTTGCTTTGCGGCCTTCGCTCAAGTGCGCAAAGGTGTACACAAATCGGGACACTGCGCGTGACATCGTCGACGACTTGGCGGTTTTAGCAATTTTTGCCGTCTGAAAACGTCAGCGGAGTCCAAGTGGGTCTTCCGGCGGACGGCAGCCACGGCTCCGTTTGCGGCCCCTGCGCGATAGGCCGTTGCCCGGTACGGCAACTACACTGGGACAAAATACAGAGGTCAACGGTGACTTCAAAACATCCAACCATTTGACACATATACAAAGGATCAACTCTGGAATGATGGGAGAAGAGCACGGCTACAGGAATCGCAGCCAATGTCGTCCGTTTTCGGCCATTTCGGTCAAAGCGCCAACGAATGGCGGGTAACGTGCTCGGGATGCGGCCTTGAAGTCCCGAGGGCGCCGAGGCGACGGAGCACTTTGCAGGATTGGGACTCCCTACACACTGGCAACCTCGGCGGGACCGCGCAAATGAGGGGCACAAGGGTGCGAGTGTGGCCATCGGTGGCCATCGGTGGCCATCGGTGGCCATCGGTTGCCATCGGTGGCCATCGGTGGCCATTGGGCCTGTGATGTCATTTTCAGTGGACACATAATGGCCGCCTCCTGAGATGGCTACATTTTGCTGCTTAACTCCTACTCCACAAAGGCAATATTCATGTGAATGTCGTGTTTGGACTGCGCAGAACCTTTTCTTCTTCATTTTAATCCAAACTCGGATGGGATTGGAGACATTTTGTCCATGTGAACGTCGCCGCCATATTTGGCCTCAATCCAAACGGACACGCATGATTTTGTGCTTGGAAATGCCAGCAGGCGACCACTTTTGGGTCAAGCTGCCGTGGCCTTTCAACATCCCGCTAGGGGACGAGTGGCAGAAGTGGACGGCTGGGAGGGAGGGAAGGAAGGCAGGCATGGGAGGGGAGGGAGTGAAAAGTGCACATGACAATGTCACGCTAAACAGCATCAAGTCACATGGCCGACCGGCGGGTTCAAAGTGTTGAGTTGAACTTGCTTCCAGTTGCAAGAAGTGACAAAGAGGAGGAGGAGGAGGAGGAGAAAGGCGACTTGCGCCCTGGCCTTTGAAGTGAGCCACACAGGAGACAATCGTGCGCACCGCCGCCGTTGGGAAACCATTGCAACGTCGCCAGGACAAAAGCATTCCAGAAAGACGTGCGCGCCTTGCGATACGAGTGACCTTTTGAGCGCTGAGAGTTCATAGACGCAACGCTCGGTGCGACTCGATCGATTATTCAATTCGTTGATTTGATTATTTTTACATCGATATGGATTTTAAAAATCGATTTTCAATTCATCGTTACATGCTACTATTTGAGAAAAATATTGACCGCAAACGAGCAGGTTACCGTGATTACAATTGAAACTCGATGAATCGCGCGGCCCTAAAAACGAGCTCGGTGGCGGTCAACTCCATCAGCGGCATTTTTTCAAACATTTCATCATTCGTCGCAAGCCGTTTCTTGCCGCTCGCAGGTCAACTAAATAGAACGCGAGGACAAATACATCTCCAGAAGTCCAAACAAGCTGACCTTTAGATAGATCAATGCTAACATGAAAGTGAAAATAACACTGACTTGCAAACACTTTGCATCGATAGTTGCGCTTGAGAAGCAACGCACATTTGAACACTAACCGCTTCACAACACACGAAGACAGATAATCCAACGATAGACCCACTTGAGCAAAAACGACTTGGAGTCAAAGGATGACTTGCGACGGGAAGAATTTTGCGTCGCGAGCGTGGCCGCAGAACAAGTTCAACTGGTATGTCAAGCTTGAAGTCCCGAAAGTGGCAAAGTGTGGCGGCGGGGACGCGTGACGTGTGCCGCCGCCGCCGCCGCCTCCCCGGGAGCTGGTCGCAGACGCCCCTGGCGGGACGCCTGTGAGATAAGTGTGCTCGTCCACGCCGGCAGGAAGCGAACGACGCTAACGGCGGTCGTCGACGTCACCGTGGCGACCAAATGCCACCATGGAAACTGGGAGCAAATGTCTCTCCGCTACATTTGTGCGTGGCGCTGCTGCATTTTACAAGTTTTGAAATCAACTCTACAAAATCAAAGATTGTTCGCTCAATTCGCATTCATATTAGAGGTTGCAACAATTTAACAATGAATGGACAGATAATCGATGAAATGAATTGACGAGCTAATCAATGAATTGTGCGGAGACCTAACCCCAACCCTGTGCAATGAATCGAAAGTCAATTACAATGACGATTATCACGCTCCGCGAATTCCAAGATTGGCGTAATCGTAAAAAAACATTATTCATGTTCATTTAGGGCAGGGGTGTCGTCCTGCCTGTTTTCCATCTCTCCCTGCTGCAACACACCTGTTTCAAATGATCAGCTCATCGGCAAGTTTTGCAGGAGCCTGATCTCGATCCCGATCGTTTCAATCAGGTGTGTGTGTGTTGGACGAGGGAACCTCTAAGACATGCAGGAGGGCGGACTGGAGTTTGACACCCCCGATTTTGAGCGTTTTGTCAACTTCAAGTTCCCAAATTGTTTTTTTCGATGCCGCAAACATAGTCAACAAACACGCCGCCTCCGCAAGTGCTAACTTCAAAATAAAGCTTGAGGAAGCAAACCGCATTACAAGGACTAAGACTTCTTTTCTTGTTGCTGTTATTTTTTTTTTTGGGGGGGGGGGGGGGGGGGGGTTGCTTCTAATATTTCCCGGAGGGAAAGCTGTCATATTCTGACAATGAAGCCTTTTTTTTTTTCCTTTAGGAGGAAGAAAGAAGTCCTTTTTTCCGTTGAGTGTTGTTTTGTTTTTTCAAGCAAAACAAAGACTTATTTTTGATTGAACAGAACAGGCTTTTATTTTTGGAAGACTCTTTTTTTAAAGATTAAATTGCATTTTGGGGCTAATAGAGTTGGAATGTAAGTGGCAGTGTCTGAAATCAAATGTTTACCTTTAAGGAAAAAGTGCCGTTTGTTTCCCAGACAAAAAAGTCGTAATATGCCCAGAACAAAGGCTTACGTTTCAAGAAAAAGTCATGGTTTTTTTTCAAATGTGTGAAAAAGGGACATTATGGGAATGAAGTCATATTTTCTGAGAAATGCAACCCCCAGATTCCAAAAATGAAATAACATTGAAAAAAAAATGAAGAAATGTTTTGTTTTTATTTTTCCCGAGAATGTGCGATGCGGCCGAGAGACGAAGCGCGGCGCGTGTTTGGCAGACGCCTGTTCCGAGGGCCCAATCATAAAAGGTTTCCCACAGCGGCAGCTTCAAAGCCAAGCAGGAAGCTTCTCCGTCCCAACAAAAGGATGCGCCGCGGCGGGTGCGAGAAGTGTGCCCTTTGAAGTCAAGTGCCGCGAGTGGGCCGATCGGGAAAATCGGGATCGTTTGGCCTCTTTGATGCTGGCCACTCTCCCCGACAGACGCGCCAATAAAAGGCCAGACGAGCGGCAAAGTTGTCGCCTCGGCGTCAGAGGGGCGGCGGCGGCGGCGGCGCCGACGCCAACGACGAGGACGCGTGGGACAAAAGGTGAGAGAAGTGTGCTGCCTTCCCTGGCTCGCTATTGGGCTGTCCCGCCCACACATAAAAGGAGACACCCACCAGTCCGGAAAGTGTGTCCGCTTGGAAAAGTTGGGGACGCCAAAGCATGTCTTTCAATGAAAAATGAAATGTCGTCTGAGAAGACTTTCCACAGACAAATTGCAAGCACTCCAGCGTCAAATCAATAAAAGCATCAACTAAAAAAAACACGCAACTTTTGAATATGAAACCACGTCCGCTTGCATTTCAAAAAAATCCCTACTGGAAAAAAATCTCTCTCTTGATCCCCATTACGATTTTCATGGAAATAATCAAATTCCATGTGTCCAATTTTGGTTTCAACTTTTGCAATCTTTTTTCTTCTTTTTTCTCAATTCAATACGAGGGATGTAACGAGTCACCGAAGCCCCGATACGATTTTCCGTTCCCGATTGGATTTTTTTTTCAAAACATTTTTCTTTGAACATCTGCATTTTGTCCTTGTTACAAACGGTCACTTTTTGTAACTGCACACACAAAGAACTTGAAAACGAACTCATCGTTTGAACTGTTGAACGGCATTCTTGCCTTGTTATCAGTGTTTGGTTTGTGCCAGAACTAAACACGAAAATAAATACACGTACAATAGATTTGACTCTTATGAACAAATCCTTTGTGATCAAAATACCAACATTGATTTTTTTTTTCCGACATTGATGCATATTTGAAACAGTTCAAATGGATTTTCAATGAATGGTTACATCCCTATTTAATACCCATGTAAGGGAATGAAAATTTGCGTCATGCTCACTAAAGTCTATTAGTCAGCTAAACAAAAACGAAAATGTTTTCCTTTTTTCAGAACAAACTGAACAGAGGCACAACACTCGTGTTGTGGAGGGGCTTCATTTCATCAGCTTTGCTCCTGCCCGTTCATTTTGAACCATATAGTTGTTGTTTTTTGAGGGGGCGTTTGGATATCCCCCTTCTTCAATTGCTTGAAGTACTTTTTTTGTTGTTTTTCTTGTACTGCTGATCGTGCGTGTGCGCGAAACCTACCTGATTGCCTTGTTCGTCCACTGAATTGGTCCCTGAAAACAAAGGAGGAAAAAAAAAAAAAGAGTAAGAACATTCCTACAAAAATGTTGTTTACTGTCAAGTGACAACAGTGTCCAAACAACGACTTTGGCAACCTCAATTGTTACTTGGACAGGCGTCCTTATCGCCGTGGCACAATTTCTCGCAAAAACAGAGTCACCGACGGAATACTCGACTGGAAAAAGGTTCCCTTGTGACATCCCTGCTCACCCCACTTTGTCAATCAATGCTGGCTTGAAGTCGAGAGACTTCCACCACTTGGAATTGGGACATACTGCGTCAAAATAAAGCCCTAGATCCACCAATCGAACGTCGCGAAGCGTCAGGGCTTGGGAGGATATATATATATATATATATATATATATATATCAATAAAATTATATATAAAGCGACGGTCGCAGTTGGCCCACGTCGCATTGGGCTAGCTAGGCCTTAACGGCTGATGTGGGGACAGACCAACGGCATGCATTTGTCAGGCAACCTGTACGAGTAGGGATGGAAGGATTCACTCAAGCCCCGATTCGATTTTCAGTTGATTTTGATTTGATCTTTTTAAAATCTTTTTTTTTTTTTAACATGAATGACTTTTGATTTTAAAACCAAAATATATTTTTCTTTTAACATCTGCATTTTGTCCTTGTGACAAACAATAACTTGCTGTAACTTACAAAAAACTTGAAAATGAACTAATAATTGTGAACTGTTTAACAACATTTTTGTCTCGTTATCAGTGTTTTGTTAGTGCCAGAACTAAACACAAAAACAACGGTACAATAGATTGGACTGTTATCATTTCAAATCCTTTTGTGAGCAAAATTTCAATATTGATTCTTTCATTTTTTACATCGATGCATATTTGAAGCCGCTTAAATCGATTCTGTCCATTTCCAATGAATCGTTACACCTCTACTTTTGACTGTTGCTATTTGAGTTTTCTACCGTAATTTCTATGAACTTCTTTTTACAGTGTATGAGTAGTGCTTTGCCGCCATCTACGGGCAATGCATATCGTAAGCAGTTGCAATCGATTTTTGACAAATCGTTACATCCCTAAGTATTAGGCAATGGGCTGATGTCAGCAGCTTTCGACCTAAAAGTGGGCGGGCCAAAATCTGGCTGACAACCATCAGACAACAAGCCTCAAATTACTGGCGAGATCATTTTGGAGGGAATTTTTTCCCGCAGACATCAATGACTGCAATTTTCGAGAAGATCCTTAAGTCAACAGGAGAAGATGCGGGTGGTCCGCTTTGACAGGGGAACACCCACATTTCGGGCTAGCTGCACCCAGAGCGCGGATGTAATATGAAGTTGCCAGAGCGCGGATCTAATATGAAGTTGCCCAAATGACAGCAGGAAGAGGACAGGAAAGAGGCCGGACGAGGAGGAGGCGCGCGCTCACCAAAAATGTAGACGATGCTGACGGCGCCGCCCAGGCCCATCAGGCCCGCCAACCTCAGCACCATCTTCTTGGCGTAGGCGCTGTTCTCCTTCTGCTTCTTGTCGCCCGCTGCCTGCTCGCCGCCGGCCGCGGCTTCCGCGCCCTCGGCGGGAGGAGGCTGGCCCTGCATCACATGACGCGGCCGCAATGACGCTTACGCTTCAGGGTCGATTCGGCGGCAGTCGCGCGTTTGCGTTTTGACGTTAACCACGCGGGCGCCTTGCTGAGATCAACAACGGGAGGTTTGGCAGGCCCGGCAAACTCGCAGAGCTGCCCCGAGCGTGCCGGAATCGTTGACTAAAAAGGACGTTGGCAGCATGTCTTCAATTCGGTGCAAAACACAAGTCAAAATGAGAGTTCATCAAATACTAATCAATTATCAATCAATAAGGATTTTTGATTACTCGTTTGGAAACCTTGTACAATTCCATCTGCATTTTGAATGCACTACTTTTTTTTTTTTTACAAAAAATATGCAAACAGTTTTTAAACTGAATGGATTATCATTTTACAGTAAATGCATAAAATTTAGGGATGTAATGATTCACTCAAGCCCCGATTTGATTCCATTATCAGTTCCGGATTTTCAATTCGATTTTTCAAAAATCACTACCATGCTTGTCTCTGTGCTGCAGCCATCCACAAACGCACTGATGTTTGGCGCAAGCGCATAATTTGATCTACACATTAAAATGCGGTCAGATTCAAAAATCTGGAATGGCAAAAAAATGTAAAGACGCTCCTTTAGCTAAGTTAGTATGTTATGTCTTTGGTTAGGTGTTGCTGTATAGGGCTTGTGAACGCTGAGATGTCCGAGGCTCGATTTGTCTCGATTATTCGATCAATCGGTTTAAATCGAATCATCGTCGCATCCCTAATAAAAACAAATTAAAAAAAGCTACCAATGGTTAATTGGATAAGTCTCCTCTTCTCTAGTTTAGCGTCACATGCCCTGAATCCAAAACGAGTCCAACCAAAGAAAGCTGATCCCTTTGGAAGCAACCAGCTCCTCATCTCCAATTTTGGGGTCCTTTCTTCTCTCGCCATGACTCAGCAGAGTGATGCGGCTCACTCGTGTTCTTGGTTAGAGACACAGCAGATCCTGCATTTGGAATATTCATAATCGCTGACCATCAGGTTAATTGAATCCAAATCTCGATCACGATTCAAATTTGATTCATTGAGCAGCCCTAGTTTACTAAAACGTCTTGTACGAGACAATTGAGTGTGGCTGTAGATTTCTGAAGGGGTGGAAACGAGGACACGAGGGGGCTCTACTCTGCTCGTGACCTTCACGCCAAACGAAATTTCGGTGCTAAAACAACACATGCAAGGACCGCTACACATCGGATGATGTTTGAACTCGCCAGCAGAGCAGTGAAATGTGTGTCATTTTACAACCTTCCAACAGTCATGATTAAATGGCACCGGCAGTCATCTCTAGCCGGTGCCAATTGCACACACAGAAACAGCAATACAGTATTGAAAGGGGGGGGGTGTAACAGTTTGCTCTTCTCGTTGTTAAACCTGCACAAACACTTTGACTTGATGACAGTGCTAGCATGCTAACAGTTGCTAACCCCCCCCCCCCCCTCCTCGTCGAAGGTTCATTCAAACGTTGTAGGACACACGCTAAGGCGCAGCAACTTATGCTTTGGTTTACACGCGTCCTTTTATCGTCCGGACGTATCGTACGTGTTCCCATTTCTCGGAGTGGGGAAGGAATCCTTCTTTAGACGTAAAATAAGCTAACGACAGGTTGGCCATGCCAATGCGGGGGTTTGTTTAAGACACTTGGACGCCCCGATGAGCAACCTCGCGCTGAGGTTCGGTCGCTTTCCCTCTTTGCCAGCCCGCCGACGTCGCCACGCGGAGCAAATCGAGCGCACCCGATGCGCCTCACCTGACTCTGTTGCTGGAGCCGCTCCTGGAGAATCGCCTGGGCCAGACCAACCGTCGCACCGTCGTGGCCGGCCGGCGCTTTGTCCGTGGACAGTGTGCGTACGACGTCCACCGCGGCGGGCGACGAGGTGCCCGCCACCCCGCTCCGAAGCCTGAGGAGGCCCCGGCTCGCTCGCACACACATGGGGAGCACACGCGTAGCCGACATCTTGGATGACAGTTGCCGGACCGGCGAGAGAACTTCGCGTCTTCCACTCCGAGCTAAAGGACAAAACCGCCCGATTGGTTGCACTTGTTGAGTGACAGGCGCGACAACCTCTCAGCGAGGGCAGAGGCCTCCGGGGGAGGAAGAAGTGGGCGTGCTCTGGCTGTACTGGCCAGTCAGAAGCAAGCAGGAGATTGTCCTTCGCTTACGACACAAAGGTGCCATGTTGGTTGAGGGCAAAATCCCCAAAGTTATTACAATACAACACTTCAAATGTGTTTTGCAAAGGTTATATGGACATATGTCCTTTAACGTTGCACATCCATCCATCCATTATCCAATACGCGTATCCTCACAACAGTTAAAATGAAATCATTATTATTGTTAGTATTATTCTTATTCTATTACAGCAATACATTGATAACAACAGAAACGAGCCTCTTTAAACCACATGATTGGTTTCTTACAGTGACAAAAATACATAACTGACTGCTCGGTATCTATATAGTAGTTCTTCCAGTTATGACATGTTTGCGTGCACGTAATAAATCTCACAAAGTGTCGGCAGTGACTCTTATTTTGTTTCTTTAAATTACTGTCGGATAATTTGAATGAACGTAACATCTATTGTATCAAAACGTCAAAATGTGTTTAAAAAAGATCATGGGGAGGGTGGGAGGGAGAGAAAGAGAGAGCAGGGGGCGGGGGGGTGTCAGCATCATCGCCATTCACAACCATCCTCCTCCTCCTCATCATCATCATCAGTGTTGTTGTGAGAGCGGATCGTACGTCGCCTTTCAGCAGCGAGCGGCTTGTTTTCAGGTAAAAAAAACCCCAAACAAAACAGAATATTGTTTTAAACATATTGGTTCTCCTTAAATTCACTGATTGATAGTCGTCTCGGCGTGTTCGTGTGCGCGGTTACGATGATGGGGAACACAAAAGCGTTATCACAGGAAAAAAAAAACGTCGTTTTCGCTTCATAAAGCATCTTGTAGAGACAATATTTGTTGCGATCATATGTCCTCGTCGTGATCGCGTGTGCGTGTGCAATTGTTTTTTCAGCTGTGCGTTTTTGCTGCGCACGTTGGCCTTCAAAGCGTCTCGTTGACAAATGCTGCAAATATGTTCGCCAGCCAAATTCTGAACTGTTTCAAATGAGTTTGAAGTACATCCTGGGATTTGCGCGACTCGTGTTTGTCTTGTTTATTTGTGGCGACGTTTTGTGTGGATGTAAAATGGAGGTTGAGAGGAGGGAGGGATGGTGGGGGGGGGGAAGGAATTCAAGGCCTCCTTGCTTGTGGTCCTCACATGGCTACAAAGCATGTGAAAATATCACAATAATATGCAGGTGGACTTGTGGGTTTGAAATCCGTTCCCTCATATTTTTGTCCGTCATGTATCCTTTGGTGTCATCAAGGAGCTAAATGCAAGCGACGTGTAAAGAAGAACTTCAAGCGATGCCTTGGGATACGTGGGAGTCCGATTTAGGATTGTTACGATATACGAGCCTTTAAATTGTTTTTTTTCTGGCCTGCCTGCGCAAACCCGAGATACGACCTCTGTATGGTGGCAGGGAGATCAATTCAACTCCTTTCACAATAAGTATGCAATTTGCAAATATCAAACCATTATTCCCAAATTAGGCTTAAGTCACTCCCTGCTGAAGTTCACTGTTAAACAAAACGTACTGAGGATTTAGATCAACATGGCTTTGCCTTAGGAAAGTCCGCTTAGCTAAAAAAAAAACATTGCAAAAGACTAATGGCACGCTAACAGGTAGCGTCGACAGCTGTGGTTCGTGAACACAAACGGTGGGGCAACACATTGGTCTGGCAAGCTGGCAAACGTGTATTCACTTCAAGACGGGATAACAACACAAACAACTCGACAGCTTTGACAGTTTATGAAAAAAATAAAATCGCTAGCTCAATGCGAGCACACTCGGGGTGAAAGGAGTCCTCGAGTAATTCGAGTACCTCCATTAAAAAAAACCGGGAGAATCGATTCATCAGAGATGGGGAGTAACCAAGTACGTACAAATACTTGGTTCCTGTACTTGAGCAGTTTTTTTTCCAGTACTTTGCAATTCACGGAGTATTTCTTTTTGAGAATACTTGTGACTTTTATCCGTTACATTTTAACAGCAGTATCTGTACTTTTTACTCGATCCATTTCCAAAACAAGGTCGTTCCTTTTATTTGACATGATGAATGACGGTTCAAAAATAAATGAGACCGATGTTGGTGGCTCCGGCCATCATACGAAGGGTTACAACCGGCCCCGGACTTGCCAGCTTGGATTGCCGGTTGGATTCCACGCACCGCGGTATCCATTGGCACTGTGCACTGCTGCCTGCCTGCCTTCCCTCCCTCCCTCCCTCCCTCCTTCCTTCCTTCCTTCCTTCCTTCCTTCCTTCCTTCCTTCCTTCCTTCCTTCCTTCCTTCCTTCCTTCCTTCCTTCCTTCCTTCCTTCCTTCCTTCCTTCCTTCCTTCCTTCCTTCCCTCCCTCCCTCCCTCCCTCCCTCCCTCCCTCCCTCCCTCCCTCCCTCCCTCCTTCCTTCCTTCCTTCCTTCCTTCCTTCCTTCCTTCCTTCCTTCCTATGAGGGGCTGTGACGGACAAAGATGTATTTGTGGAAGCTTTTAGCCAACAAAGCTTTTCATCACCGTTGTCAGCAGTCAATTTGTTCTTCCGTGTGCTTACCAAAGTAAGCGAATGCAAAATGAAACACGACTGAGCGATTCTTCTATTTGTGCCTTGACACGGAGGCCGCAGCTGGCCAAATCCTTTTTGGTGCTGGACCAAAGCAAATCAAGTGTGTCTGCTCCATGCTTCTTGCTAAATGGATTTGTCATTTAGAAATCTACACCAAAAGTGCATTTTTTTTCCCACTTTGCAAGCACCTTTATTTTCACCCAACGCTTTCTTAACTCATTCATTGCCATCGACATATTTGTCTTTTCACCGTCCAGCCGTTCGACCCCAGGAATGTATTGATATTTTTTTTCACATTTTTTCAAACGTTAGGGTAAAAGAGGGTCAGAAAATGTCCGGCAGTGAATGAGTTAAAGGGGGAAGTCAAGCCAAACGTTAGTTTGATGCAGGCCCACTGGTTGAAACACGGCATTCTGATGAATATTGCCTTTGTGGAATAAGAGTTAATCCAGCCCTTTTTAGCCACCTCAGGGGCGGCCATTTTGTCACTCCTGTGGACTGAAAATGACATCACAGTTGCTCAGGTAACAACCAATCACAACTCACCCGTTTTGTAAAGCTGAGCCATGCGCGGCTGTTACCTGAGCAATTGCGATGTCACTTTCGGTCGAGAGAAGTGACAAGATGGCCGCCCCCGGAGTCGGCATTTGCTGCTTCACTCATAGTCCATCTATCCGAATGGCGTGTTTCAACAGGAGCGCCTGCATAGAACATAAAAGATGCTTGGATTGACTTTCTCTTTCAATTGGCCAATGAAAGAAGTCACTTTGCAAAGGAATGTTGTGCTACAGAATGCAGGAAGTACACTTGAATGAAATCTGAAATGTGAAAAACAAAAATGTGATTCAAAATGTGCACAGTGACTTTGCGAGCGCCCTTGAATTGTAGAGTTAAACATTTGCTTGCCACTCGGCACGGGCCGCTCTGAGGAGTCTCTGAGGAGTCTCTGAGGAGGGTGAGCAAAAATGTCAGCGTCCGCCAATGGGATTGGATCACGTCGCAAGTAAGCAGGTCAGCCCCGACGACAAAAGCTCAGGCCGGCTTTTGACTGGGACCTGTGCCGTTTTATTGGATGCCACACTTGAAGCTTTCAAAGGACGAGGACGGACGGGATCGGAGGGCGATCATTTTGATGAATGAGGACGAAGGGTAGCCAGGTGGCGGACGGAGCGGCAAAAAAGGTGCCCGGTTCCGGTCGACACCTTTTGCCCACTAAAAGGGTGTGAAGGGACTAACCGTCACTGTGGGACTTGAAGTCAATACTACATTCAGTAAAGGTCAAAGTGATGCATAGTGCCTATTTGCCTACTTTGATGGTCGTTTATTTCCCATGTATTCGGCTGTGCTTTCTGTAAATTTGTGTTGGTATTTGCGGGTGTCCGAATTGGGGCTCAGTTCTCGGAGCCTGCGTCTTTGGCAGCCGGGCAGGCAGGGCTTCGTTGGACTTGCATTATTTCCAATGGCAAATGCCCACGGGACCACTTGCTTTTAGTCAGCCCGCTTTTGGCAACGGGTTCCTCCCCGGAGCCGCTGCAGCGGACCCAGCCAGACAACGGTGAAGCGCACTGGTGGTCCGCAAGAAAGTCGGATCCTTTATTGAAGCCGTTTTCCTCGTGGACACACCGTAAGAGCTACGGCATGAAACAAACAATAAACACAAATGAGAAACATTCAAAGTAGACAAACAGTCACTCAACAAAACTTCAGTCGGTCGTACATTTAAAAACACGATACGTTACAATCGGACTCTAGCAGCGCTAGCTCCGACGCAATTCTGATCACCTGCGAGAGGCTATCGTTAGCGTAGCCGCGAAACCAATAACAAAAAGGCACATCACGAAAAACAATAATGAAACAAATCAAACAGCACAAATACCTTGTCCCCATTCCAGCCAGGTGCTTTCGTGCCTATACAAGTCCTTCAGTTCAAACAGCAACCAAGAACAATTACTATTCAATCGGCATCCTGTCAAGTCAACGACCTCCCTTTTTCCCCCCTTTTGATAGAAGCATTTCCTTAAAGCCAAGCCATCGCTTGTGGATCAGCACTTCCTGAGTTAGCGGAAGAGCGCCAAAATAAAAGCACGCAGCATAAGAATCACAAAGGAATGGCGAGAACAGGATTTTGGCAGTAAAAACAAAAAACCTGTCAAAAGTAGTAAACCAACATCGACGAGTCCTTTACAGCCGTCACAATGGCCGCTGCAGTAGGCAGCGGCATGATGAGGGGATTCTCCACATCCAAGTCCTTCGCAGTCCTGGCCGCCATCCAAGCGCCCGCTGACGTTCGGCGCCGCTGCCTTCCACAGGCCGGCAGCCATGACCAAAGAGGAGAACCTGGAGATGCAGGAGAAGGAGAGGCACGACCGAGAGGAGCGGGAGGACGACGGGAGGGTCCAACGAGAGGAGGACGAGGAGCTGACGGAGGAGGACGACGAGGGGGAGGAGGACGAGGAGGAGGGGGGCGATGTAGAAGACGAGGAGAGAGCCGAAGACGAGGAGCGCGAGGAGCGCGAGGAGCCCGAGGAGCGCGAGGAGCGGGAGGAGGGAGGACGCGGTCAGCCGCCGGCGGAGGAGTCGGCGTGGTCGTGGTCGGGCGGAGGAGGCGGCGAGGAGAGCGAGGCGCCGTCCGTGTCGGCGCCCCGCGAGAGCCGACGTCGGGCCATGGTGCACCCCTCCGCGCAGGCGCCCCTTCCCAAAGACTACGGTACGCCAAACAAACTAAGACTCGCGGCAAGTGCATGGCCACACTCCGAAAACAGTTGGCTCCAAAATACGGATCCGCACACCTTCTTGCGTTGTTTTGTTCAAATTTGGCGGGTTGTTTCCGCACAATAACCCAGAAAGTTGGCTCAAGTAGGTGGACGGGTCCATTTTTCACTCAAAATGGTGTTATTTGGAACCCAGCTGATTTTAGAGTGAACCGTTATGCCACCTAGGGCTGTACAATTTATCGGGAAAAAACAAAAACAATATTGCCATAATCGCCTCGCTCTTCCCCCGTACGGTTGTTGTTTGCATTTGTGGGGCGGCCAGCCTTCACCTTCTTCGACCCCAACGATCCAGCCTGTCTGGAGATCCTGACGGACCCCCGGACCAGCATCCCGGAGCTCTTTGCCATCGTGCGTCAGTGGGTTCCGCAGGTGCAGCACAAGATCGACGTCATCGGCAACGAGGTGAGAGCGCCGTCGCGCCTCGCGTGCGTAGTCTTGTCGCCGGTCCAGGGCGACAGCCGTGACGCAAATAGCCGGCCGAGCGCCGCACTCCGCCGCCAGGCGACCCCGTTGAAATGCCGGCACGGCCTGGGCAACAGCAGAGCGCAAGCGGGCGCAAGCGGGCGCAAGCGGGCGCAAGCGAGCGAGGCTCCGTGGCGGCCGGGCAGGAAGCTGACTCGGCGTCGAGCCGACAACCAACGACACTCAGGTGGGCCGCAAACGAAACGTTGGCGTTTTGCCCGACGCCAAAGTAGGGCTGCTCGATTATGAGAAAAATATCAATGGCGATTATTTCGCCAATAACCGAAATCGCCATTATTTCAACGATCATTGATTTTTTTTTCACGACATAAAAAATATCAAGACAAATCAATGGAAGTAAGCTCCTTTTGGCCCAAACAAAATTGATCAAATGAGTTATTACAAAATAGCTTAAAAGAGTGTCCATTCAAGGGTGATTTTCTTATGTTAGCAAACAGCGCATTGGATATAATATCAATATGAAGAATCGTTTTTACGATGATGCCAATTTTGTGACGGTGGAGTGTAATAATGGTCATTGTCATTGAATTTGGGTTCATTGCAGCGCCCGACGCCAAAGCGTGTGCTTTTCATACACAACGCTTGAAGCTCCCACCTCGCAGCAGTCAGTCAAGTCGAATGTCTTTCGATAGCCCTTCGTCACAAGAACGTTGACAAACATCAACAAGATCCCCTGATCTTGACACCCCCAGTGGGGCAGGGAAAAACATCTGGGGGAAAATGAGTAACAAGACTTGAGAGGGGACCGCAGATGGGGGAATGAGCTGCCCATGATGTCGGATGTCGGACGACCCCGGGCAGCCGAGACTCTCTCGAGCTGAGACGTTTCGGGAGCGACGACGCGTTTCATCGCCTCCTTTTGATGTTCAACGAATCGTCCATTTCCGTGTGTCTGTCTGTCGTGTCAGATTCTGAAACGCGGTTGCCACGTGAACGACCGCGACGGTTTGACGGACATGACGCTTCTCCACTACAGCTGCAAGGCGGGCGCACACGGCGTTGGTGAGAGAGCGGGTCTCCGGGTCCGGCGAGGCGCAGCGCCGAGGTTCCGCGCTTCTTAGTTTGCTGTTTTGGCTGCGCGCAGGCGACCCGGCGGCGGCGCTGCGACTGACCAGCCGGCTGATGTCTCTGGGCGCCGACGTGAGTTTGAGGAGTCGCTGGACCAACATGAACGCTCTGCACTACGCCGCCTACTTTGACGTTCCAGAACTGGTCCGGGTCCTGCTGAAGGCGGCCAAACCCAGAGGTACGCAAGCGGGCCGCAAATCATCAGGCTAAGCCGGGTGCCGACCGGCCAGTCATTCCCGCTCCCGTCGTCTGCTAGTTCTGAACTCCACGTGCAGCGACTTCCACTACGGGACGGCTCTGCACATCGCCGCCTCCAACCTGTGCCTGGGTGCGGTCAAGTGTCTTCTGGAGCACGGCGCCAACCCCACCGTCCGGGTCAGAACTTGTTCCTCTTCTTTCTTTTGCTTGGTACAAAAACCTTGAAAGCCATGCGGATGAAAAATTTCAAACCTTTTTTTTTTTTTCACGGTAAAACCTTGAATTAAGTACATTTTCTTCCCCGGCCGGGTAAAATGAACAGTAGCAGTACATTTTGTGCCGTAAATGTTCAAAATGTGTAACTGCAATTTAACGGTGACTTTTTGGCAACCGTAGCTGCCGGCGATTGACCGTAAAAACAGGGTTAAGGAGGACGCCGTTTTGGGTCCAATCCACTAACTTTCTGGGTTGGTGATGTCGAAAACAACCCCAGCCACAAATGGGTCGTTTTGGACAAAACAACCCCAACAATTGTCCAAAACCATGCAAAAAGGTGGGTCCGATTGACCCAATTTGTGGATGGGTGCGACCATTTTGGATCCAAAACAGAGCCGAGGCTTTAAAAGAGCGTAGGAAGATGCGACGCTCCGGATCAAATGAGGCCAAAGTGAGTCGGATGAAAGGAGGACGCCACAAGCAAAACTGGGCTCACGCCCCACTTGTTTCCTTCTGTGCAGAATGAGAACGGGCAGGTCCCCGGCGAGGTGGTCCCCGACCCGATGGACATGAGTCTGGACAAGGCCGAGGCGGCCATGGTGGCCAAAGAGCTGAAGCAGCTGCTTCTGGACGCCGTCCCGCTGAGCTGCAACCTTCCCAGAGCCACGCTGCCCAACTACGACAACATTCCCGGGAACCTGATGCTGTCCTCGCTGGGCTTGAAGCTGGGCCAGCGCGTGGCGCTGGACGACATGAAGGTCACGAGCACATACGCCGGGCTGGGCAAAATTGGGCCGGGCCGGGCCGGTCCGACGGGCGTTTTAAGGCCTTTGCGACTACATCGGGGGTGCTCCGTGCCGGTCCTCGAGAGCCCCTATCCGGCCTGTTGTCATGCGTCTCTCCCTGCCTGATCGAAATGATCCGCTCGTCACCGAGCTTTGCGCAAAGCCGATAACCGTTGGGATCATTTGTATCAAGTGTGTTCAGGTAGCCGGAGATGGCTGGAGGGGCACTTGAGGAGCCAAGATTGAGCACCCCTACATACGACATACTGCGAAGCGACTAGATCAAATTTGGATCGGTCAGATCCCTCCCCCCTAACCCTAAAAAATAAGAAAGCACGTCCCGTTCGTACAGATGTGCAGTGCACTATTGTGCGGTTCTTTTGTGTATCTACATCATTGTGCCCAAAGAGCTTTTTGCAAAGCCTCACATGCACATGCCAAAAGAAACCAACAGCAAACAAAAAACACATCATAGTCGAAGGATTGTGCGCTGTTGCGGAGAGCTGGCACTGTCTGGCAAATTTTGGGGAGCTCACTGGAGCGTCTCAGTAGTAGAAAACGGTCTGGCTTCTGGCTTCTGTTTTTAAAAACTCGGTCCTTGTGATCTCCTCCTCTCATCCTCAACTAGAAATGTCTCTTCACTTCTTGACTCAACAAAGTGTCATTGGAGCGTCTCCAGTTGGGTCAGAATGCCACCGCCGGGCTTTTGTCTCAATCTCAATGACTCAGTCCAGAAGGCCAGAACAGGCATCTTTAATCACGATGATTGATTGTCTTCTCTGGACTCTCGTGGACCACTTGCAGAACCAGGATGACCGCCGTCTTCTCCAAGAAGCGTCCTTCTGACCGAAAGTTGTACTTGTCTTTCAGACGGGGACGCTTAGGTTCTGCGGCACCACAGAGTTCGCCAGCGGGCAGTGGGTCGGCGTGGAGCTGGACGAGCCGGAGGGAAAGAACGACGGCAGCGTCGGTGGCGTTCGCTACTTCATCTGCCCGCCCAAACTTGGTGAGATTGAGTAGCGCGCTGCCAATGCTTTGTCTCTGCCGTGAAAGATACCGATGCAGAAGGTTCCGGGCTTTTTCCCTCTTCCCGTCTTCAGGGATCTTTGCTCCAGTGTCCAAGATCTCCAAGTCTGTGGAACAGAACCTTTCCTCCGTCACCTCCACCCCCAGGACTCCCCGCATGGACCTGGCCTCGCGCCTCGCCGGCATGACCAAGAAAGAGAAAGAGAAGAAGGAGAAAGGCAAGACAAATGTTGAAATATCAAATCTCATTCCGGTTCTGGTCACTGACGCTGTCCTGATACACTGGCCCGAGGGCGGGCCTCAGTTCCCACTCGGCCGCGGTGTGAACGTGAGTGGGAATACTTATCTGGCCACCGATTGGTCGTGTAGTCAGATGGGCGACCTTGAACAAAGCCGGCGGTACCGCAAAAGATCGGACTTCCGGCCATCCGGGAAGAATTGACTGTGTTTATTGTGTGTTGGCAGCCCTGAAGAAGAAGTCCTCGGTCGTCAGTCTGGACCCAGAAGGACTGAACGCCGAGGTTGGAGATCAGGTGTTGGTGGCCGGGCAGAAGCATGGCATTGTGCGCTTCTTTGGGAAAACAGACTTTGCGCCAGGTCCGTTTGTTGGCTAGAGGACACATTCTTACACGATTGAAAGTCTGGCATAACGCCGGCTTCGGGCGGAAGCCGCCTTTGCCCACATTTGCGCACATCAAATACTGTCGGCCAGTTCATTTGATTTGATTTTTGATTGACCTGCCAAAATAGTGCTTGCTCTCTTTGACGCCGCAATGTTAAGACCTATTCAGACTTTCCAAGTCCACGTGTCCGCTGGGCGCGCGTCGGTTCCAAGTTGATTGAATCAGACGATTACCTAAGTCACACAAAGCCAAAGAGAAGACAATGGAAGTCAAATCGAACACAGTGCATGTTTAGTCGAGATAACGGGGCCTACCTTACAAATGTTGAAAAGACAAGCTGAGAGAAGTACCCTTGGAACAACTGCTTTTGCGACGTGGTGGTTTTTGGTCCTTTTTGCAAGAATCTATAAGCGGCTCCAGGACCCCTTTCGGCAACTTTTACTCGAGCAAGCGGAAGTCTCTTTTCCGGAGTTTCCCTTTGGGATCCGTCCTAAGCACATGACTGCGTGCCACCTAAACCAAATCCCTTGGTGTCTATCACTGCACAGCAGCCTAACCAGAATCCAAAATTCAGCCGATGGGCCGACATCCCCGGCGCCGTCCTGCCTCGACAGGCTCTCGCGGGACTCGATTAGCATTGAGCTGATTCCGTTTTTCACGTCCGAGGTGGAGGTGAAGGATGCCAACGGTTGCCACGACATGCGACCTGACACGTTTACGTC
Organism: Filicampus tigris; assembly: GCF_054856515.1. Taxonomy (NCBI): domain Eukaryota; kingdom Metazoa; phylum Chordata; class Actinopteri; order Syngnathiformes; family Syngnathidae; genus Filicampus; species Filicampus tigris. Next base: position 538,068 of record NC_141223.1, on the reverse strand, counting down.
TTGCAGGTTTGTGGTTCGGCGTGGAGCTGGACCAGCCCACGGGCAAACACGACGGCTCCGTGTTCGGGGTGCGCTACTTCAGCTGCCTCCCCAAATACGGCGTGTTTGCCCCGCCCTCCCGGGTCCAGAGGTAAGGTGTTTCCTGCCCGCTCAAGTGAAGTCACGCGTCAGGTTTTTACAATGTTGTTGTTCCTGCAGGATCGGAGGACCTAAAGAGGCCTCACAGAACGAGCAGAACTCCACGGTGAAGAAAGTCCACCAAGTCACCAGTGAGTATCCCCGAAGAGCTGTCGGAACTTGTCTTGAATGGGATGCGATTGGCATTTTGGGGTGTTTTGGTGCAGTGTCACAGCCCAAGCGGAACTTCAGCACAGTTCGTTCCCCGAAAGATCTGACCTCCGAGAGCTCCATATCAAGGCAAGTCGGATCATTTGCGCGACTAACCGTTGCGGCAATTTCACCCGACGTCTTTGTCTCCGTCTGCTTCAGGTTGCTCTTCTGCTGTTGGTTTCCGTGGATGCTGCGCGCTGAGATGCAGTCCTAACCGCGTCCTTCTCCTCTTCCGGCAAATCTTTTAGCTACCTATCGCTGTCGTTGTCAAACGCCCCGTTCCCTCGCTCTCAGCTGGCGTTTCTTTCCTCTCCAGTCTTTCCTTACACTCTAGCGTTCTTCTCGCTTAGCCGTCGGAAATCTTGAGTGCCTTGTTGAAATGTTGATCACATGTTGTGCGCTCCTGCTAAAGAAACCCTCACCGCCGCCGCCGCCGCCGCCCACAAACTCCTCTCACGGTTCGCATCTCGCCTCCTTGCTGGCTGTTTGCTCACTAGGCTAACAACATTAGCTCCTGCCGCTACGTGTTTTGATTTTGGCTCTGGATTCTAGAGTGAGCGCGGTGCCATTCTACCAAAGCGGCCACTCGCTTTGGTTTTCGACGCAACGTCGATGCTTTGCGTCCATCTGGTTTTTGCCGTCTCACCAAGCCGCGGCGTTGATCCATAGTTTAAAGCGCCGTCGTCGCGGCGCCTCTTTCGCAACGTGAAAAAGCTAGCAAATCTTTTGGCATGCTGGATGCTCAGAAGACAACAAGACGTTCCCACATCCTTGTTAGCTCTTTAGCTAGCGGCTACATTCCCTCCATCCATTGGGTAACAAGAGTCCATCGTGAAAGTACGATGAGCGCGCTGATCCTGAGTAGAACCGGCTCGCCTTGACTCGATCGTAGACTTGATTGAAATCTAGTTCCTTGCCATCTCGTTGGCCAAAACTGCCAAGCGGGCCAAAACCTTTCTGCATGGTGACAATTGAAAGAGTCTGGTGAAGCCTTTACGTTGCTGCCTTTCTTTTGAGTTTACGTTTCAACTTGAACATTTTTTCTTCCATCAAAGCTGAAGGGGACGTCTTTTGTTCATCTCAACCAATCGGCACGTTGCTTGTGAATTGAATTCGCGAAGTCGTCCGAGTGGATGTTAGCGCAAGCATTTCAACGGAAAGTCCCTCTTTTCCTCATTGGTCGCGAGGAGCGTCCGTTAAGAAGGTCACGGGTCGGCCGCGCTCCGCCGATCCGGGATCTGCTCCCGATTCAACCCGTGAAGCCGCATTTAGCTTCCTCCGCTTTGGCCACTAGGCGCCACCAGCGAGTCGTTAGTTCTATATCGCTAGACATACAACACAGGTACATGGTGTGGACACAAATACAGGATGGATCTTGTCCAATGGGCAACAGGCCAGTGGTGAAGAACTTCACTTCAAGTAGACAATTTAGCCTCATTTGGTGGTTTGTGCATTTGTTCCAACAGCGCTGTCAGTTACAGAACAACTACACCAAAATTTGTGTTTCTGTTCATGTCACGTGTTGACGTTATTATTCCCGAGTATGAATTTCCTGAGAAAACACGGGTCTGGTCCCACTAAGCTAAGAACAACAACAGTGTACGTATGTATGTCCTGTTTGATGACATCACCAAGTGGACTTTGGGTTCCCACTTTTGTTCCATCCATCCAGTGTGCGCGTGTGTGTGCGTTCCTATGGTTCACTGCATGCTGTGTACTGTAATCTGTGTGTATTTTCTCACCATTAGCATGGAAATGCATCCAATAATAGTAACAACTGCTGTAATTCAGTCAATATTATACAAAATAAAGGATTTGATGTTGTTTTTTTTCCAATTACGTGCCAACTCTTTTGACTTGGGTTTGTTTTTGGTGGTGGTGGTGGGGGGGGGTGATTCCATACCCGCAGTAGCTGATGGAACGCTGACGTTTGCTTGATAGAAACCAATGTCAGCGTGCATGCGAAAACGTTTCTCCGAGACGGAGGAAAAGAGAGCAGCCAGGTCGAGGCAATTTGTGTCCAAGTGAACATTTCGTCGCTTACAAATGTGTACAAAGCCACGGCAGTTGTGATCTTCGTGCACTCCTTGAAATCAACTCCAAAACAAATGTCCAAAAGGACGAGAGCGGCGCGTCTGCCACTGGCTGGCGACCGACTGAGCGCTCCAGGGCGCCGAAAGCCGACGCCGGCTCGCCCGCCGCCCCGAGCGGGAGAACCAAACGAAGCCGTCGCCTTTCCACATATGGCAGCGGCGTCGGCCGTGAGCGGGATGAAGATGAGGAGGATGAAGCTGAAGTTGATGATGGGACCGACGAAAGTAGCGGGATTGGGAAAAGTAGCGCGTCCGTGGCCGATCCGGCCTCGACGTCGGGCGGCTTGGCTCCCGGCTGCGCGCAGAGGATGTGCTCCACGCTGAAGTCCGACGGTCGGCGGGCCTCCGCGAGGACTGCAAGCGGCGCCACCGAGTCCTAAAAAGTACCGGAAGCTTCTGCGCAGTGGCCCAAACTTGCTCCAAAGCTGTTGAGCAGCGGCGAGCGAGCGCGCAGCGCCGCTCAGGCGTCCACTTTTAAAGAGCCGCCGTCAAAAGCCGAGCGTGCCTTGAAATGCAAATGAGCACCTTTGATGACAAAAAGTCTCCATTTTTGATTGGGCTGGGCAAGAGGAGAAACTCTTCGCCGTCGTCACACTTCATCAGTCGTCTGCACTTCTGTTTCCTCTTTCATGTATAGAGTTCACTATCACTAAAGAAAAATCCAAAGGAACTAGTGTGGGAAAGAGTAACTGATGAAAAAAATGTAGGAAATAACTACTGCCGTGTAAATACGAACAACTGTAGTGATGACTAAGAATACAACTAGTGCACGTATGTACAAGTATGTTTCGTGCACATGCAGTAACTGGAATGAAAAGTAATGAGTGTGAAAAGTGATGAGAGTAAAACTTCAAGTAACGAGGGTGGCAAGCAGTCATAATGATAACAATAATTTTACAAAGCTGGTCATTTGTAGCTTGAAAAGACAAAAGATTTCTATTCTCTGGCTTTTGATCCGACCTGAGACTGACAAATTTTCCGTTGTTTCCCGGTGTCCATTGCGTTTTGTGTTCATTTATTGATTTCACATGTTGTGTGAAGGCTATTTTGTTGTTTGTATGTAAAGTGCATTGTTAAAGCTCTAGCTGTTGTGACATACGCTGTACAAATTGTATTGTTTTGCGCTCAAGTCAACTCGAAAATAAAGTGAAACAACAAAACAAAGGCAAATTTAAAGTGATCACGGGGCCGCGAATATTCTGGTTGGCCGTTCATAACAGCAGAGTTATGTATTATGTTATGTGCGTGAGTTATGTTGTGCATGTTATGCTATGAGTTATGTTATGTGTTTATTTGATTTGTTTGCTTGTTGGTTGAATTAGCTTCTCGTTTATGTATTGAAGTACAGTACAGTACTACAGTATTGCTTTTCTCGGCCTGAATCGCACCGTGTTCGACTGTGACGATGACGATGATGGCGAAGATGATAATGACGTCACGCTCACGCGACCAACCTCAAGCGAAGCGAAACTAGACAAAACAAGGCGGCTTGCAATCCTGACTATGTCCAGCAGATGTCGCCACAGGAGAAGCGACCTCTTATGACGTCGCTCGTGTTTGTGCGTGGCTAAGCGTGTACGTCCCAGTCGTGCGTGCGCATGAGCGCGATTCATGTGACGTCACAGCTAATAGAAATTCTTCAAGATTGCCAACAAGAGCCTTCCAGCATAAAATGGACAATTTCCTTTTCGGACGACCTTGTTTCTCTCGACATCAACGAGATCACGTGTGCGCGCATGCGTGCGTGCGACGTTACGGAGGGCGCGGTTGAATGAAGAGCAAAGATGAAACCAAGTCCACGTGTGAACGTTTGCACATTTGCGTTCCAATGCAAAGTGGCGGCGAGCGAGTAGTCGGTTCAAAGGTCACAGCGTGGCAGGCGTGGCAGCGTCAATCAAGTTCAACAAGAAACTCTTTGTCTGTCTTCTCCTCTCCATTTCTAATTTGCGTCATCAGCGAGCGAGTGGAAAGCAAGGCTCACTTTACTTCTATTTTCTTTTATTCATTTCGTTTTTAATTGCCTCTTCTAACGTGTTTTGGGGTGCATTTTATTTTTTTCCTTTATACGGAATTGCCCACCCACGCTTCATACACGTTCTTTTATTTTCTTTATTATAGATTTAGTTTCGTTGTATTCCATTTTAATGAAATCTTTCTTGAATTTTCATTCTTTCTTCAAACCTATTTCATTTCTTGTCTTTTTCTTTTCTTTTTTTCTTTCTTTTTTGCTTACTTGCTTTTATCTGCTTTCACTTGATGTCATTTATGATTGATGCCGTCATGCCCTTTTTTTTCTTTTGTGTGTGTGCGCGCGTGTGTTTCGGCTCCAAATCCACTTTTGAGGAACTCGACGTCCAGCGCAACTTTGACTTTTGTGCGGCCATGGCAACAACATCAACATCCAGCCACTCCATCCATCTTTCGTGCCGCTTAAAGTATAAGACGTCGTCTTTTACATACAGATAACATAAGCATAACGTTCACAACTTTTGGAGGCCTCGCCCATTTTTTGCATCAACACGCAAACTCACGCACACACAAGTACAAGCACTCACATTTGATGACAAAGATGATGAAGCAAAAGACACTCTAAGCGGTGTGCACGGGCATGTGTGTGGGCGTGGCCTTGCGATTGGGCGGTTTGTGAGCCGGCGCCTTCTCTGATTGGCTGCTTTTGGGAACAAGAGGACTATTATTGGCACAGTAGCCGCGCCACTGGTCGCTCGAGGTCACAAAAAGGCCGTTTGGGCAGCTCGATTGTCATCAAAATATGACTCACGATTATTTTGGTAGTAATTGAAATCACGATTATTCAAACGATCACTTATTTTTTTGTACAAGCCAAGAAAATGTTCAAACGTAAAAAATACATTGACTCGAAACACTAATTTTCTACGTTTCTTTTGGACCAAACACAATTGCTAAAATTTGTTATAAAATTTTAAAAAAGGTATGAATGTCTAAATTCAAGTATGACTTCCTTGCGTCGACAAACAGTGCGCGTTGGATAGTAGGGATGTAACGATTCACTCAGTTCCCGATTTCCGATTGGATTTTTTAAAAATGGCTACCATGCTTCACTCGTGTGGTTGTGCAGCCATCCACAAAGGCAATACGCAATGATGAGTGGCGCAAGCGCATCATTTGATGTGCACATTCAAAATGTGCTATGCATCTGGAATGAAAAAACAAATCATTTTCGAGATGAATTTAATCAACTGGATTTTCGATGAAGTGAATCCATTAATCGGGGTGAATCCTTTTGAAATGTTCAATTTCCGATTAATCATTACATCCCCGTTGGATAGAAATGACTATGAATAATCGTTTTTTTACGACGATGCCAGTTTTGTAATGGTGGAGTGTAGCAATCATTGTCGTTGTAATTGCATTTGGATGCATTGCACAGCCCTAGTTTGGGCGCCCCAAGGAGGTCAGGAGGTCGGCAATTTGCACTTTTCAAGCAAGTCATCAAACGTCTATGAATCAGCCCCAAACATTCAATACTGCTTGCAAAGTAACGGGGGGAGGAAAAGTAACCACTGCAGTCTGTCGATGTGCTCACAGCGCGCTGCAGGACGGTCGGATTACGAGTGCGTATCGTTTTCAAGTTGACTTTTGGGCTGACCGGACCGGATTTTAGGGCGTGCCTTTAGGAGGACTGCTGCATGGGAAACGTAAAGCATGCCAGCAAAACATGACCAGAAGCAGTCATGGGGAAAAAAAAACAACAAAGCACAAAAAAGTGTCCAGTGTCAAGTGGGCGTCAACAAGTTTTCCCGCGTGAGCAGTTTCAGGTGCGCGCAGGGGGCGGGGCCTGGAGGACACCTGCGTACATGAGCTAACCGCACGCCACAGCACCTCCTCCTCCTTGTTCGCCGCTCGACAACAACTTGCGGACCTGGTTTCCTCCGCTTGCCAGGAACAGGTAACTTTGCTTTGACCTTTAACCTCTCATTCATAGCGCAGCGCCCAACTGTCAACCGTTTGCTTCTTGCGTGTGTGTGCGTGCGGGCCTGCGATTGCTCGTCCTGTCAAAGTGCACGGTGTGTACTTTAGTGGCGTGTCAAGTTGCGCCACGCAAAGTCATCGTTGACACAAAAAAACCCGTCTGTGCGAGCGCAGCCTACTTGGCCGGGCGGTGCTCTGTTGCCACGGTAACCGGGTCAGGGAGGGAGGGAGGGAGGAAGGAAGGAAGGAAGGAAGGAAGGAAGGAAGGAAGGAAGGAAGGAAGGCAGGCAGGCAGGCAGGCAGGCAGGCAGGCAGGCAGGCAGGCAGGCAGGCAGGCAGGCAGGCAGGCAGGCCACCTGTGGTCAGTTGCGTGCAGCATCACACCGCCTCAAGATGATCGCATCTTTTTTGAAGACGATAAGCAGTGAAAAGCTTTCGCTTGGATGCGTTAAGCCTGATGTCTTGATTTTTCTATTTTTAAAACGGACGTTCAGGAGGAGCCACGTCAGGTCAGGCACAAAGTTGCCATTGTCATCCAAACAAGCCCAGCGCTCGTACTTTTTGGAGCACAATGGCGAGCGCCTGAACGGGGGTCGTCTGGCCCCTCCCCCCAGGCGTCAGGTGTCGTGCCACCCGAGCGCCCGGACGACCCGAGCCGGACAAAGAAAAGCGCTTGTCGTCGCGGCAACGCACACTCAACGGACCCATTGTGAGGGCGGGACACGAGACGCGCCGTCTCGTTGACGTACAAAGCCATCGGCGCCAATCGGTCCACTTCCTCGGTCCGTGTCTATGCATCGACAGCATTTCCAAAGCCCTTCCCCTTTTCACCGTTTTAGCATCATTTAGCGGCGTGGCTTTAGCGCCATCCGATGGCACCTTGGCGCCGCGCAACTGTCGGCAACTGTTGGCAACTGTGGACGCGAGTTGAGGAGCTTCATTTGGACAAGAGCGGTTCTTTTGCGGCACCGCTCGAAGGCGGCAGTCTGCCGTCTTTTGGCAAGTTTGCGGCCCTTGTTGTGTATGGATCGCAAGTTGCGCAGCGGGGCTCCAATTGCCGAGGTTTTCTCGGCCCAAGCACGGATTGCCACCTCCAAATGCTTTTTGCAAGTCACATTTTCCTTGTTTAAAAACACAACGTTTGACTCTCCGTTCAACACCAACATCAGTCCCGTCCCATCAATGGTGACGTCAAATAGTTTGCGCTTAAAGTGCCACGGGTCAAAACATTGCAATGCGAGTGTGGCATTTGTCGACATCGTTCATCGTCATCGTTTGGCCCGATTGAAATTTGAGGTGATTGACAGGACAGCCGACGAGAGCCAATAACGAGCTTCGGGCCGATCCCTTTTTCACTCATTTCTACTTTCTTTTTCTGGACAAGCCCCAACAAACCGTTCATTCATTCGTTCATCCATCCTACTCAAGGAGGACAATGCAGGATCATCAATGTTGCCCCATTCCATTTCTAACCCTTGACACATATTTCAATAGAACACAAATAACTTCAGCAATCCGCTAAACATACATATATATATATATATATATATGGATATATATATATATAGAGAGAGAGAGAGATACATTTTTGTTTTTTGAACGAGAGAACACACAACATTTGAACATCTGAGGTCAGCTAACAGCGAGCAGTCAAATGGCGCCTAATTGACTTTCAAGTCATCGCCAACAATTTTGCTTTACCTTGGCGTCGCGTCCCGGCAGCTGCGGCGACGGACGGACGGACGGACGGACGGCTGCAAAATCCATCCCGGGCCGTCTTTGAGAGCCGTCCTCGAGGGCACTTGGCTGACGTCGCCGCCGCCGCGAGGGAGATGCCAAATGGCTGCCAGTGCCGCTTACTGCTGCTTCTTTAAAAAACAAACCAAAACTACCGTCATACATTTTCAAAAACGTTCCGAGCCGGCCGCAGGAGGAAGAAGGCGTGGCTTCATTTTGGAAAAAGCTCTTTTCCGCAGTCAGCTGGCCAAACGTTGAAGGACCGCGTGCCAGTAACGGCGCCCGGTGAGCAAAGAAACCTTCCGATTGGCTCCTTACGGTCACGTGATCACAACAAGCGCAGCTGTCCCGTGCTTGTTTGCCGCTTGACATGTATGACGTGGATTTGCTTTTGACAGCTGTGTGTATGGAAGACGTACATTGCATTGACGACGGATTTTTCTCAGGATGTATTTTGTCCATAAAAAACAAAATGAAGAAAGACATGGCAAGGTGAGAGAGGACGAGACGCACGTGAATAACAACGTGGTGGCCCGTTGAAAAAAAATCACAGACGAAAAACAAACAGACGAACTAAAGCTACTACTTGAAAAACGTATCTGGCTCCAGATGATTCGATTTTGTGCGACCGCCTGACCAAATACAATTGCGGGAATTCAACAATCATTTTTTTCAGCGCACCCCCACCACCGAGGTCCAAACGCTTTGAACAATGTTCTCGTGGATGGTCTGCCGTCACGTGCGCCAGATCGCACCTACGTGAAATCAATTCACTGTCCTCCGTCCAACGACTGCAAAGAACTTTTGAGCCGAGCGGCCACGTTCTCCCGCGCCCCTGCCTGGTCGCCATGGTGACTTGGGCAAATCGGGGCTCCGTTCATGCTGTCTTTTCATGGTTGCGGGTCAAGTTCCTTTGAGCTGAGTGAAATCAGCTGTTCTGGAGCCCGAAACTCAAGAGTAGGCCAAAGTCCAAATCGTTTTCAAAACTGATTTGAAACGGCGGGCAACTCATCTGGTCGGGAGCGGCCTGGTGACCGACCACTGAGATGAACCGGGGCCTCACTCAATGACTTGCGTATTTCTTGCTCTTGGCAGCGGGGTCCTGTCCACGTCCCCCACCAAGCGCGGGCCCGCCTTCAGCGTCGTCTACGGACGGACGGCGCCGCGTCTCGTTTTGCGGCCGCGCCTCGGCTCAATGAAGGCGGCTATCGTTGCGGCTGGGCCTCCCGACCACCGAACCGCCGGACTCGCGTAGAGCACGCCGGACCCGGCGAGACCCAAGCGGACGGGACCGGACTGGACTCCATTGGTTCAAACCGCCAATGACCGACCCGGTCCGGACCTGAGCGAGCGGACGAAAGCGGGCCACGCAGTATCTAACAAGAGCCAAGTGGATCTGGCTGAAGCTGACTGGATCAGAGTGGACCTGACTCATTCTCGGGACCCCATCGGACCAACGTGGACCAAAGTGTCCAGACGAAGGCCAGCTGGAACGGCGTAGCGCCACAGTGGAGCCGAGCCGAGCCGAGCAGAGCGGAGCGGAGCGAAAATGTCTGGGCTGAACCGGAGCCGGGGAGGGAGCTCTTGGAGTGAGTGTGAGCGCAGAGACGGTACGCAGAGATTCCGTCTGAGCTAGCTGCATCTGCAGACGGAGAAAGGGACTCCGTGTGACATCGCTACCTGTTAGCGTCACCGTGTCCCGATCGCGTCAGATGCCAGGTCCGCTCAAACCGAAGCCGACGCAGCTTTAATATTATCGTCATTGTGACGGTTTCGGTTCAATCACACAGGCACGGATTGGGCTCAGGGGCAGACAAGGGGAATGATTCATGACAACTTTAGTCCAGAATTGACACAAGCACTTTCTACTCTCCCAACCTGACCCAGCCCCAATTTTTTTTTTTTTTTTTTTTACCAGATTAGGTCGAAGACTAAAAGTTATGTGCTCGTGCGGTCTTCGTTAAAAGATGATTGGCACCTGCCTCAACACGGCTGCTTCAAACATCTCGCTCTTGTTTTTAAAGGCAGCAAGCCGTTGCTTTTGAATGACACCTGACACCGAGTGCTTCGCTGATCTCGTTCTCCTATTCAAGCGGGAAGCGCGATGGCTGCTTCCCACTTCTTCTTTGACCACGCGGTCCCTCGGCTGGCCTGGAGAGCGGCGACAAGGGACAAGTGACAAGGGAGGGGGGAGGCTCGGGCGCCGCGACCTACGAGCGACTCAGCGAACCTTCAAAGCTGACGAGCAGATGGCGTGTCATCGCCGAGAAGGGGGCACTCACAGTGACGTCGTCTCAGAGAGCGACATCGGCGACGCGGGCCGACAAACATCACCTCGCAACGTCCAAACCTAGCCGGAGGACGGGCCTCCTCGCGTGCCGGCATACGCCCCGCTAGCTTAGCAGCTAATGTAAGACAAGCGTCGGTTACAAATGGCGGTGAGGAGTTACTCGAGGCCCGTCGGGGACAGTAGCTGACGCGCTTCGCAAGGTGAAGGAAAAGACGTGACGTCCGTCCGCACGGGTAACGCCGCCCGGCCGGACCAACCTAGTTTCGTTTTGTTTGGCATCAAAGGTTTAGCTAGGGCTACCGGCGCTTTTCACGACGACGCTCTCTTCTCCAGACGTTGAAGGTACGCTGATGTCATCATGTCTGGATTAGACACACCCCCTTCACACCAGCACGATATTGCCAAGCATCGGCCCGAAGATCCCGTGATCGGCGAGGAGCCGGCGGACGGCGACCCGCCGGGATGCGACCGGTGAGTTTGATTTGACCGCGGGGACCGAGCGCGGGCGGCCGGCGTGACTTCCTGTTGCGGCCCGCAGGCTGGAGAGACGCTGGCTGCTATGGCACGGCTTCATGACGGAACGCGGCCGCTTGGACGCTTGGCTGCGAGCGGCCGAGCAGGCGGTGGCCTCCCACGACTGGGCCCGGGTCACCTACGCCGGAGCCGAGGACCGCGTCAGGAGGTTTGAGGTCAGGAACGTCGTGGGTCGGTCTTTTCGCGCTTCGGCGCGTGGACGTGCGTATGTGGGAGTTTGGCTTAGTTCAGGTACACGTGTACGCGTGTGCTTCTTGTTCAATTTCATTGAAAGGACCTCAGGTTCCAGTGGGATTTACACCATCTTATCGGTGCCGTCTCGATCAAACGGAGTTGTTTTCTCGCATGCATCAGACGCTGCGGCGCGAGGCAGGCTCCGCTCGGGTCGGTCTCGACGCGCTGACCCAGAGGAAGCGGACCCTGAGCGCGCTGTTCCAGGGCGCCATGCGGGCTCGCCTGGTAGCCGCAGCCCGGGACTGCCGACACAGATGGGAGCGCCTCAATGTCAAACTGGAGTTCATCAGCGGAAGGCTGAAGGTCACAGGAGAGATTAGACAAAGCAAAACACAACCACAACGGATTGCATTCTTCAAATGCAACGTGACCTCTTTCAGGCTTTGCTGCGCGAGTGGGAAGAGTTTGACGAGGAGACCGAGGCGCTGGCCGTCTGGTTGGCCGAGTTGGAGCTCGGTCTCACGGGAGTCCAACGCGTGACTGGAAACACGTGCGACAAACTCCGAGAACTGCAGGTACTTTTATGACAAGGTAATGTAGACCGACCGACTGACCGACTGACCGACCGACCGACCGATCGACTGACCGACTGACTTCACCTGTGGACCGGAGCCCGTAGAGCCAACTCTGTGACTCTGTGGCTCCACCGCTCGAACCAATTGGGCCCAAGTGAATCCGATGAGCACGAATTTGAGCCGAGTGCACTTGAATGGGACAAACCGGTCTAGACGGGAACTGGATCAAACTGTGCAGGACTGGCACAGGACCCACTTGGAAGAAACTTGACCTGACTGTCCCACTAGAGCAGATTGGACCCAACTAAATTTGGCTGGGATTGGCAAGTAAACCTGGGAGGGCCCAACTGGCTGACCCGGCTCCTCCACTAGAACAGATTTGGCCCAACTCAATCCGACTCGTCTAAACTTGACCGAGGCGGACTGGAATGCATCCGTCTTCACCACCGGAGCCTAGTAGATAAAAGCGGACCCAGTATTCACAGCTCAATTATTCGGAGAAGTTACGAACTCGGCCTTTGGTTGAACACGCAAATCCCAAATGAAGACACTGGCGAGGAGCCGCTGCAGGCTGCGATTCACCCCTGAGGTGCTCAAGCGCAGGCTCGCTCGCCCGCCCGCCCGCCCGCCAGCCCGACCGACCGACCGACCGACCGACGGACCGAATGTGGCTCCCGATAAGCCTCACTAGGACACGCCCCTTAATGCTTAACACATGCTCCTGTTAAGTCCAAAGCGGCGGCGCGCCCGTCTTGACTGCGTGCGTTTGTGCAGTCGATCCAGGAGAGCGCGTGCGTCAACTCCGGCCGCGTCAACGGCGTCTTGGAGCGTGGCGAGGCTCTGATCCAGCGCGGGGCGGAGTGCGACGCGCAGCGTGTGGAGCGCCGCCTGCTGGAGCTTCTGCGCCGCTGCAGCCGCGTCTACTGCGACATCGCCCGAGCGCACACCAGACTCGTCAGCATGAGACTGGTGCGCACTCAAGCTCAAGTGTGTCTGGCGCCCTCTGCGTTGCTCTCACCGCATGCTCCGCGTCTCTGTCCGTCTCCGTGTCGCTCTGTCCGTCACTCGTTCCGTCTCCGTCCTGCTCCTCTTCCGAACCTACCCTCTCAGGTTTTTGAGGACGACTTCCTGCTGACTCCGCCTCCGGATTCCGGGTGTCCGTCAGAGACACTGTTTGAGGAGGAGGGAGCGCTTGACAAAATGCACCAGGACCTCGCCGCCAGTCCTAAAGGTGAACAAGTCGCTTTGTGAAGACGCTGATGAGCAGGACGATGAGCAATTGAGGAGCGCAAAGTCAACTTGTGCATCTTGCCCTGTCAGAGCTCCATCATCGTCATCATCATCATCATCATCATCATCGCCCCCGCCGCCACCGTCCTCCTTCGCCATCCCCGCCTTCCCATGAGCATTTGGAGTGGGACCCCTCGGTGGACGTGGGACGCTCCGTCTCCTGCGGTGACTTCTCCTACTACAGTGCCAGCACAGGTGGGAAAAGCCAGGACGTTCGAGCACAAGCTGTGACTTGCCGCTTCCTGTTGCGCTTACACTTTCAATCTAGTGACATAGTATTGTTGTTCTTTTTGTACAAATGAAATAAAAGGCCTCCGGATCAGTTCCAAGGTATCCTTTCTACCCTTTAACACGTACGTAATTCTTTCCGGTGGAAGCGTTGCCGACATTTGACGTAGCCATCGGTCCACGCTTGGTCTGTGACACTTCTTCCGGTAAAGGGCAAACCGAGGTTCCGAAAGTGTGGGTTCGCGACGAGAAAAATGGCAGAGTCCAAACCGACAACTTGGGCTCCGTTGCTACACGTGGAACGTTTACTGAAACATCAAAGACGACAAGTACGGACGTTGAACTGAAATCTCAGACGTCGATGCCACATGCTGAACGCTTACTAAAACCTAAGAAACATTTTGTGAAAACAAAAGGCGGCGCATGTGGAAAAAGCATCAAACTACTTTGGCTGCGCAGGTCCCAGAGAAAGCCCAAAGAGGCGGAGCTACATCAGTTCCCGCAGCTCTGATGTCATGGGTGGTGACATCATCAAGCGCGAAGATGCGCCGGTGAGTCGCGTGCGTTTGCGCACCGAGCGGCTGCGCACCGAGCGGCTGCGTCATGTCATCATCGATGCGGCCGGCGTGTCTTTCCTGTCGTTTACTCAAAGGCATCGCCGGCTCTCCCTGACGTCTTCTCGCCACAATCGGGCAGAAAGTGTCCTCGCAGTGACCGCCGGGTGACCTCCACGCCGCAACATGACGGCGACTGGGGGGTGAGGGCGTGGCTGGGAGTCCACAGCGCCGTCCGTCCTTCCTGTTGTAAAGCCGTGCAGACCGACAGTCAGGTTAGCGTTCAAAGTTAGCTTCAAATGTTGCCTTCCAAGTGTACAATTTCAAAGTTTGCTCACAACATTATTTCCCAAGTTAGCGTCAGCATAAGATTCCAACGACAGCTTTCAACGTCAGCTGCTGAAACTAACCTCTCGCGTTAGCGCTTAGCTAGCACAGCATTGGCTTCGAGTGTGAGCTGCTGGGTTAGGGTTAGCTTCCAACGCAAGAGAGATCAAAGATCGTTCGCTTCTGACATGAGCTCCGTTTCATCGTGTCAAGAGATGAGATTCCAAAGTTAGTTTCTAACATTAGCTTTCCAAGTTGGCTTTCAATATTTTGGTCAGCGGTGATTGTTTGATTGATTGATTTACTGAACATATAAACACAACATGAAAGACATGAAGAAAAAAAACAAAACAAAAAAAATCGTTTGAGATAAGATCGTTAGCGTTCCGCGTTGGTTTCAACATTAGCTTCCAACATTAGATTCTCGAGTTAGCTGGCAAAGTTACCTCTGCCGTTAGCTTCAAATGGTAGCTTCCGACGTTACCCCCAACATTGGCGTCTGTTTGCGTCCGAGCGAAAATATTAGGTGTGGCAGATAACTTCCTTTATATTTTGAAGTTTATGTCCATCCGGTGTTTGATTTTTTTCAGCGTTGCTTCCAAAGTTAGCCTCCAGAGCTGCCCGTTAGTTTTGCGGGCGTGTTCTTGACGTCATTTGTGTTCAGTGTTTGGCCATCACCAAATGGGATCCCGCAGAGCTTGTCACTCACGTCCCCTGTTGCCATGGAGACGACCGCGACGACGCGCCGTCCTGTGACCCACAACACCGGGCGCGGGTCAGTCACATTGGCTCACATTGTGGTGAAATCACTGTTAACAAAAAAGGAACTTTTTTTTGGAATGGTTTCAGACTCCAGAAGAAGAGGAAGAGTCCTGCTGTAATGAAGCGGAACAAAGGTGACAGTCCTGCAAATTACACACACACACACACACACACATTGTAAAAAATCTTGAAATTTCACTTGCGTATTTTAAACAAAACTCAATTTTTCAAATATTGTAAACAAGCTGGTATATTTCACTTCAGAATTTCTCACATTGTCAACGTCTTCACTCTCCCACACCCACTGTGAGGAAATCTTCTAAAAAAAAAAAAAAAAAAAAATCAAAATCAAATAAAATTCACATTTGCATTGAAAACAACCCTGCACACCACAGACCATCAGAAGAAATATCCCCATTTCACACACTGTAAACAAACCTCGCACACATTTAACAAGCATCTGAATTTGAGAATTCAAGAGACCAAAATTTCACATCAATTGGGAACAAACTCCAGAATTGCACACAGCTGTTGTAAAAAAAAAAAAAAAAAAAAAAAGAAAGAAAGAAGAAACCCAAGAGCCTTCACCCACATTTCACAGTGAAGAACCATGAAAGTTTTGGGCAAATTGTGACCAAAGCTGCGACCTGCTAGGGGCGCGCGGGCGGCGCCTCGCCCGGCCGCCGGCGGCGACGGCGGCGCCAAGTGCCTCCTGCTGGCCGCCGGCGCCAAGTGCCTCCTGCTGGCCGCCGCCGCCATGTCTCTGCTGGCCTGTCTCGTGTGGAGCTTGGTGGAGCCGCCGTGCCGCCACGGCACGGCCGCGCCGCCGGGAAGCCTGCACCTGAGCTACGTCAACGGGCCGCCGCCCACCTGACGCCACGCGCCGCATCCCAACAAGCACGTGACGTCACGTGACACCAAATACCATTTAACTGGTTCCTCAACTTGTAGCACTTTTTTTTTTTTTTCCTCAAAATTGAACGTAGCCTTGTTTGCCAGCCGCTAAAGTTGCGACTCCAGCTTGGAAATTTTCAGGGGAAGCTTTAGGAATTCTAGCAAAGAGCTCATCGGGATTCTGGTTTGTTTTTGTGTCTTTGATGCTTTTGAGTCATGAAAAGCATTTTGCTTTTTCGATTGTCAGGCTTTATGATGCTTTGGAAGTGTGTCAATCAATGGATGGATTGATGGAAAAAGGCGCAGGTGTTTTTCTGCAATGGATATCAAATAAAACGGACATTTTATGACTTTCATGACAAAAAGTGTGCGCGCGTGCGTGTTTGCATCCATGCCTGTGTGAATCCACGTCAACGTGGGCGTGTACACTCTAAAAGGCGTTCAGGCCGAGCGAGATAGCCCAATGCGACGTGGGCCAACTGCTACCGTCGCTTCAGTGAACGAAATTGAAAATGATAGGTCAGCATTTCACGCCTTTCGACATGGTCAAGTCAAAATGTTGATTTTGCGAATGGCTTAATCCTCACAAGGGCAAGTCAAGCAGTCGCTAAGAATTCAAGCTGTCGTGTTTTATGTTGTGGCGCTACACAAATATTGCTTCAAGACAATCCGGAGCTTTGAGCTAAACATTCAAACTGGGCTTGGGAGTTAGCGACGGATGCTAACCATTAACTCTGGGCGGCAGTTAGCATGGAGTTAGATCTCCACAATGGCTCTCATACTTGTTGAATAACTAACGTCCGTCCGTCCGTCCGTCCGCCCGCCCGCCCGCCCGCCTCTCCAACGCGTCACTTTTTCTTTGCAGCGCCAATGCCGAGCGAGAGAGGCATGGAGACGTGCTAGCTAGCGCTCGCTAGCGTTCGAGACAGCTACTTAACCCTACAACACTAACGTCGGGTGATTTTCACCCACACGTTTTTTTTAATGTGATCTTATTTTGTATCGGGAAATTAAAGGGGACAACTTCCAACGTGCCATCCAGTCTTGTACTTTTCCATAACTTGATGAAAACGATTTTATCCAGGATATATTGGGTTAAATGTACCCGACGCTAGTGATGCTGTTACTCATTTTAACGTGAGTGTTGTAGGGTTAAGTGAATAAATGAGCTTGCTTCAAGTTTTGTTCAGGTATTAAACGTTAAGAACATCATTTTTCAGGTCAAGGCAAAACATGAAGGTTGCTTCAAGTCAATCATTATTGTTTACATCAACATTAAGTCATCAGCTCGGAAGAAAATCACTAAATGTTGTTTGTGTAAAGTCAAATATTTGAGATGTGCTATTTGGACATTTGTTTGACGCGTGTGTGAGCTGTGATTGTGTGCTGAGTGAGATTTGCGCGCGTTTCGTGCCACGCTCACGTGTCCGCCCCACAAGGACTCGTCATGGTGATACCGCTAATACATTAAGTGGAGATTAACTCCACTTGCTGTGTGCGCGCATGTGTGCGCGCGCAGAACGGGAAGTGCTACTGACAGCCCGTCACAAGAGGTGCGTGTGCGGGTTTTGGTGCGCGTGCGCGGACGGCCGCCCTTGCGTGGCAAGGTGGCGAGAGGGCGGCAAACGTCCCCCGGTCAACAACTTGCCACGTTTGCCGCCGTCGGCGCGGAGAACGCTCCAGAAATGAGACGAGTCCCACGTTCATCAGGCTGCCTTTGTTCAGCCACGCCGACTTGGTCTTCAACCGCTCGCTCGCAATCAAACGTCACACAGTGAATGCTAATCACTTTGCTGGCGCTGACACCAAAAAGAGGCATGGGAAGAAGGGAAAAAAGTGCTTTCGGGACACACCACTTAAGCCCTCACTGTCCTAGTTGTGTGTGTGTGTGTGTGTTTGGAGTGTGTGCATCCCTGTGTGTGTGTGTGTGTGTTCGTGTCGCCCGGATTCCAAAAATATGCTTGGAACGGTAATTGAAGACTCGAAATTGTGCGGAGGTGTGAATGTGAGCACAAATAGTTGTTTGCCTCTATGTGCCCCGCGACTGGCTGGTGACCAGCTCAGGATGTCATCGTCATCGTCATCGTCATCATCATCATCATGCATCAGATTTATATAGCGCTCACAATCTCTTGTTGCGGGGCAGAATGTCAAGTCATGTCATGTCATTTTTGTTGCTTCACTACGGGTGCTATTTGTTAGCCCTCCAATGGTATTTTGCAGGGAGTGTTAGCGCGAAGCAAAGTTGTGCGGTTCTTTTGAAGACGCAATTTGGAAATGTCTTTGTTGACGGGAACATGTTTTGAACTCTGCGTTTTCTTCACGTTTGACTTGCGGATGGCGTCCTGATACTTTTGCCCACAAACATAAAACATTAAGTAAAGCGGCAAAGTGTGGCAGTTAGCTGAGCTGCTGCTGTCGTCATGGCGATTAGTGTCACTATCATGACAACATGGCAGCCAGAGAAACCAAAGGAGGGGGGGGGGGGGGGGGGGGTTATGTCACCCTAAAAGTTTTTGGGGAGGAATCCTCCCTCTCCAGCACCGAGGGGGGTGGGGCCATCTAACGAGATCAGCGCAGCTAATCATTCGGGAGGCTTTCTATTGGCCGGCGGCGTGGGGGCCGGCCGTTGGCATGACGACGACGCTGATTGACAGAGGCACCTCGTTGCCGCACATAATGGGATTATGCAGCGGGAAGCGGGGTCACCCGGTGGGGGAAGGGGGGGGGCGTTGAATGGGGGGGGGGGGGGGGTGAGGAGAGGTTGCGCAAGCGGCCTATCATGCAAACCTTGAAAAAATGATTCACAAAAATCTTTTTGCCCAATATGCTTGTGTGTAAGGTATCAACCAAAAACACACATTAGTGTGTGTGCATGCGTGTGTGTGTGTGAGGGGGTGTGTGGGGGTGTGTGTGTCCGTGTGTGTGTGATGAGTCATGGCTTTGTTTTATTGTTCTCTCTTTTAAGGCCTAGCTATCCCAATGCGATGTGGGCCAACTGCGACCGTCGCCGCGTCGCGCTGGCAAAGCACACGGCGACGACGGACAGCGCCGCTGACCATTGAAGTGGCTTCTGCGCTTGCGGGAGATGTAATAGCCCTCCATAGCATCGGCGGCGCTAGTCGCTATTCCTCATGGGTAGAAAAAGCCAAGCGGAAAGCTATTGGCCGGGGGCGGATTATTAAAAAACGTAAAGAATGCATTTTTGGCTCACGATGAACTCCCACCACGCCAAGCAAACCCTCCCGCTCTTGGCACAGTATGGCGCAATACTCTGTTTGTCAACATTGGAGGAGTTGATTTAGTGTGGAGAAATATATCTAGCCATTGTTTTACTTTTCATTTCGCTTGCGATGACCCTGCGCGATCCCTTTTTGTTAGACTTTTACAGCAAAGACTGATATTGGCAGATTTATGAGAATAAAAAGAAGAAAAGAAAAAAAAAAGGCTGAAAAATGGTTCAATAATCCTCTTTGCTGCAAATGAATATCGTCTCTCGGTCTTTTTGCCGACTAATAATCGGTATCTGCATTATGGGTCCATCTCTGGTCTCTTTAGTGGGAGGGAGTCATTTGGACGTGTGAACGCGTCAACGGGGTGTTGCGCGGCATTTGCGGGCGTCCTCAGTGGAAGGAGGCGCAACGACGGTCCTCTGACTCCTGCCCCTCGCTGGGGCTTCCTCCTAACTTGGCGTCCGCACTCGCTCGGCTTGCCGGCGTGTGGAAAGTGCCGGAGCCTTCCGCCTTCCGCCTTCCGCCTTCCGCCTTCCGCCTTCCGCCTTCCGCCTTCCGCCTTCCTTGCCGCTTCCCCTGCCTTCTTGCTGGCCTCCATCCACTTCCACGTTAACCTCTTCTTGTCGTCCCGCCGAGTCCTCTCCCCGCTTTGTCCGGCGGTCGACATTGATTAGATATCCATCGGAGGAGGAGGAGGAGTTAATCCCGGCTCAAGGCTTCCGCGAATAGCCCGCCGGCCTCGGCCAACGGCGCCGCGCGGCCCAAAATAGAACCACGCCCGCATCACGACAAACGGGTGGCGAGGACGTTTCCCAACCGGGGGGCGGAGCCTATCCCGGTTATTTTGGCGCAGACGAGACACCCGTCGATCGCGGGACTGCTCATTTGTCGGTCAAACTGCCAGGGGGGGAGCTGCCACTTTTCCAGCGGGCTGTGCGGGATGACGTCGTCTCAGTGGGGGGGGAGGGCGTTGCTATGACCCCCGACCCCGCGCACGCACCCTTTGCGACGGCGTCGCCGAGAAGTCATCGTTTGCCACGGCGCGGGCGGAATCGCGTCCGAGTCCGAAGCCGCGTTTTGCCGAGCTTGAGTTCCGAGCTGGCGCCGCGCTTTGCGTTTGCGCTACGTTTGCCGCAGAATATCTTGGCGCGTTGACACCAAATGGAAGCGCGTTATGTCAAATAATGCCGCCGATGTCATAACCAATGGAGATGGAGTAAATGTTGTAAATGCAATTTTGCCGGGTTCCTTTTTTGTTTGCCGGCTCCCGGTTCAAAGTGGCGCTTTGGCGTCAGCTTCACCGAGAACTCTTTGGGTCCGACTCGGCGGCGCTGATCAACGGCGCGTATTGCGATGGGGACGCCGGCGGACATTCTTCCCAACTGCAAATGCGGCCCGACTGCGGACGCTATGAGAAACGAGGACTTCGCGGTCTGTTTTTCATTTACGTTCAACACAATCGGCTTTGCATATCGGATGTTTATTGTATGATGTGCGTGAATGTTTTTGGAATACATTTTGGTGCTTAAAAAATTGCCATTGCCATCAATATTCGGTGCGCGTGTACGCATGGCGGAGCCATTTCTTGGCCAAACGAAAGTGGTTTCCAGATTTTGAAGCCGCAAGTGCAAACATTGCGCCACCGCCACCGGCTGGCGAGGGACGGCCGCAAGCACCCAGCCAACGTGAGGACATTCCGAAGACATGGGGGGGGGGGGGGGGGGCATTATTTTGGGGACATTTGACCAGCGAGGGGCAAATGTGCGCAATTTCCACACTCCACCGACGGGAACTTTCTCAAGCCGTTTTGCGATCGGGAGGCGATGGCGCCGGCCCATCGGGAAGCAGTTTGCGCCGCGCCGACCGCTCGCTCGCTCGCTCACTCGGCTTCATCTGCCGTCAAGCGGCGTGGACGGCAGGTGAACGTGGATGCTTGCGGCGCCATTGGGGGACATTCTTCACTTGCCATTTGAAAGGGGGGAGAACCCAGCCCCCTGCCAGCCCCGCCCCCCTTTTCTTAGTCAGCCCGATGCTTTGCTCCTATTGTTCGCGCGTGCACACGCACAAACAATGGCGTCAATGGAGAAGCCACAGTGGGGGGGGGTGAGCGAGGGGGCCCGGGGGGGGTGGACGAGGGGCCGACACATTGTCGTCTCCAGACAAATTCTTCTTCTTGTTTATTTTTAGCGGGAACGACGGAGGAGATTACTACACCCCCCCCATCGTCCATATGGACATAACGTTCAAATTGTTGAGGGGCGGGGCCTCTAGTGGTCTTCATGGTTGCTAGGAGCAACCAGGGCAGCGAGTGCGCGTGCACGGGTGGGACTTGCCCACGTCCTGCTGTGCGACCCCTCGCGCCCATTGAGAGACACATGAAGGCAGGAGGGGAGGGGGGGGGCACAGACGAAGGAGGGGGGAGAAAGAGAGGGAGCGAGCGAGCGAGCGAGCGAATGAGAGCGTAAGACAGAGAGAGAGAGAGAGAGAGAGAGAGAGAGAGCGAGCGAGGAGGACGTCTGGGCAGATTTGGCGCCGCTGGCGTCTTTGGCAGTCCAACACACAACAAGCTGCTTATTAGCGAGCGAGCGAGCGAGCGGATTTACACGCACGCACGCACGGAAGCAGGTGAGTTTGTGGCTTTTCTTTTCATTCGGTCATCTTTCTGGCGACCCCTCCCCTCCCCTCCCTATCACCCGCCCCCCTCACCCGGGCAGGTGAGGCTACAGGTCCTCCCCCTTCTCCAGGACCTCCTCCGGGGCCACAAAGCAGATCAACGCGCACATTTGGGTTTTTTTGGGGGGTGGCTTCGGTGCGGCGGAGGGCCACAATCAATCGGTGGTGGGGCGACGGGCAGGGGCGCTTTTTGTCTGGCCACGTTTGGCCCGAGATGAGCGTCGTCGTGTGTGTACAAGGATGACGATTGCTTGGATTTTTGGAACGGCGCCGATCTTGCAGCGCACGTGTGCGTCGCTCGTCGCTCATACATGTGCGCGCGTGCACGAGGCGGCGGCGGCATAATCCCTCGTCCGTCCGTCCGCCCGCCCGCCAGCCCGCCCGCACGCACGCACGCACGCCGCGGCGAGAAAATGCAAAAAAGCTGAAGCCAGAATAACAGCGTGCACGCGCACAGACAGACAGAAGGGAGCGCGGTGGGGGTTGGGGGGCAATTTGGGAGGGGGGGGGTGTTACTCAGCCATTTTCTATGCCCAAATGATGGAAATTTGGAATGAAATTTGAATGCCATTTGCTGGACTTGAGCTGCACGCGCACGCGCACGTGCACGCGCAGGCCAGACAAGGAGGCTGCTTGTTGGCAATTTGGCGCTTCACTTGTTTTGTTCAATGAGAAATTCACTGGGAGCCCCCCCATCCCCCAAAGCCACTTCCCGCCCATTTAGCGCCCCGTCACCCACCCCTCATCACTCGTATGTGGGTTTTTTTTTTCTTTTTATATGAATAATATTGTTTGGGTGAATATTTGTAGCGTCACAAGTCTTCATGGCGCCCCAAAGAGAAGGCCATTTGCACCCCCCCCCCCCCCCCCCACGGTGGCATTGCTAATCGCCAATCCCGCTTGCTACGACGGCCTTTGCCATTTAGCGAGTTTGCGGATTTTGGACGGACTACTTTGTGCAAAGTGAACCTATTGTGCGTTTTGGAGCAAAGCAATCCAAGCGTCGAATCGTTTCGCTCGTCCGTTGAGACGCAAAATGCAAATCATCCCAAGTTGGACAAACTTTTGCCGTCATCCGCAAAACATGTCGGCACAAAAGTCCAGCGCGCGCCTTTGACTTTTTGGCCTTCGAACGTGGACATGGGTTGCACAATTGGACATTTCCAGAAGAAGGAAACATTGAGGTGACGCCCCCCACACAAGAACCAATTTTGCGTCAATGAATGGCGTCTGTTGGCCACATTTGACTGCCGTGCCAGCGGCGGACGTCTTCAAACCAAATCAATTCAAAGGCCATTTTGTCAGTCATGTCTTGTCCGTCCTTCTTCTTCTTCTTCTTCTTCTTGCGCGGACGGCCAAGCACTCCATGGCGCCACCAGCTGCCTCGGTGCCGCCACTGCAATGTGAGCGGATGGACGTTGTATCGCGGCGGCTCGTATCTCAAAGGCGGCCTAAGTCAAGGCCCTCGTATCTCAGGGCGCCAGCGTCTTACTTTTAGCGCCAACCTCCTGGCATCTTGCTGTCAAGCAACTGTGCTGAAATGAGTTGAGTTTCAGTTTGGGAGGGAAAAAAAGGCTTTTCCTGCTGTTTTATAAACTTTTTTTTTTTCTCAATGATGTACTCGCAGATTTTTGTTCCTTTGCCAACATGTGTTGAAGGGAATCTTTTGCTTTGGGTTGTTTTGGGAGCGAAGGCTGCATCGTGTGGTGAAAATGCATCCCCGGTCGCCATGTTACAAGTTTGCTGCACCCCCAAAATGGAGGAGAGGAGACTGTGTGTGTGTGTGTGTGTGGGGGGGGGTTGTTGGAAATGCAAATTCGTTTTTTTCTCTCTTCAGTGGGACTGGAGCACCTGCTGTCTCCAGCATGACCCCCCCCCCACCCAAAACTGCCACTTGGGGAGTGCACCAAAAACACATTTGACAAAGGGAGTAAAGAAAACAAGGAAGGAGGAGTAAATAGGTTGCTCTAAACATGTGGGGTCCGCCCGCAAAAGAATCCCCACTAAATGCTTTTCCCTTGTTTTGTTTTTTTTCTGCTGTAGTGTTGCGCAACATCAAGTGGGCACCGTGACATGGCAGCCAAGTTGATTACTGGCAAACTAACAACAAGACAAAGACAACTGCACCCTGGCTTTAGAAAGCTACCACGTAGCCTCCGTTAGCTTCATGCAACTTCAAAGGCTAACTATTAGCATCGACGCGGCGGCGTCGTTACTCTGAACGTCAGATACTTGAACTCAAACGGTGCTGCAACGCATGCGGACAAACAATATGATACATCTTCTTTATGCTCTGTGAGGAGCATCTCCTATGAGCGCCGTACTGAGAAGCTGAGAGGAGGGCCGAGCCAGCCCCCGGCGCAATGTCTCTGTCCAGCTGTACGCTGCCCCCAGGTGGCCAAGGTGCGCATGGCAGAATGAGCAACACGTGTGAAGGAGGAGCTGTGACCCAAAAAAGGCTTCATTTTTTGTGAAAGTGAAAGTCAAGCCTAACATCTTTTTTTCAAGAATACGTTCCCAGCAGGCCCACTAGTTGAAACACGGCATTCGGATTCATTTTGCGTTTGCGGAATAAAAGTTAAGCAGCAAAAGGCTCTCGTTTTTAGCCATCTCCGCTCACAGCGGCCAATTACGGCTGACCTGTTTTCTGAATCTGAGCCGTGATCGGTTGTTACCTGAGCAGTTGCGATGTCATTTTCGGTCGACCGAAGCGACAAAACGGCCGCCCCCGGAGACGGCTGAAAACGGCTGGATTAACTCTTATTCCACAAAGGCAATATTGATCAGAAAGCGAGTGGGCTTGCATAGGACATAAAAAATGTTTGGGTTGACTTTGCTTTAAGTGTTTCATTGCAACATTTCATGATGCTTTTATAAAGACTAATATTATTGAGTGATGGTTTCCTCACTCGAAAAAAGAAAAGACTAAATGGTTTCCGTAGGGCACATTTAGACGATTGTTGTGGGGGGTTTTTTCCATATGAAAGGCATTTGCATTCGTTGCAATGGGAAAGACGCTTGGAGATGGGAGTGATTTGAGTTACGGGCACGCTCAAGCCATGAATTCAACTCGCGCCTCAAGGCAGCGTCGCGTTTGGACCACCTACCTCCGAAAGTTGCTCTCGCGCCAACGTGCGTTTGGCAACGCTGACCTCGCCGGTGGCTTGCTCGTCCTAAGCGAAAAAACAAAAAGGAAAAAAAGTGAGAAAGGTTGCGCTCCTCGGCGGGAACTCGAGCTTTTGCAAATAAAAAAAAGGCGGAGTTGTTTTGCGTTTTGTTTTGAGTTTGCCTAAGCCACTGGCGGGCTGGAGCAGACTGGCGTGCTTTTTAGCCAAGGTTGCCTTCATTGTTGGGCTGAAGGTCCCATTTGGGCGAGATGAAGAAGAGCTGAAGGAAGCTGC
This sequence comes from Filicampus tigris, assembly GCF_054856515.1. NCBI lineage: Eukaryota > Metazoa > Chordata > Actinopteri > Syngnathiformes > Syngnathidae > Filicampus > Filicampus tigris. Next base: position 513,022 of record NC_141223.1, on the reverse strand, counting down.
CGGCCATTTGGGACTTGGGCGCCCATTGGCAATTTGGAACATTCTTGGAAAACACTTTGGCGCTGGCCAGGATGACAGAACGCACGGACGCGTGAGGATGACCAAGGACAATGTGATGAGCCAGATTCCGAGGAAATGATGATGACAAAGATGAGAATGTGGAGGAAAATTCATGGAAAAAGCAATGAGGAGGAGGAGGAGGAGGAGGAGGAGGATGCTGCGTGGGCCGTTGCCGCGGCGACCGAAAGGTCACATCGCCAAAGACGCCACCGGGCAACGCCACCGGACGGCGCGTGCGCAAACAAACACAGCGCAGCCGAGTTTGTGTCCGGCCGATGCCAGGACGGGCAAGGGCACGACTGCGCCCGCTACTCCCTTGTACTACTATTACTAGTACGATTGCCACATGGCTAGTATTATTTCCAAAGTACTACTACTGGTTTGAAAGCTCCGAGAAGCGATGACTCCAAAAAGGAGAATTTCAAGTCAAACTACAAGCCGCAGCAGTATGGCTACTTTTAGTAGCACTACGAGCAGCGCTACTGCAAAGTCCGACTCCAACGACTACTTCCCTGAAAGGTGTGGAGCTGGACGACGACAAGTCGGAGGCGTGTTGCCACGTCTTGGACTACCGCCGCTGCGGCCGCCCGTTTGACATCAAGCGCTGCTAGCGGTACTACGAATGGCGCAACTCGCAGCAAACATTCCCGGTGCCCTTTTCCAAAAGAGGATTCCACTCAAATCCAAACTTGTAAAACCGCTGATGGCGCAAAGTGCGACAACAACAAGTTGTAGCCGTACTAGCAAGAACACTCGGCTCGGCTAGCGTGACTTGGAGCCACTGGTGCGCGCGCTACCGCTGCCGTCGGCCCGGCGGTCTGCCGACGGGTGCTTTTTGCCGCTCGGCAAAATTTGCGTGCCCACTGGGATCGCGTTTGAGCGGGACGCTTTCCCGTTTGGATGTGAAAAGTTGTCACCCCGTAAAAGTTGGCCAAAACCGAGCCATTGGGACCACCGAACCCAAATGCGGCTGACGTCCAGACGCGTGGCGCCTTCTGGGAACATTGGGCCTTATTATTGGGAGGGCTTTTTTTCCTTTCTTTTTTTTTCTTCTCCCCCCCCCCGCCGCCCTGACATCAAAAAACAAAACAAAAAAAAGACTTTCACGGAATGCTGCTACAGGTGGTTCTTTGGAGGACTACCTTTGACTTGGACTTGAGTCCTGTCATTTGAAAGCAGCGGTACCTTTACTCGAGTATAATTTGGGGAGATTACTATGAGTGGCACCCGCGAGAATGCGGACGGCCCGCCACGCATTTCCCACCTGACGTTTCTCGGTGCGGTTGTTGACTCTTTTGTTGCCGCCAATGAAAAGTCGCACAAAGGCAAGCGCGATCTTGCCGGTGATTGACAGGCCGGCCTGAGCCAATCAGAGGCAAGAGAAGCCGCGGCGGGTGCTCGGACGGGAGATGGCGGACAAAAGAGCCCCCCCCCCCCGCCCCGGGAAAGTGGCTGACGCCGCCGGAGGCGCACATGACGGCAGAGAAAAGACGCTCTGTGTCCGTCAAAAGGAGCGTGGAGACCATGAAGGGGCCTCTGTTCAAGCAGACAGCCCCCGCTCAGTCACTTAGCGACTTAGCTAGTTAGTCGTCAGCAAGTTCCTTTTGGACAGCTTAGCTCGTTACTCAACGACTCATCCGCGGCGGGCACCGGGCACCGGCGCTCCATTTTCCGACGCTCGCACAGGTGCGCCAAGTGGCTTACTGTCGCTTTTATGGAGGATGGGGGCAAGTATCGGACGCAGCAGGTTTCGGTACTCGAAGGCCTGTAGTTGGCGCTACAACGCGCCACTTTGGCACGTCGGCAAATGGTCACCCGCGTGGCAAAGAAGTGCACAATTTGTCGTTATTGTGTTTGATAGTCGAAAAGCAGTGGAGGTAGCGCTACTCGATGAGCGATGACATCTCAAGTTGTTATGTCGGCGTTGTTCTTGCTTTCGGGTCGTTGGCGTCACGGCGCAATCTGAGGCTCGTCCGCAAGATGGCGCGGTCGCAGAAGCAACCTTTTTGCTTTCAAGCATTTGCCATCCAACTTCAGCTGGCGGCCATCTTGACACTCGTGCTGCGCATTTCAAATGGAATGGTGTTGTGTTTCAAATGTGTCGCACGTGTGATTTTGTCCGTGTTGCGCATTTTAACGTGACATATTTGATGTTTGAACATGTCAAGTTCCATTTTTTTTTAATCATATATTGTGAAGGGTTTTTTCCCCCCAAATGTGGCAGCAAAACAATCCTTTGCTTTTTTTGTGACTTCCACTTGTGCCATTTAGTCACTTTGAACGTGTCAGTCTTTCACTTCAATTTTACACGTCTGCAATTTTATCGTAGTTTTTTTTTTTTTTTTTTACTCCTTTTTGCTAGCTCGTGGGCCCCCTTTTTTTATATAGCGTTTCACGTGAGCGTGATGAGCAGTTTGATTCCAATAAAAACCTCAAATTCGATTTGGTCGCGTCCGTGCGCGCAGCCCGGCGGGCCGCTACGCTAGCGAGAGCTGCGGCGGGTGGGGACGGCTAACGCATTTGTGTCACGGAGTTGAGCGGCCGCGTCTGGCATGTGTCAATATCATCCGTTGCTTCCAAAAAGTGTTCATTTCAAGACGAGCACAAAGCCGCTGCTAGCTGAATACTAGCATACAACGGGAAACTCCCTACGTCCGCGCCAACAATTAGCATCTCTCTGTCGGCGTTGAGACCCTCTAAGCAAGACATATCTGTCGCTAGAACACATGGGCAATACGCGCAGGCATGTCTTCTTTATCCTCTGCAAAGAACGACCGATGCTAGTGGCGTAGTGATGAACCGCGACGTCTCAATGAACAGCATATCCGTCTGTCTGTCTTGTGCGCATATGGTGTTTTCTGGGGGTTTGTCGTTTTTATCCAACATCTGTACTCAGCGTTGCACCGCCTTGGCGGCATTTCCCAGTCCCGGCGACGTTATTTTTGCTCATTTGAAAGGGTCTCCTACCAGCCAATGAGATTGCGCGGCCAGCCGGGCCCGCAATAATACAACGGCTCAAACGAGCAACTGTCGTTCGTTTCCTGACAGCTGAACATTCACTCAGTGGTTGTCAGTGTGGTATGTGGGCTCCCCCTAGTGGAAGGAAAAAACAATCACTAAATACATTGCTCAAAGTGTGCCCGATGCAAACGTGCCGTGAACTTTGCGAAAATCCGGTGGAGTGCATCGATTAAGTCGAGTTGGGCTGTATTTCACTTTAAAGCACAAGGGCTGCTCGATTATGATGAACAAAAGATGAATCCATTATTCATCCAGCCATTATTTTAGTCCGAACTGAAATCCCGATGATTCACTTATTTTGGGCTACAAAACAAGAAAATGTTCACGCGTAAAAACTATAATAAGTGTAAATAAGTTCCTTTGCACCAAGCAAAATCGCTCAAGTCAAAGCGCGCGCACACCCAAAAAAAAAAAAAACATTTGGGCTTGTTTGAAGTGGTTGTAATTACCACCAAGATTCATTTTTCGTCCAACAGGACTACAGAGTGGTCGTGTTTCCTCTAGCTGCGTGCGTGCGTGCGTGCGTGCGTGCGTGCGTGCCTTGTTGTTGTTGTTGTTGTTGTCGTCGTCGTCGTCCCGCACGCTGATCCTGTTGCCGGATTGGTCCCAACTTCAACGGCGAGTGTGTACCTACTCAGCTCGTCAACATCTTCAGAGGTTAAGCTGCTTTAGGCAGCGACACACTCAGGACAAAGGTCAGAGGTCAAGGTGGTGGCCCGCTGCCCGCAAAAGGTTCACCCGGGGAGAAATGACAGGACATTTGTTGGAAAGGAGCTTCAACGTGGCTCTCAGTGACAATCGGCTTTGATTTCACTTTGTTCGTCTTTCAAACGGAATTTGAAATCTGAAGCTTTGGGTATTTGACATTTTTCCGTGGCTCAAAATTGTATTTAGCGAATGAGTTAGTCCACCGGTGGGAGGAACCGTCCGAGAAGAAAAGTTGCCGATGAAAAGTGATGGTTAAACGCCGGATGGAAAACAAACAATCGGTCGTCTTGCAGGCCTGATGCGCCGGCCGGCGACGCTGAGCTTCAGGAGCAAAAATCACATTCAACAGCTGAAAGAAATATTCCAAATATCTTTGACACTTTTGGGTTCAACTAGACAGCTGACTGATCAATTTGCCGTGAATTTCATCAGGGATGGGCAGCTGGCGGCCCACGACCGCACTCTGGCTGCAATTCTGCTTTTTGGCTCATGTGGATTTCTTCCGTTGGAAAAACGCACGCATGAAAATGGAAACATGAAGCGCACGCATTTCAGTGGCATTTTTGTACTACATCGGTTTCGGAAGTGTGTGCGTGACCACCAAACCCCAATCCCCCCTCCCCTCCCCTCCCCTCCCCTCCCCCAGAGTAGCACTGTTGAAAAATGGTGGCCCCCTCCAGCATTGAAGTTGCCCATCCCTGAATTTCCTCAATATGGAGGAGCACGCAAATAGACATTGTCTTTAAATACACAAATGAATATTTGGAAGTAAGCTTCCGCCCAGTTTCTTTTTTCAGAGCTCAAAATCTTTTTGTTACCTTCAGAAATGAAATGTGTCCCGTGAAGCACGTGACTGCTTTCTTCAACGCCACACCCACTAAACAACAACAACAACAACAACGCTATCCTGACTTTATGACAGAGGGCTTTTGTTTCGTTTTTCCGATGGGAGACTTTTGTTTTCAAGGACAACTATGTGACATTTGAGGTGAGATTTCATTGTTGCTCTCTGTCGTGGCGGCCGGCCGGACGACGGGACATTGGCTGGAAAACCTGTTTGACGTGGGATCGCTTTTACGAGTGCAGCATGTGAGATTTGTTTGTTTGGAAAGGCCAGGTCAGGATGGGCTGAAAAAGCAGCGCCGTGTCACCCTCTTCGGGAGATTCACCGCGAAGGCATGAAATCTGTCTTTCACAGCAGCGCTGTGCTGTGCATTTGCATGGGATTTTGCTCTCAAGGAGAACTGCACGCGACTTGTTTCAAGATGCACTGTGTGAGATTTGTTTTAAGTGCTGGAAGTTGCTCGAAAGGAGCACAAAGTGACATCTGACGTCAGATTGGCTTTACTGTAACGCTGCACTAAGGGGGGAAAGAAAAGGAGCAGTAGAGGCTGGCGCACTTTCAAAACTAAAGCTGATGATGAACATGAATATACGGAAAGCGTAGGAAAAGGAAGATGATGATGTCATCACCGTGACAGCCAGCCAGCCCCGTTGCTAATGAATCAATCAACTGGGTCATCGCAGACTTAATGTTAGCGTCTGCCGAGGCTAGCGGTAGAGCCGCGGAGGTTCACTGAAGCGGCCGGTTAGCAACCCAGATCCAAAAACGGTCGGGGACGTCAATCCCCTTTCAATTGGCTGCTCTCCTGACGTCGGATTAGCGACGTGCTAAAGCCGGCGCGCTAAAAGGGCCCGAGTGTTCTGTGAGGGGGGAGGGGGGGCGTGCAGAGTCGGCGCTAAGCTGCTCAACGACAACGACAACAACAACAGCAACAACAACAACAACAAATTACTCTCAAGCAAATTATCAAATGTCAAAAATTAGCATCAAGGTGAGAAGTCCTGTAAACAAACATGTTTTTTTTTTACCTTCAAATCGGCAGCTGATCAGCTGTGGTGTTGTACTTTCCACTAGCATAGCTTAGCTGCGTCTGATGTATGGTCTGTAAATCCTAACGAGAATGAGGACACAAGTTAGTTTCAAAATTCAGCCCCTACAGACAGTTTGACATAGCAACAGGACATTTGGTCGACATGTCTATCATGAGTAACCCCCCGCCCCCGAAAAAGCTCAAGAAGCCATAGCCAAATTTTGTAGCAGAGCTGCCATTGTGGTTTGAAGGGACCATTTATGGTTCCATTGGCTTTGTGCAACGGGGTTAATTGTAGTCTGGGAATTTTCATTTGAGTTCGTTATTATTAGTTCTGGATTTTTCAAAAAGCTTAAAAATGCTCAAAAATGGTACTATTAGTTTTCATTTTAGAAAAACGTTCTCTATTGCTCGTGTAGAAGATTAAAAACAAATAAAAACACCATGGTAAGCATTGTGCAGTAAAAAGTGAAGAAAAATAGCCGATCAACTGTGTTTCATCTATGAACCAAAAGAGGCAAGCCCTTCTCACCTAGCGCTGTGTTTTCGAGCCAAAAGTCAAACACGCAAATTCGTCGCCGAGGCTGCTGTCATCCTGCGGCGCATTTTAATTGGCTGCTGCTAAACGACGTAGCTTCTGTGCGACACCCCATGACTCCAAGACGACTTTCCCAATGTCCTCTTTCCGGCCACGGGCGTCGTGCTTCCAGCTGACAGCGAAATAAATGCATTGGAAATGACAACCCAAAAGGATGATGTATTCAATTAATTGCCAAAGATGAGAAAACAAAGGACATTTGGGCTATAACTACTTAGTTTTAGTAAACGGAAAAAAAATGTAATTTCAGTGGTTGATGATTTTTCTATTGACTTTTAGCGCCAGTTTTTGTTGACGAAAATACCCTTGGCCCAACCAGAATAAAAAGAAGGCAGTTTGACTAGGAAACGTGGATCTTGGGAGACGTGATTATTGTGAGTAGACAGAAAAGACGCAGGACGTCTTGCCTCGAAGCGTCTCACTTGGTTCACTTGCACCCCACTGGGCTGGGAAACAATTCCCAAGCCAGTCTGACTTAGCAACTGGAAATTTGGTCATCGCGACGTGTCGTCCGTCGATCGTGATGGACCCACCCAAAAAAGGCGCAACAAGTCATCGCCAAAAATGGACAGGAAATCGGCCGACGTTTTAGGCCCAACGGACTCGGGTGCGCCCGACTGGATTAGAAAAGAAAATAATCCTACAAATGCCCGCTTGAAGCTAGTTCGACTTGGAAGAAAGATGGGTTTTTTTTGGGTTTTTTTAAGTCTTAAGAAGGCCTACCGTTGCCGTTTTGGTTACGGCTATTTTCCTTTTGGCTCACTTTGAAGTCAGCAAGGGGGGAAAAAAATGGATGTGACGCTCGTGAGACGGTTGCGGTCTACTTCAGCCGCCGCCGTCTCCCTTTTGAGGGGGGGGCGTGTTCGCTTCATCGTCCCGGAACGTCCCGGCGCGAGCGCCCTCCCGCCGCCTGACGCCGGCAGCCGGCCGCAGCTTTTTATTCGCCTCAAACGCACACCATCCATTTGCCAAACTTCACCTTGAATGACACAGCTGTCGTTAGCGAGTAATTGCCCTATGCAAATCAGACTTGTAAAGAGCAGCAGTCAGTCAGTGATCAGCGACTAGATGAGCTCATTCTTATGAAGACGCTCATGATCATCATGGCAGGTGCGTGACGTGAACTCGCTCCGATGTCAAGACGGACGTCTCGCGGCAATGCCGGCACAAAACAGGCAAAAATGCGCCCACGCCTGCACGGCTGTGCGTGCATGCGTGTGACGTCGTTGTCATCGGTCAGGTGGGAAGACACACGTGACTCAAATGATCGTTAAACGTCAGGCCATTTAAACGTCACACTGTTCACCTCATTCCAAAAATGTTTAAAAAAAATCGCAAATTACCACATTTTAAAGCACTCCACTGGCATTCTGTTGAGTTCATCCCCGTTCCAAAAATCGTTCAAATGTTCGAATTAATGAAATACTGCCGTTCCACAAGCCAAGTCCACCACGATGCCTGCGCCTGCACCACATGCGCCTTTCACTCTCGCGACAGCCAGCGGGCACGTTGGAAATTTCAAGCGATGAAGACGCTCTTTTTTTTTGGGGGGGGGGGGGGGGGGTCATGTCCGCACACAATGTGAGCTCTGCATTAATTGACTTGTAATATGAACACCAAACTGGGGGCAGGGGACTGCTTAAGCACAGTCGGGGGTATCGGTGCCTTGCTCAAGGACACGGCAGCCGCGTGTGGTCAACCGGGGTGCTCGCGCTCGCAAGTGAACCACACAGCTGCCTGCACTTAGATATGATTCTCTACGACTTACATAACATTGGGGTAGTATGATGACGATTACAATGTATTCCCCTTCTGGGAATGTAACTAAGACGGTGAGATGATGATGATGATGATGATGATGATGATGGCGAGACAAAGATGGAGGAGAATATAAAGCAAGTCAAGCGAGCGGCGGCAGGAAGCAGAGAGCAATAGGAAGAAAAATGAGGAAGATGAAGGCAGGAAGAGGGTGAAAAAAACACAATAGCCGAGCCATGCAGATGGGGGACGGGGGGTGGGGTGGGGGTGAAAAAAGGGCAGCCAGGCAGGCAAGGAGGACGAGCCAGACAGACGAGGAAAAAGACAAACGCTGGCACTGGTCGTCACGCTCCCTCCTCGTCCTCCCTCCATTTTGTCCTCTTCATCGGTGTGACGTGGCGCCCCCCTTCCTCTTCCTCATCCTCATCCTCGTCCTCGTGGTGCCATCTCAGCCCCAAAGCCTCTTGTGGCAAAACATCCAAGTCACATTGACGCTGGGGCACGTCGCGGGACAATTGGTACCAATGACAGCAAGGAGCCAGAAAATGTTCCGTCTGGAGACTTGTTTTTGTCGGACACATTTGGTGCACGTGTGTGTATGTGTGTGTGTGTGTGTGGGGGGGGGGGGGCTCGCCAAACGCTGCAGGCTTTTCATTCTGCTTGAAAAGAAAATAGCTCAAATCCGCACGCACCTTCACCCACACAGCACACAAACCTGCGCGCTCTCTCACGAGCTCACATTGACACGCACAAATGGCTCAATGTCTTTTTGCAAACTTTGGGCCTCAAAGCCAATTTGACTCGACGACATGACACGTTGATCCAAGGGACTGCTTTTCAGCCCGTCCAATTTGCTGGACACGAGTCAACCCGGCGAAGAGAAGACACGGCAAGTTGCGCCGAGGCGGCCATTTTATCAGCGTTTATTTGAGTTGACCATCGTCAACGTCATCGTTTCATTTGGCAAGCGGAGCCGCCGGCAAAAAGTCAAGAAGACATGGCTGAAAGACGTGTGCCGTCCGTTTTTTTCCAATTCCAGTTTGGCTGTGAAAGGCGACATTTAGTAGACGCGTCCCTTGCGAGCGGAAAGCCGCCCCCCACCCCCGACCCCCAAAAGCTGCGTCGCCTGCCATTGGCTTTCAAATCGTTGCTAGAGCTGCGCTCATCCCCATTCCAAAAGAACGGTCGCCCAAAAACCTGAGCCACCGAAGCCCGTTTGACGGAGCAACAGCAAAAATGTCTTTTACGGGTCCGCCCCCAAAAAAGCGTCACGCGAGCACACGAGCAGAAGAAGCGCAGTCTCCAAAAGGCTTTGATCCATGCCTCCCTCCCTCCCTCCATTTTCCCTGGAAACGCCTGGTCCCCAATCCCGAATCCTATTCGACAAGATGTTTTGTTTCGATCAAGTGTAATGTTGGGAACATTTTCCCACTGAAAAGGCATTGCCGGCATTTCCTTTCATTCCAAGGGGGAAAGACAAGCCGGCGCTTTGACTCGGCCCAAACGCTTCTTTGGCGTCAGCCGGCCGCCCGGCAAATGCAGTCGCTGCAAACGTTTGCTGGAACGCAAAAGCAGGATTGACTTGCATTGCATTGTACACGAACGTGTACACTGACGTCACAGACGTGCGCGGCAAAGACGCTTCGTTCCTAAAAGTCACGCGCGCCGATCGGATGTACAATCGACGTCAAGGGCCCCGCTCTCATTCCGAATCAAATCTTGATCGGAATGGGCTTGATCGGATCCGAATATTCCAAATGAGGCGTGCGCACGAGGCGGTTTTATTCCAATCGGGCCGCTTGATCCGAATAAACGTGTCCGTTGCAAGCGTAGCCGGTGAAACCGAATCCTTTCCGATCACTGACTGACTGACTTAAAAGGGAGTGAGACAGGTGAGACGGCCACTCCGGTTCTGCAAGTGTGACATCCACTGAGTCAGAAGGAGTCTCCGGCAGCGAGTCTGGTGATGTCACGTTCGTCTTCACGCCTCTCCCGCTCTCTGACTGCGCCGCCTGCGTAGCGTCGATCTGCCCACGCGCAGCGTCGATCTGCCCACGCGCAGCGTCGATCTGCCCACGCGCGTATCTCCGTGTCCGTCAACGGTGGGTGTCGTCGACGTGCGCTCGCCGGCTCCTACCCTCCGCCGCACCGCCTCACGTTCGTTGCTGCCATGACTCATGTGTGCTTCAAGTCTTGTGTTTAGCGCCAGACACGCTTCTCACTCGTTACTCCAGTTCTCTGGTAACTCATTGAAGCTAACGCTTGGCCACCTTGTCCTCCACAGGTGTCAAGAGGATTAGTAGGATGCTGAGTATCTACCCTCCACGCCACTCTTTTCCACCCTGCTTTCCATGAGCTGAGAGCGCCATCTAACGGGAGGAACCAATCACTAGAGAGCGCGAGGAAGAGGAGAGGGCAGAAGGCCAGCGAACGAAGGAAGGAAGGAAGGAAGGAAGGAAGGAAGGAAGGAAGGAGGCAACAACCTTTTTTGGGAGTTGCAGCTTGTTTCCACATTGGGAAATGGCGGCAACGGAAGCCAGCGCGGCACCGGCGGTCCAGGAAGATGGGAAGACTCCGGAGAGCAAGCAGACAGAGGCGGAACAATCCACCCAGAACTCCGAAACTATTAACAGCGAGGCGGTGGACAAAGATGGCACTGCGGTCAACAGCGAGGTCGTCCCGACCAAAGAGACCGTCGATAACGACACGCCGGTAGAGGCGGCGGAAAGTGCCAACGAGGAGGCCGCAGCGCTCAGCGGCGAGGCGGCGCCCCCCCAGGGCTCGGAGAACCACGAGCACAAGACCTCCTTCCTGGACTCCTTCCTGAACAAGAGCGGGCTGGGTAAGGTGATGTCGGGACGAAAAAAGAAAGAGGCCAGCGCCACCGCAGGAGCCGGGTCGGAGGAGAACGCCGCCGCAGAGGGGACAGAGAGAGACCGAGAGAAAAACGGAGATGAGCCGGCGGCAGCTGAGGCGGGAGCAGAAGGAGGTAGCGAGGGCGAGGCCACCGCAGAGAAAGCGCTGGAAAATGGAGAGAAGGAGGACGAGAAGAAGTGCAAAGAACCCAAGTCTTCAGTTCGAGATCTGATCAGGAAGCCGGTGGCCAAGATCTTCTCCCACCGGAGCACGGAAAAAAAGGAGGGCAACAACACCCTGGAACCTCCCAACCAAGTCAAGGTCCGCTCCAAGTCCCTGGACCGCCTGGAGGATCCCGAAGCACTCAACGCCACCGCAGACTCGGCCGCTGAGGAAGTGGCGGGGGCGGAAGGAGGAGCGGAGGCGGAGACGGATCAGAAGGCCTCCTCGTCTTCCTCGACCACCACCAAGCACATGAAGCGCTGGCACTCTTTCAAGAAACTCATGGCTCAGAAAACACACAAGAGGAGCAGCGGCGGCGGCGGCGGCGCCGCTGAAGACGGCGGCGACGGAGAAGGAGGCGGAGACTCCTCCACGTTGGACTCCAAGGAGTCGGGCCAGAAGAGGTGGAAGCTCAAGCGCTCCTGGACATTCCAGGGCCTCAAGAGGGACCCGTCCATGGTGGGCATCAGCGGCAAGACCAAGAGCTCCGACAAAGACTCGGCCGACAAGCCGGAGGAGGCGCGAGATGCGGACGAAGGTGCCGAGGAGGCCAAGGCCGAGGGGGGCGGCGAGGAGGACAAGGCCGACGGAGGCGAGGAGAAGACGGAGGGAAGCGAGGACGAGAAGGCCACCGGGGGAGCCACCGTCACGCAGCACGCCAATGAGATCTGGACCTCCTTTAAGAAGCGTGTCATCCCAAAGTCCAAACGTGCAAACACAGAGTGCCACCCCGGTGGCGAAGATGACGCCGCCGCCGCCGCCGCCGCCGCCGCCGCCGCCTCAGGTCAGAAGCCTTTTCAACTTTGAGCGTGACCAGGGGATTTGGGTCAAATTCATAGCTCCCCCAAATTAAATAGTCAACAGCTCAGCTGAAATTTCAATGAGAGCCCGGTTCAATTAAATGTCACTTCTTTTCCTCTCTTAGTTCGTTTCTTTAACTTTGTTTTTTTTTAGAAATCCAGTTCCACAAAACAGCTCAAAGTTTTGGGAGGATTTTTGTGATTTCTGATCATGTCCTTTCTAACGATGAACTTGCGCGTGTGGGAGGAGCAGAACATTTGCACAATTTCCTCTGGGATGAATCAAAGATCATAAAGCAACCGAACCCTACCCTACCCTACCTAAAAAAAACAAAGCAAAACAATCGAAGGCAACGCTACCCAAGCGAACAAAGCACAAGCTAACTCAACGCGAGCCAGCCGAAATCCGAATCCGACCTAAAGGTAACGCCGGCTATCGCTAGGTGACCGGACAAAACAAGCTCTCCTATCCCAGCTCTGGCTAATCCTAAAGCAATCCAAGCAAGTACCCAAGTGAGCGTCAGATTATTCAAGCGTTGGCCAGGTTGTGCTCGCCGGAGGCGCGGACGCTAGCATCCGAGTCCGGCGGCCTTGATTTGGCCTTGGCTTGCTTGGGGCTCTACGTTAAGATAACAATTGAATGCCACTCGCGCTCGAGACAGGCTTTGGTCTTTGTCGCGGTGGTCGATCGTCGAAACAAGCAAGCCGACCGATCGAGAGCTAAAATGACCTTTGTCCGAGCAGAGTGAATACTTCAACCATTCGGATGCTCCTCCCACCAAAGACAGAGAGCTACGTATTAATCCCTATGAGGGAAATGAGGTGAAAGCCCTTTCTCCACTCAAAGTTGACATCTCCAGTTGTCGAGCAGGTTCTTTTTCAGCTGACCGTTGTCAAGTGTGCTTTTCCTCTGAGCCAGGGCCGTCGCACTCGGGTCCTCGCGGATCCCGCAGGCTTGCTTTACGCCTTTCCCCCCTCCTCGGGGACGGACCCCTGATTCATTCCAATGATCAGGATTGTCGTCAGGTCTCTGCAGGGCTTGCTGATGAGCTGACAATTTGATATACTTGCCATTCAAATTTGGCAGGCTCAAACTCTTCTTAGAAGCTCCAAAAAGCAAGTGCTAAGCGTACTAACCGAGTGCCAGCGTCCTGAAAAATGGAGGCCTTTGGGGATGGCCAAAGATCATTTCTAGTTTGTAGCCGATGCGGTGAAAACCTTGAAGCTGCGATGCTTCGGTTGAAGTAGTTGAATAAGTGCGGTAGGGAAGGATGGCTTCCATTTGGACGGTGTCTCAGTTGACTTCCACCGAATTCGTTTTTTCCCGGAAAACGTGACGTCAATCCCTACACAACAACGATCGTAACGACAGAAAAGTGACAAAGCGCAACTCGAGATACGAGCGGCCTTTTGGAACTTCACTTGTTTGCAAGCAGGGGGCGGTCTTGAATATGCTTTGTGCGCTACAGGCGAGGACGGCGCGGCTGAGGACGGCAAAGACGGAAAGTCCGCCAAGGCCAAGCGTTCCCACTTCGGCCGGGCCGTCTCCCTCAAGAACTTCATCCTGCGCAAAGGCAAGTCCACCAGCGTGGACATGGGCGACGCCGCCAAGGAGGATGAAGAGGAGGCCGCTGCCACCGCCGAGGGAGGCGACGGTCAAGGAGACATTCAAGGAGACGACAAAGGAGACGGCCGAGACGACAAAGGAGACGGCCGAGACGACAAAGGAGAGGGCCGAGACGACAAAGGAGACGGCCGAGACGACAAAGGAGACGGCCGAGACGACAAAGGAGACGGCCGAGACGACAAAGGAGAAACCGACGACGAGGGCGTCCGGCGGCAAGAAGCTGAGCCCGAGGCGCGGAAGACGCCGGGCCGCGCTGCCGTCACCAATGGCGAGAACGGCTGCCAGAACGGCACCGCTGAGGACGACACCCACAATCACCAAGAGGACGACGAGAAGAACAACAGCAGCCCTGTGAAGAAGAGCAAGGAGCTGGGCGGAGCCAAGGAGGAGACCAATGCCAAGGTCATCAACACCACGGCGCCACCTGTGAACAGCGGTGAGTTACTACGCCACCCCCGGGACTCCCGTCAGAAGCACAGCCGGGAAGGAGATGCTAACGACAGACCGCCGCCGGCGCTAACAAACATTAGCGATGAGCTGAGGGGGGAGGAGGAAGGGGAGCAAGATGAGGATGAGGAGGAGGTGAGGAAGAGAGAGCTCCGTCATGTGGCCGTGGCCATCGTCCGCAGCGTGATGTCAGCCGCCGCTGACCAATTTGAGCGCGAGCTGTGCCGCGGCGCGCTCAACGGCCGCCATGCCGCCGCCGCCGCCGCCGCCTCCACCTGCTAACGGGCTAGCCCGGTGGCACAGACAGAACACACACGCACGCACCAGTTAGCTTAGCACAGAAAACCGGCCCGACTGGGCTAGCCAAAAGTGAATCAAGTGAAACGCTTCTCTTTTAAAGGCCGATACGCAAATTAGCTTATCGCGGAGAGCTGGCTTGACTGGGCCATCCAAAGATGTACAAATGAAAAGTAGCAATGTGACAAGTGTCCGCCATCCATGTTTTTTTCTTTTCTTCATCCGCCCCCCCCCCCCCCCCCCCAAAACAAAGGATGAGCACGTATTAAGGTGCGATAGGGTGCAGTGTCTAACTCCAACCAGCAGAGGACAGCGTTGGCTGCCTTACGAGAGAGGCTCGTACTCGAAAAGCAAAGGAGAGCCATGTCACGACGGTGGTGTGGTGGCCAACATTACAACCCAAAGTCCTATTTTAGTCTTTTCCAGATCAGAACAACAACAACAACAACAAAAATCCTGTCTGCGACGCACGCAAAGTGGAACAGGAAAAGGTCGACTGACTGCCTGTTGTCGCGCACGTTTCCGTCATGTTTGAACCGCGTGTCAATATGCTCGCAGCCGATCATCAGGATCGAGCTGGAATTCATCGTCATCACTAATCGCCTAGCCCTAAACCTCCTTTGACTAGTTTACTTGAATTTGAAGGTGTTTTTTGTTTTTTTTGGCCCAGATTTCCATATCAGTGACTATCACACAAAAACCCTCTCCGCTGGAAAAACTTCCGTCCGAAGCCTATGCTATCATCTGATTTTCCAAATTCTTGTTGCATTCTCCTCACGTTGAAGTGGCGGCACTCGGCCATGTGACGCACTGTCATTTAGGGGAACTCTTGTCACATTGCTATGTAAGTTTCAGGGCCGGTACACTATTTAGTTTAGCACAGACTGCTAGCAAGGCGGGCCCACCCAAAGACACACACAAACACGAGGAAAACGTTTTGAAGTTTCACGGCCGATACACCAGTTAGCGCGGCGTCGCGTCGCACAGACAGCTGGCCTGAGCGTCCGCCCGAAGGCCAAAGTGAATAGTTGAAAGGCCGATACACTGTACACATGTTAGCTTAGCACACGGTGTCAACGGGCTGTCAAGATCCTCGCTGTTCACACTTTGAAGTTTGTGTGTGGATGACTACGCTAGTTCAAACGATGAGCCCAACGCTAGTTGAGCTCTCCTTGCGCCGCAGGCACACTTTTGATCGGCAAGCGTCATCGAGCAAAGGCGCATATCTGACATTCCAAAGATCTCGCGGCACACCGCCAAACAGAAGCCTTGCAAAAAGTGCACCGTCGTCCCGGCGTTATATCGCGCTTCACTTTTGCCAGTTTGACTGCATTGTGGATTTTTTTTTCCCCTTGTGTCACGGATTATTTGCCAAATTGTGGGATCGCGCAATGTTTTCCTGTTCCGCACGGCCTGCTTTGCAACGATGAGGGTGAGCCAGACAGACGGACAACGTTTGACGGACAGACAACAAAGTTTGGCATCATTTCACACTTCAAAACGCTGTAGTCCAATGATGACATTGGAGGTTGTTTTTTTTTTTTTTTCTTTGTCACTTGGCGGACTGATACAGAAGTGTATTGCTACCACACCAGGGAAAAAAGCAACAACAACAACTACTTGATTATCACGTTATAATGTAATCAACTTTAGCACAATTTAGCATGAAGCCATTCCTCCTGGTTCAGGTCGGTCACTGACGTGTAGCGCTCAAGTCTTAAGTAGGGATGTAACGATTCACTCAAGCCCCGAATCGATTTGATGATCAGTTCCTGATTTTTGATTCGATTTGAGTTTTTTAAAAATTGCTACCATGCTTGTCTCTTTGCGCTATTGTGGTTCTGCAGCATCCACAAACGTAATACGCAACGACGTTTGGCGCAAGCGCATCATTTGATCCGACGCATTCAAAATGTGCTATGTATCTGGAATGAAAAAACGTTTCAAGACATCATTTGAATGAATTTAATCAAGTCGATTTTTCAAATTATGGAATCGATTAATCGGGACGAATCCAATTAAAATCCATTTTCGACTAATCGGTACATCCCTAGTCTTAAGTCAACGTTACGAGTTACACGAAAAGAAATAAAAAAGGGCCAAGTGTTTCTATTCAAAAAGAAAACGTTAGAATGACTTTTGTGTTTGTTGAGCTGAATGTGGAGCCAAAGTTACTCCGGAAGCGCGGCGCTACCAATGTGGGTGTCAACATTTTCGACCGGCAAACTCATGACAACGTACTTGCAAATACGTTCGAACGTAATAAAACATTTTCCCATAACGCCGCGGGGTATTGACTTGCGCAAATGAAAAAAAAAAAAAAAAAAATGCTATTTTTGTGGAGCATTTGGACTATGTTGTAGAAATAGGTTTGAAAGTGAAGTAAACAATGTTTATTAGTCATTTTTATGGCTTTGTTCTTACGTCTGCTTCGGCAAGTAGACTCAAAAGGTATTTGCAGGTACGTTCCAATGAGTTCGCCAGCCTAAAATGTTGACTCCAACTTGGCAGTGGCACGTTGGTGTACATTGCAACATGAAATTTGTAACCTTAAAACCAAAACCTCATCACGTTACAACGTGTCTTTTTTGTTTTGTTTGTTTTTTCCTGGCGTCGTATCAATACGCTTCTGTAGTAACGGGCTTCCACCACAAAGTTCAAACTATACAGAGCTGGGCATTCCGCCTATGACAGACGCCCATTTTGTTGGCAATAAACGATAGACGGGAAACTTCCAAAAATAGTCGGACTAAGCATAGACATAGCCCATTTTTCTCCGTCTATGTACTAATCGTCTATTTTCACCACCCACCGCCACTCACCGTGGAATGGAAGCCTCACCGGCCGGAAAAGACGCGTCTCCTGTAAATGCGGCGAGGGTTCCGAGGTCCTGAAAGGTACATAAAACAAAAAAGAGACGCATTTAGTCCATGCCGCCCGCGGCGAGTCTTTCCTTTACGCTAACGGAAGCCCGTTGGAAATGAGGGTCGGACTGGCCTCTGGGTGATTACTATTTGGTCCGGCCGGACAAAACGGACGGCCGAAGGGTAGCCCGGCTCAAGGCCATAAATGGAGCGCGCACATTTTATGTCAAATGCCCAGCTCTGAAAATAGATACATTGCAAAAAATGAGAGAACCGTACAGTACTCTTTTTGGTTTGAAACTGGTGGAAATTCCTCCAAAATGTTTCGGATCTCTCACAACACACACGCGCACGCACGCACGCACACACTGATGTGGCAAGGCACAGGAGTTGCAAATGACTTTTGGAGACTTTTCGAGTCAGATGTAGTCAAATCACATGTTGACCACCAAAACCGGGCAAATGTTGATGACGGCGTTTGTTTCACACGCAATCACGCCGGCGGCATTATTGTTGTTCTTCTGATAAATGGTCTCTTGGTTTTGCACCCCTTTTGACTGTCTTCTGTTATCATTCACCAGACAAAAAGGCGGGAAGCGCGTGAGGCCACACAAAGAGGATTAGAACTTCCCGGGATTGGCTGAGCAAGGAGCTCTGAGCGCCCCCTCACTCCCAACCACCCAAATCCTCATTTATTGCCACCCCCACCTAAAAGGAGTTATCACGTGTTAACAGGTCGCCATGGTGACAAAGAGCGAGCCGCCGGGAGAGTTCATGTCGATGACAAACCAATCAAAATATAAGAAATACTCGGAAAGCAATAATTCAACCCCCACCCCCCGCCGCCCTCCACTACCACCACCACTCCCCCCGCCCCTTATTCCAGTTCCTCTGCTTATCTGTTACATTTTATATTGTCTACAAGAGAAATGCAAAGGTAGAGAAAAAAAAAACGCATTCCACCCCCCCCCAACGTGTGTACTGAGCCGATTGGTGGATAAAAATACATAAAAAGAAGAAGAAAAAAAGACTGTTAGTTTTATATTGACAGCCGTTATGCTTTGTAGTCCCCCCTCCCTCCCCAATGTCCATCCAAGTAGATTGGACTCCAGTACATAGACTGCTCCAGTAAATAGACCGCCCCTGAGACTGCCCCCCCCCCCACTCTCGCCTCCCCCAACAACACTGCAATGTCTCCAGCTGTGTGTTGAGTGTTTAGACTGTTGTGTCGTGGACATGATGATGATGATGATGATGATGAAAAAAAAAAAAAAAAAAAAAATCAAAAAAAGAAACCAAACAAAAACAAGCTGATTTGATTCTTTGTCTTATTTTGTAAAAGCACATCCTGCCACTGTTTGTTCCTCTGCAGTCATTTCCACTCTCATGATGACGACGGCGATGTTTTGTTGGTCCGGTCTTCGCATCCGCTAGCAAAAAAAGGGAAAATCATGCAAAAACAAACAAACAAACAAACAAACAAACAAGTAGTCAAATAAAGAGGAAACTCGAACAAGTCAACTGTGGTGTGTGTGGACTCGTGTTTATTTTGGAGGGCAGGCGGCCAGTGGGATGGGGGATGGGTGGCGGGTGGGAGGGGCTTGGCTGAGCCGCCATTGGGCGCTCATTAATCCACGTATCGATAATCTCATCCTTTTACGTAACTGTTGCAATAATAGCAGATTTCTTTGAGGCCCGCCGAGACAAACGCGTCCACGTGACTTGCACGCACATTTGCGCTATTTGCTGGTAAAAACCATGGCAAGTTTCATGCGACGTTTTGCCTGCCTGCCTGCCTGCCTTCCTGTCTGTCTGTCTGAGAGACGGCGGCGGGCGGGCGGGCGGGCGGGCGGCCGCCTCACTCGCACTTGCCGTGTGGTGGCTCGGAGAGCGCCTGAGCGACCCCCGAAATAAGCTTGCGCACACTGCCGGCCACGTGACTCACCGCCACCCCCTGCAGGCGCGGGGACGTCACGGAGGGGCTCGATGTCGACGTCCGCCCCCTCGCCCGCCCCCCCAGCGAGTGCGGCGACGACGACGAAGGTGCCGGCGGCCTCTCCGGTGAGCGGCAACTGCGCAATGTCGTCATAAGCAGCAATTGGGAGCAAACGCGCCGTTGAACTCGTCTCGCTCGCCAGCCAAAGCAAAGCAAATCATCTCACCTTGGTCTCGGGACCCCCGCGCCGTCCGTCCGGGCTGCTCCTCCTCTTTCTTTTCTTCTTCAACCTCCGCGGCGACGTGGTCCTTGGACTCGACCAATTGAGTCCCACTTGCCAACTTTTGATTGTCACAATGTGCGAGAATATTCTCCATTCTTCCAGGGACAAAAGTGCAGCGGCGCCCCGCCCCGCCCCGCCTAACTTGCTTTCACAGTTTGGCCCGTATTGAGCATTTGATCCAAAAGGAGGCCCAAAGCCGTTGGCTGCCAATCCCAGCTGCAGTTTACTGGCAAACCAAACGCTTTGTGTATGTTAAACCACTACATAGCTTTGCCTTGGCAAATGTCACTTTTCGGGGGAGTGCTTTTGCGGAAAGTTCTTTTTGGGGCGAGATCACTGATAAGAAAAAAAAAACGCCTTCAAATTCAACAAAAACAGTACGACTTGATTATATCACAACATACCTCCTCGACCGTTTCGTTTCCGTCCGCTACTTGATTGGCTGACAGGTTTCATGGGCTGAAATTCGGAGATTCTTCGAGACATTTCAAGTATTTTGACTTTATTTTTGGATTCCACAAAGAGGGCAGTCACGTCGCTACTCACGGGGATCTGTTCTTTGTCCTCTACAAAGAATGAGAAAATATCGCAGCATTTTACAGAGCAGCAGGAGCCTCTTCTTCATTTGTTGTCCGTATGAGTGTACAATATTATAGTGCCTCCTGCTGGCCACAACGAGGACACCAGAAGGAGCGGCACAATCAACCGGATTAAAATGTTTCATACTTTTAAGTAGGGGTTGGGTTTTTCATTTTTGTAAATGCTTAGTTTTGGTTTCACAAATCTTTGGATGCGCGTTACCTTTTTTTGTTTGTTTTAACATCAGGGTATTTTTGTGTGAAAAAAAAAAAGTCGAGAGAGCGAAGACAGAAAGCTAATTTATGATCTTAGCTAACGGGTGAAAACGAAGCAGATTTTCGCTACAATTGCAGTTGGTTTCGTCAATGTGAAATGTAGTTTCAGTTAGTCGTCGTTTGTGTACAAACACTCATTTTTATTTCTGAAAATATTTTTCAACTTCAGTCCGACTTAGTGTTCGGTTGGCTTTGGTTAACGCTAATGACCTTGGTGCCGCCACCAACCCAAACTTGTCGCGCTTGGTTGTGGCGTAGCAATTCATTCGACAGACTGGCCGCGTGGGCCGCGCGTCGGATGACGCCATGGTTGGACGCACATTTGAGCAAGCGGGCTAAGCGCTTTGCCACGTTTGGCGCCGCCGCGTTGGCAACCCCGCCGGGGGTACGGGCCACGTTGGTTGGGGTCATCGGCGGAAAGCAAAGGGGTACGGCGCACCTAAACCGTAGGCATTCTCGGAGCTCCGCGCTGATTCCCGAGTGCGGACAAAAGCACGAGTGCAAACGAGATTTTTCAAAGCTATTTTAGTCACATCACACGACTGCACAAAAGTCACGAGAAGAAGAATTGTGAATGACTTTCAACA
This sequence comes from Filicampus tigris, assembly GCF_054856515.1. NCBI lineage: Eukaryota > Metazoa > Chordata > Actinopteri > Syngnathiformes > Syngnathidae > Filicampus > Filicampus tigris. The sequence goes on along the minus strand of NC_141223.1, from coordinate 492,230 downwards.
GTCCAAACGCAAGCGAACCCAAAAGTCAGCCACAACAAGACACGCGGCGGCAGCGCTGCTGCCATGGCGACGGCGTAAACAACATGGCATTCTTACGCCGTCCACAATACGAGTGCGCGCGTTTCTGTACATAAATACAAAGAGTATGGATGGCTGGTAGAAAAAGGGCAAGAACCCCAAAAGCAGCCGCTTTGGGAGTCCAAGCGATGCTTACAAAGCTCATAAAGTTGGAGCCGCCGGCCCGGACGGGGTCTTCCCTCAAAGGACGTCACTCCATCTTGGACATCTCAAACTTGGTCGTCTTGCTCTCCTGACGCACAAAACGACAAGAAGGAACAAGTTCAACACAACGGCGCACTGTCGTCACATTGGGGATATTTTGGCAGGAGCGTTTGCATTTGGTCACGCCCACCCCCGCCACCACACACACAAAGACCCCCGGCAACATTGGGCTCACGCCTCCTCCGTTTCTTGACAATATTTCCAAAGAAAAGCGCCACCTCCTAGTTTCACTTCGATCGACGGTTGCAACTTCAAAGCAGCTGTCCCTCGCTCCAACGCAAAGTGGCCATCAAAACGGCCCATCTGGTAGAATTGGCAACTGCCCTGCCCAATGAGCTCAGAAAGCCAGCAGGGAATACACACACACACAATGATGACGTTTATGGAAAGGGAGCTCATCGGAAGTGTCCAGACAAAAAAAGTGTTTGTCTTTTTACCTGCGGGGTGGAAATACGCAAACAACCGTGCGCGGCCATCAATCTGTTGCCAAATAAATCAAGAGCAAGGAACTATTTCGGAGAGGTGGAGGCAAATCAATGTTCCTGGGATATACCAACAACAAATAAGTATAAGGGGGTGGGAATAGTGGAAATATGTCCATACTTCTCCCCTTTATATTGTACTGATTGTTAATAATTCCCCCACAAATGAGGGTATTATGCTGTACTCGGTTATTATTCTTTTTTTTTTTCCATGTTCAAAATGAAATGTTGAAAAGAAAGAAAACCCTGCTCAGGACGGGGCCAATTCCAGATCATTTCATGGCTTCAACATCATCCACTGCAATTTGGAAAGCTGCACGGTCAATTTGTGTGGACGCCTGGCGCTGGCGCAGGCGCTGGCGCAGGCGCTGGCGCAGGCGCTGGCGCAGGCGCTGGCGCAGGCGCTGGCGCAGGCGCTGGCGCAGGCGCTGGCGCTGGCGCTGGCGCTGGCGCTGGCGCTGGCGCGTGCGTGAGAAGCAAGCCAAAGGGCTGCTCTCTGCTCAGACTTTGGCGCCCCCTGCTGATGGGAGTCACCTTTGCCTCCAAACGGCACTCATTCGACTGACTCCTCTTGACCGGTTGGTCGTCTGTCACACCTTGACCGGCAAAAATAGTCAAGCCACCCGGTAGCACCGGAGTGGCCGGCGTTCCCATCCGGGAGCGTAGCGGGCCGCATCGAGCGATAAACACTTGCTGACTTGCCGCCTTGTCATTCAGGAGGACGAAGAACACGCAAGCTTGGACAGCGGCACTCTCGTCGTCTGGCTTTTCTGTCAAGCGCATCGGTGCGCCGCTCTTTCATTTGCGATGCCGCACCGTGAGAGGAATTGTCGCCGCCGTCTATGCGCAAATCTCGACTGGCGTGAAAACCAACGATCCCATCAAGGGCCCCTACGCGGCCATCTCTCCCTACCCGAACACACTCGATGACGCAAATGATCACAATTACAGCTAGACCGATAGCTTTGTTTTCAGGGCTGATACCGACACCGGTTATTAGTAGCAAAGGAGGACGATAACCGATATTCATTTTCAGTAAAGGGGAAAATATTGCATGAAAAAAATACAACACATAAAAATGATTCACTTTGTCGAAATGCCTTTACGCACGTTTGTTGAACATTTTGTCAGATTTGCATAATGTTGATGTTTTTTTTTAATTTTGGCACTATGCATCTTTGTTGTAAAATTCTAACAAAGTTCAGGGAGCTCCCAGGGACATCAGCATGTCTTCAGAAGTTACATGAAAACTTAAACGATTGCTCACAAAATATTTCGACAGTAAATAAAGCTCTCCAAAATTTCAAAATGACAGAAATGATCAAATTTCCCTCATCTTTGTTTTGATTTCAAACCAAACCAAAAGGTGCAAGAGTGTTCCCAGGCTCAGTTAGAATCTCTAATAAAGTTAACTGAACATTTCAACAAACTCAACACGGCTTGAAATGGATTTATTATCGGCCATCAGATTTTTCAAAAAGGCCGATACCGATATTCATCAAAATGCCAAATAGCGGCGCCGATAATCAGCCCGGCCGATAATCGGTCCGTCCCTGGTCACGATCGTTATCGGGCTTGCGCGAAGCACGGTGATGAGCGGATCATTTCAATCGGGCAGGGAGGGATGCGTGAAAACAGGCTGGATAGGGGCTCTCGAGGACCCCCGCCATGGGGGCGGTAAATGCGCAAACGCTACTTTCCATAAGCGGCAAAGCGTACCGTCGCTGTCATGTGAAAAACACGCATCTCCAACTTTTCTCATTTTCACATTAATGCCATGTCTGTACCGCGGAAACACCATTCATGTCAAAATAAGACAAGGGAAAAAAAACCAAAACAAATTGGAGGTGAGTGTTTTTCACATGACAGCGACGATATGCATGACCAATCAATGAATTGTCCCAAATATGGATCGGTCCGTGGAGAATTCGAGCCCATTCAAAGAAGCGGACGACGTTTTCAGACTCTCGTCCGTGGCCGGCGAGGCGCCGCTGTACTCGGGCGGCGGGCGGCGGGCGGCGCACTCACCTCGTCCGAGTCGAGCAGGGGCGGCAGGGCGCTGTGGGCGGGAGGACACGGCATGAGCGGGGGCACGAGCGGGGGCGGCGCCGCGTCATTCAAAGCACTTACACGTCAGCCATGGACGACGGGATGTTCTCCTCCACCCATTTCAGATCTTCATCCTGACAAAAAGACACACAAAAAAAAAAAAAAAAAATATATATATATATATATATATATATATATATATATATATATATATCTGTACACTGTAGCCCCTCCCTCCATAGTGGCCAACGCCGTTAACATCCGTCGTTGCCGCAGGGCGACATCGATGGCGCAATAGCCATCGTTCACTCAATCCATTTTGAATGTAGGAAAAACCCTGTCAAATCAAGACATTTTCTGCAAGGTTTCATTTATAGCGGGGGCGCCCAAACTCGGTCCTCGAGCGTCCTGCCTGTTTTCCATCCAGCCCAGCTGCAACGCACCCGTTTCAAGAGATCATGATGGTTATCAAGCTTCTTCAGAGCTGATCATTTAAATCAGGAGTGAGAATTGGAAAAGGGGCAGCTGGACACCCCTGGTTTGTACAGTACTCAGTTCCAAAAACAAACAAAAGAAAAAACAGCTACAGCGAGTTGAATTTGTTCCGTAACTCACTCGTTCCTGAAATCATCTTTCCCCACTGAAATCCAGCGCAGCCCCCCGCAAGAGATAAGAAAACGTTTGTATTTGAATGAGGAAAAATGGCCGTTTGTTGTGAAAGCACGTGAACGACATCCAATAGAATTGTGCCGTTTTTCTTGGCGCGCATCACCCGGATGGCGGCAGCGCTGCCCTCTCCGGTTTCCGCTAAGAGAAAATGTTGTCCGCGGAGACGGCTCCACTCCTCTCAGCTCATCGGCACACTGCTGATATCGCACGCTCTTTGCAGAAAATAAAGAATATATGAGTTACGTTGTCTATCTACATTTGCTGCTGCGGCGTTTTGTGTCCTGGCCGCCGCCTAAAGGGTTCGAGCACGGACGCCTACGTGCTAATGAGCATGAAGCTAGCGAAGGGAAAGGCGAAAGCTATGTGATCGTTTTTGAAGACGCAAGGTGCGAGCAAAGCACAAAGTTGACTCCCAAGTCCAAAAGGGACAGCCGGTAGGTGACGGAAGCCTGGCGGACGCCTTTCGGAGCGCGTGGCGCGGCGTGGCGCGGCGCGGCGTGTGTTGTCAACATTCACCACTTTGTTGGCTCTGGCGGCACCGTTGTTGCTGTCGTTCTTCACGCCCCTCATCTTCATGCCCTCTGCGGAAACAAACGCACCCAACACGGTCAGTTTCCATCTCTTTGTCTTTCTTTTCTTTTGCTAGAAAGCACACAAGCCTGCGGCTGTCTTGAACAACTTGCACATTGCAACGTGATCATTTCCACATTTGAACGTGATCAATTTCACGCTCGAACGTGACGCGTTTCATATCTGAACGTGAGAAGTTCTCAAGTGAGAACACGGCAAGGTGGGCAAAACACAACCAAAAGGAGGAGCCCTGCGGAGGTACGAGTGTCGCGCTCGGGGTGTCTGACAAAACTCGACCGCTGTTCGCTAATACTGGAAAGAAAAACGAATTAGGCTTGCGTGTTTCAAAAGAACGGCCGGGCCGGGCCGGGCCGGGCCGGGCCGGCGCCTTTGAGCCTGACGACGTGGAGGCTGGGGCCTGGGCGATATGGACTGAAAAGTACAAAAAGCCGGACTCCTCCTTGAACTATTGAAAATCCCGACCCGGAGAAAAAGTCCAACCGAAAGCAAAACACTTGCGCACAAACGCAATGACGTAGCGAGGAGAAAAGAAATGAGGTCTGACCAAAAGCTTCGTTCACCATGAGCTCCTCCTCCTCCTCCTCTTCATCACTCTCCTCGTCATCCACCAGGGGGCGGAATGCGTACCTGCGCGTACGGTTTAGGCCGTTCATTTCTCACGGTACTGCGTTTTGTTGTTTTGTTTTGTTTTGGGGCTTTTTGGTTGGGAAGGGCAGGCCCACCTCTGGTTATTGGCAGACGGTCGCCATAGGAACATGATGACCAACAGGACGGCGGAGAAGAGAAAACGCCAGAAAGCATCATCGATCCAAAGCTCGCGCCAGTCCTGCACGCGCACAAAGGTGACTTTTTGGGGTATGGAAAGGAATGCACTTTTCAAGTGCTCAACACTTACAGACTGACATTTGGCCATCTTGAAGGTCTTTGTGGTCCAAACGATGAAGATGACTGACGCTACAAAACAAACGCACACGCAATTGTTGAACTGTTGAAGGCACACGAGGACAAACGCGAAGGTGCACAAAATTACAAACGCACTCTCACACGACAGCTCATCCAAAATTGACAATTGCACCCACTTACAGCAAATATTGCACCGGTGCACACTTTTTTCCACGCAAGTCCACAACATAAGACAATAAGATCCAGACACGACACACGCAAGTGCACTCGCGCATAAAATGACTGACACAGACACACAAAGACAAAAACACACACGCACACAATTGCAGACGCACGCGCGCACGTGTCCACTAGGGCTGCTCGATTACGGGAAAAATCTCGATGATTTTGGTGATCATTGAAATCGCGGTTATTCAAACGGACATTTATTATGGGGGTTTTACAACGTAAAAAAAAAAAGAATCTAAAGACAAATACATTTCTTTGAGACACGATGTGAATTCCTTTTGGACCAAACTAAATGGATCAAATTAGTTGTTTTTTTTTATCTAAAAAAAAAAAGTGCAACTGTATGAATTCAGGTATGATTTCCTTGTGTAAAGCAACACAATGCGTTGGATATGAATGTATATGAATTTTTTTTTTTTTTTTTTATGATGCCAGTTTTGTAATGTTGGAATGTAATAATCGTCATTGTCATTGAAATTGCATTAATGTCCACCGCAGCAGAGTCAGACAAAAACCACACTGAAGCCAACGCCACTCACTTGAATAGACACAATGACACGCACGCACGCACGCTGGCAGGCAGGCAGGCAGGCGCAATACCGATGACGGCGAAGATGAGCGTGTTGGTGAAGTGTCTGTAGAGCGACAACTTGACCAGGTTGCGGCGCAGTCGGAGCAGCTTCATGGTCTGAGCCAGGCTCACAAAGATGTGCGAGCGGTCAAGGACGGCAACGAGACGGCCGACGGGGAGCACAACAAGGAAAGAACAACAGACGTGGACGCGGCTAGCCTGCCTGCCTCGCTCCCTCCCTTCGATTCGATTTTTACTTCCCGATTTCAATTTGATTCCATTTTTAAAAAAAACAAAATTCATGACTGATATTAAAACCAAAAGATGCTTTTAACATCAGCATTTTTTCCCTTTTTTCCCAAACAGTAACTCTACACCAAAAACTTAAATAAACAAATCGTTTTCGCTACATTTTTGTGCTATCAGTGTTTTGTTAGTGCCAGAATTAAACATGAAAAGAAATAGATGTGACTATAATTCTATCCTTTTGCGATCACAATGTCAATGTGGATTCGTTTACCTTTTTTGCAGCGATGCCTATTTGAAGCAGTTGAAATGCATTTTCGATGAATCGTTAAATCCTAATTCATAGGCATTTCTTTCATATTTTGGAAGAAAATCTTTGAGTTAAAAACTGGACGTGATTAAACTGAGATCAAAACAGCCGTCAGAGCTAACTCGACAAAATATCGCCTCCCCCGGATCATTTGAACGCAGGGAGGCAAAGACTTTGTGGCCCCCCCCCGCCCGGAGGCTGCAAAGGATATCCACCAGATGACGCAGGAATCGGTGAAGGCGAGCACGACGTCACACAGAAGAATGCTGCTGGCGTTGTCGCCTCGATCCTGAAGGGAGACGCACGCGCACGCTCCGGTTATGACGTCACAGGCCCGCGCGTGGGCGGCTGAGTGGACGCAACTTACGGCGTTGACTCGTAGGACGCCCTCCACCACGGAGAACAGGAGGTAGAGCAGGCCCACGCCCACCACGCGGTGAAGCAAGGCGCCCAGCCTGGGCCTGAGGGACAGGCGCGGCGGGCGCACGTTAGCGGCGGGCGGGCGCACGTTAGCGGCGGGCGGGCGCACGTTAGCGGCGGGCGGGCGGGCGCACGTTAGCGGCGGGCGGGCGCACACACTCACTTGACGATGCCGTAGCCCAGGCTGGCGATGACCACCAAGACGCGGGCCAGCGTCCTCTTGACGGCCGACAGAACCTCGGCGAACACCGCCGCCCCGCGGACTGAAGGGGGCGCAATGACGACAACGCTCAGCGCGGCCGCGTTTGCGCGGGTCGCCCCATCTTACAACTACAGATAGACCCATATGGTTTTTATTTCAGGACCAATACCGATGCCGATTATTAGTAGTCGAGGAGGCCCATGACAGATATTTGGAGCTGATATTCATTTTCAGCAAAAAAGGAAAATATTACCGTCAAAATGCTTAAAAGAAAACAACCAAACAAACGCTGAACTTTGTTGAAACGTCTTTAAGGGTATGTTTAATGTGATGATCTTTTCTCATTATTATTCGTAGGAGTAATGTTTTCCAATTGTTGTGAAATTCAAACACAAAGGGATCGCAACGGCATGTCTTCAAAAGTGAAATGAAAACGTCAACAATATCGCCATATGGTTTTCGACAGCGAGTCGAGCGCTCGAAAATTTCCAAACGACAAATGTTCAAAGTTCATTAAAGGCGCAGAGTGTTAACCGGGGTCATTAGAATCTCTTCTCAAATGAAGTGACCATCCAAATGAATAGTTCCATGAAGTGAAGGCAGTTTGAAATGGATTCATCATCGGCCGTCAGATTTTGGAGAGAAAAAAAATGATTATTACATTGGTGGATATTGGTGGGAATGCCAAACGTGGGCCCGCTCTCTCTCCCCAGTCAGCAGAGGCCACGCTGACACATGCCGCACTGGCTTGTAGCAGGCGGCACCACCGCGCAGACAAATAGCTGCACCCAGGCTGGGAGCATTTGGCAAACGGCGGCCGGCGGCGCTTACCGGACAAGCCGTCGTATCGGATGCTCTGAAACTCTGCGTAGTAGACGGCTTTCTCCAGCATCCCCAGGAAGATGACGCCTCCGATCCAGAACTGGATCCTGAGCAGGTCCCTCCAGTAGCAGGCCGACAGGAGAAGCCACAAGAGCGCCAGCAGCACGTACGCGATGCACATGACCATGTAGAACTACGGAGGACAACCGCACGTGACTGCTCAACTGGACAGCTTTTCCAGTTAGGGGGCGCCCCAAAAACTAAACGCCTTTCCTTTCATCCGCCCCCTGGCAGAAATCTCGGGGCTCTTCTTACCAGCATGAGCGGCCATTCTGAGGCCGAGATGTAGTCGCGCGGTCCGTCCATGCTCACCGCCACTGCCAACAAAAGCACACGCGTGAGCCCGCCTTCAACCCAAAACAAACTATCACCACAAATCGGAGTTGCATTCATGTTGTTGCTTTTTTGATGTCTACACAGTATAACGATATGAGAGCAGGAGTCAAGTACATTGTTTTTAGGTGCAATTAGCTTCAAAGTCAAAACAACCATTTTTGTATGTTCTGTGCAAGCCCACTAGTTGAATATTGCCTTTTGTGGGGTTAAGCAGCAAAATCCAGCCGTTTTTTCGCCATCTCGGGGGGGGCGGCCATTTTGTCACTTGCGTCAACTGAAAATGACATCACAGACGCTCAGGTAACGACCAATCGCGGCTCCGCTTCTGAAAACGGGTGAGCCGCGATTGGTCGTTACCTGAGCAACTGGGATGTCATTCTCAATCGATGGAAGTGACAAAATGGCTGCCCCCTGAGATGGCTCGAATTTGTGGCTTAAAGCAACGCCGGGTAAGTATTTGAGTTCAATCAAATATCTTCATAAACTCTTCGGATGAAACATGGACTTCGAACTGCTTGAATGCTATGTTTGCCTTGGCCTGAGGGGGTCTGTATCGCTTTTACTGGCACTAGGCAGCTTTGAGGAGGAAACCACAAACCCTGCCACAAAAAAAAAAAAGCCCTACAAATTTTTCTGAGTGACTTTACGGCATACATCACTTCCCCCTTTTCCCTGTCGTTACCAATGACCCTCTGCGATTCTCACGTCTATGTGCAATTACCGGTGTCAAGGCAGAAGCTGCAAAACAACCAAAGAAACAAAACAAAATGTCTGGAGAGAGCATTGGGGAAATACAGTTGAAATTGAAACAATTTTCAATATGGTTATATTATATTGTTTGGACACAATTAGATTGACGACATTGTGGTCATTCGTCCAAAAGACAGCCACTGGAAACACAAATGCAATTCGGTCCAACTGCAGGCGAGCGAGCGAGAGAGAGAGCGCTCAGGATTTCACGAAAATACGCTATGTGGCGCTCATGGGAAATGTGATCCGCTTCAAGCAAAACACAACCATTTTTGTCCACATGGCGCCGCCATAATCAATGAAAACTGAAAACTTACACAGGGTTGCTTTAACTCTTCTTCCACAACCGCAATATTAATCCAAATGCCTAGTTTCAACTAGTGGGTCAGCACACAACATCTTCTGGCTTGGTTTGGCTTGACTTCCCCTTTAAGTACGCTCACTTTCTCTGCTGTGTGCGCGCGTGTGCGGTTGCATCCCACTTGCCACAGCAGCGAGCAGCAAGCTGACTGACACGGGAGAGAAAAAAGTAGCGGGACCGAACGTCGATGAGAAACGCGCATGTAAATGAAGTCGAGGGAATACCTATGGTGTCCATTTTTGTTTGTTTTTTGAAATGAAAGGCCATTTGAAGGGGTAATCGTGGCGAGCGTGTACTGACGCTGCAGGCTCCAGGGGGCCGCGTCGGGAGCCCGGTTCTTGTCTTTGACCTCTTGGACGCTGAGCAGGAACATGTACGGACCGTCCGCCCAGCTCTTGGCCACCGCGTCAAAGTGAGGGTGTGCGGCACCCTGGCGAGAAAAAAAATGACGAAATTCAACTGCCCTACTATTTTGGCACGTTTAAAAACATTGTCCTGTTCTGAACCCAAAAGTAAATGATGGTTTGAATAATCGTCATTTCAATTGTTCCCAAAATAATCGCTATGAACATTTTTTTCATAAGCGAGCAGCCCTAATATCAGGATGGCATGAGCCAAAACGTCAAGCGTACCTGTTTGGGAGGAGCGACGGCGCCTCCCGCCGAAGTCGCCGCCGTCTTCTTGTCCTTGTCCGCTTCCCCTGCAGCCGACTGGAGCGCGAGGAACAGGAAACACAAATTGCCCATGTTACCGTATCAAAATCTCATCCTGCCATATTTTCACGGTATTAAGGACCGAGCGCTACTAATTTGGGATCCCAAGGGAAAAAAACAAAGAAACAAAAAACAACAACTTTGGGGCGGGGGGGGGGGGGGTTAGGGGTTTGTTAAAAAATGCTTCCACATGACGCTCAAACGTTCTCGATTAGCAGCAAACGGCATTGTCAAGTGCAAAGAACAGTGCAGCAACATGCGTCGGAAGTGTAGAAAAATACGAAATGAACCAGTGCGTGACAATGCAGTGCAACAAAGTGAAAAAGCAAATCATGCTCACTTGAATGTCTTTCAGCTTTGCATGGACAATGTGACAGCGCTGCACGACCAAGCGCATTTGAAACATTTGAAGAACGGCGCAAGCGAACACGTGCTTAAGGCTCGATGAAAGCGCCCAAACAAGAAGCCAGGCCAAGCCAGGCCAAGCCAGGCGCACCCTGCTGAGTCACGGCGAGAGAAGAGAGAACGGCGGCGTCACACTTGGGACCCGCCCTCTTCGCTTCCGCAATCACAAATGTTGAAAACGGCCAAAGCGCCCACGTCCACTCACAAAAGTTGCCAGCAGAGGGCAGTGTTTCACTTGCTGCAGCAGATTCCCCCCACCCCCCCCCCCCACCCCTTGTTTGTTTTCCGACTTCCTCTTTCCAAGTCCAAACTTGAATGACGACAACATTCGCACCTTTGATTTGGGAAAATAGTGAGCATTGGTCAGCATCAAAAGGAGACAGGTCGGGCGGGCTACGCGCTGTATTGGTTGCCGGCCAATCACAGAAAGTCAGAACACGATTTATTGATTTGAACGTTTGCCTTTGCCGGTTGGAGACACCGCCGCGCCAGAGGAAGAACAACCTATTGCAAATTTCTCCATCGTTGGACTAAAATGTTTCTGATCGGTGATCGACAAGATGCGACTCACGGGCCGGTCACCCGCGCAGCCCTGCGGCCTCGTGCTGACCGGCTAGCTTGGGCTGCGGGAGCTGTGCGCAACCTACTTTGGAAAATCCTCCACCTTATCAACGAAAGCCCTTTCAAAATGACTGCCGAGTCCCCTTCGTCAGCTGGAGTCAGTTGTGTTGCAAGGGACGCACAGCAGCGCGGTCTTTACGCTTGTTTTCCTCACCTGCAATTGCGTCAGTGGACTTTTCACATCGAAGGCATCCAGACCAAACTGCGAGGACAAAAATAGAGCGCTTATGGGCGCACTTGGGAGTGCGTATACATGTGTATGTGGTGTCTCACTATGTTGGGGTTGACATGTGGTTGGCAGGAGATGAGAGGGTACTGATGGAAGACATAGGAACCGCTGCCTCCGCCCGGATTCACCTCGGCGGACCCGAAGTACCGATCCGCTTGCATCGCCTGGACGGACGGTCGGGCCAAAGGAAAGGCAGACGGAAAAATCAAGCACGCGCGTCTCGGGCACGCACGCACACACCACGGACACCTGCAAGATGAGCGCGCGTCTTACATCCAGACCGAAGACTTCATCGTAGCAGTGAGAGCTCCTCAGGTACCACGACACGTTCAAGTGCACTGGGGAAGATGAGTTGCAGCTCGACGCTGCCACTGGCACACGCACACGCACACGCACGCGCACGCAGACAATGTGAAATCAAGTGAACCATGTTGCGACGTCAGGCAGGAGTGCGCGCGCACGTACATTTGAGACGGACGAAGCTGTTGTTGAAGAGAGTTTTAGCAAAGACGAAAAGGCTGTGCTTCCTCAACGTGTCCTGGAAAACACACATAAACAGAAAGCCGGTGTAACTATACACCCGAAAGCGAAGTTCTGTTCAAGTAGCTCCGCGATGAGAGTCCGAACGTGCTTGAGATGCTTAACGCACCACACACAAAAAGCGAGTGCCTGCCGACGGAAACAGCAAACTTACGCTGTCCACGTTCAGGATCCATTTTCCCGGTTCCGACACCACGCAACTCGGTCCGTGGAGTCCGGACAAGACCAGCAAGAGCATCGTCCTGGTCCACAGCGCCGACCAGGTCCGCTCAAGACCCGCGGAAGCCGCCATCACAGCAGCGAGCTCGAAAAGTCGTCCGACTGGCTGGACTTGGAGCCCACCACTTCCTGCTTCCGGAGACGTCATCGGAGAAAATGGCGCTACGTCACTATCTGGCGCCACCAGACGTTTCATTTGATTGTTTTGCTCCTAATTTTATTTAAGATCTCAGTACAAACACGGAATACTACGGAGCAACCCTATGTCACAGAAATATATTATTATAAAGAGCACAAAAACAAAACTAGGCGTGATTGTAAATGTGTGGGTTGTCCAATAATTCGAATATGTATTTTTGACTTTATTTTCAAACGCGCATCGCAATCGGAGCACTGTAATATAATAAGAAAAAAGTGAATAATTAGATTTAGTTTTCCATTTATTTCGAATCTGTACAAACAAGTACAATACTTAGAAAAATGCAATACAGTAACTTGTGATTTTAAAAAACGATTCAAAACATCGGCAAATACGAAAAAGACATGTTGTGAAAAAGAAATAATCAACACACATAGGTAAGAACTTGCCCACTTACACATACTTGATCGTATTAACATGTTCCATGGAGTAGGAAGAACTTGTATCAACTTAACTGTTCCTACCCATTCTTTCTATTTCATCATTAACATATTACTAACAATATTTATATCTACTATCCATACGTAAAAGAATGTATGATATTATATACCGTATTCCAATTTACAATAGCATTAGTATTAGTATATTCTTTATTTGCAGACACAGGTCCATACAATCAACGCAAGAAAAACAAACAGGAAAAGAAAAAAAAGCAAATGGTATTGATTTTTTTTTCAATCATATCTAGTTAATAGCCGATTTATTTCAAACAAAATAACAAAACAATATTTAAAATTAATTAATAATTGCAAATAGCATTAATAACTAAATCTAACAATAATTTTAATTGCACTTGCATTAAAAATGAATGCAATGTATTACACTTGCATTCATTTTTAATGCAAGTGTAATTAAAAATAACGTGAAGATAATAAAATAACTCCATACAAATACGTAAGTAGTCAAACTGTATGAATAATAACAAATATCATAATACATGAATTTTAAAATAATAAATAAAATAAATACAGCAACAAATCTGTCACTGATAGTGTAGTGGTGCACACGCCTGAGTTGTGTGTGGGCAGCGTGGGATCGATTCCCGCTCAGTGACGGTGTCTATGTGTGCCCTGCGACTGGCTGGCGACCAGTTCGGGGTGTAGTCTGCCTTCGCCCGTTGACGGCCGGGATAGGCTCCAGCAACTCCCCGCGACCCTGTATAGGATAAGCGGTCTGGAAGATGACATGACATGACAGAAATAAATACTGAAAGAAATAGCCAAATAAAATACATGAATATGAAACAATATTCACGGATAACGTCGTTCTTAATATTTTGCCTCATTCGTCAATATTAAACCCGGAGGTTTGCACGAAACGAGGTTGAGTGCGTTGTTACGTGCATTACGGAATGATTGTGATCACGATGATCATTTTGACTGTATTTCAAGTTGACTGAATGTTGTTGCAGTTGTCCATGGCGGCCCCTAGAGGGCGAGCAGCAGTGATTCTTTCCCCCGTAAGATCGTGGTTTACCCACTGGAGGGCGCGAACACGCGGGCCGCCACCCGTGCTCGTCGGCGCGCGTGCACGAGGGGAGTCGGAACGTCACTGCTGGGTGTGTTTTGGGTTGTGTTTTGTTCTTGACATTTTTATTTGTTTTATTTTTTATTTGTGTTTCTGTTAAATTTGCTGTCTAATTTGTATTATTTCCTCCTGTGTGAAGTTTCTTCATGTGACGTAAAATGCGTTAAAATAATCATGATAATAATAATAATTTTAAAAAGGTTTTGTCGGAATTGCATGTGCGCTAGGACCTGGGGACGCCGCGGCCGCACCTTGTCTAGTGTGCATACGCGCACGCGAGCCTCTGGGCGTGTTGACGATACACTAAAAGAACTTGAGTCGCTCCTTCAGGATTCACTTGGTTTTTGCCAGGCACTTTGGACCTTCTTCCTGCCCGCTGCTGCTGCTCGCCTGCACTCAATTCTGTAAGCAACGCACGCACACACACACACACACACACACCGGACAACTTTGCCACCTTTGTTTTCCCTTCACGCGGGTGCGTGCGAAGAGTTTGTGTGCACGTAGTGGAACTCGACACTGTGGCCGGGCGTCTTCCCGTCTCCACCTGTGGAAAGTTCCAGTCAGCATCAAGTGAAGACGAAAACATGATGCGATTACAGCGCAGATAACTAGTACAAATAATAATCATGATAATAAATAGATCAAATGACGCCAGTGACTTGGCTCGCATTACGTTTGTCAGTGTGCTCACTTATACGTGACGTCATGACATAATTCTCCGTTTATAATGTTGTGCCATGAGCTGGGGCGTCGATCTGGGGTTGGGGTGGAGACTCTCGGGAGGCGGGCTATGAAGCCCCCGTCGACACGACACGTTTGTTATCAATATATGTTTGATCAGTGAAATCTCGGCGCCTCCCGATTAGAAGATAACGTCATGCGAGTCACAGTGTTTTTTGTTTGAGCTCATATGTGTGGTAGGGAAATACAAGTCAGCAGTCAGCACCCCAAACACCAATTAATTGCCAACCAATTATTGTGGCCCGGAATTGGGGTATAAAGCGGGTTTGCTGATTGGACGTCATTCGATAGTCTCCCTCATGTCATTCTTCTTCTTCCGATCGTGATTGTTCAAGATTCAAGATGTTGGTTTTCTGATTCTGATCAGTATAAACAAACGTTTAGTCCCTTACCCCCCAAAAAGATGCAATGAAATGAGAGGCGCCACAATGAATCGATTCATCAACAAATTTGATCATCGATCAATGGTTGTGAGGCCTTGTTTATTGTCAAATGGACCTCTCAACAGCAAACGGACAACACAGGGATGAAAATCATCTCTGCAATCATATCTAGTTAATAGCCGTAGAATATGTCAAAATGAATATATAGCAAGAACAATGTGCTAATGTAAATCATTCATGTCATAACTAAGCATGAATTGAATGAATCATAATACCTTTCCGTCTGTGCCTTTTCTGCACTGTCAATTTGCAATCATGTCCTGTTTTTGCTATAAAAGGATGGAACTTGTTTTTTAAACCGATTCATCAATTCATCGTTTTTTTGTTTGTTTGTTTTTTAATAATCGTGTCGGAGGGAAGCCCGTTTGCAAGCACACGAAATAGCGTAAAAATTTATATATATATATATATATATATATTTTTTTTTTTTTTTTCTTTATTTTGAAAAAGGGACCAAGTGTATTCATCAGATTTCTTCCGAAACTTCGAATAGACTCGAATGGTCTAAAAGCTCGTCTCCATTGGTAGTCTCTTTGCCAGATGTGAAGAGACACTTCAGTACATGAAATACATCAGAGACAGCCCATACATACAACACAAATAGCATTGTCAAGATGAACAAAGTTGCATATTATTCCACACTGCTCTAAAGTTCATGTTTGCGTTGCTGTTTTTTTGTTTTTTTTTTGAGTGTATTGCAGAAGATGAATTTCGCGAAGCACTTCATCGGCGGCATCCTGAATGTGGTCAGGTGAGAAATCCAGTCAAACTGGTTTTGTTGCCTCGTTAGCTCCGCTAACAGCCGCCTTCTTCCTCTCTGCTCCTGCAGCAACATCGATCCGGCCATCTTTGTCCCGTCAGCTCCAGTAAGTGCGAGCGTGCGTGCGAGCGTGCGTGCGTGCGTGCGTGCGAGCGAGCGTGCGTGCGAGCGAGCGTGCGTGCGAGCGTGCGTGCGTGCATCCAATCAGTGGTCCGCAACTTGCGGTGCAAAACAACTGGCCAGTATTTCATTTCAACTGACTATGTTTGTTTCTCAAGTTGAATTCTCAATGTGACATTTGTAACATTTAAAATGAATCTTTTTGTTGTTGTTGCTCCAAAAATGCACCGATGTGCGAGGCCTGCCGCCGAGATTTCTTGAGCTATTTGACCGCCGGTAGGCAAACTGCGGACAAAGCCAAGAAAAGAAAGTTTTGGAAGAAAAGCACACATTTCATGCTACACGCTACATGAAAGTATATGCGGATGCTTTCTTCCAATCGTTTCTCAGTATTCATGTCAGGCAATAGCGCTTTATAGCAACACACATCAAGGAAATAAGCAATGACGCAATTATGTCATGTTGTAGCAAGTCAACAAAAAGATATTTCTTTTTTTCAAGAATAGGTTCTATGCAGGCCCACTAGTAGAAGTACGGCATTCTGATTCATATTGCCTTAGCGGAATAGGAGTTAAGCGCCCGTTTTTAGCCACCGGCCATTTTGCCACTTGCTGTGGCCTGAAAATGACATCACAGCGGCTCAGGTAAGGAGCAATCATGGCTCAGCTCCAGAAAACGTGTGAGCCGTGATTGGTCGTGAGCTGAGCCCTGAGCAACCGCGATGTCATTTTCAGGCCGCAGCAAGTGGCAAAATGGCCGCCCCCCAGAGATGGCTGGATAAACTCTTTTTCCACAAACGCAATATTCATCAGAATGCCTTGTTGCAACTCGAACATATTCCGCCCAAAAATATGTTTGGCTTGACTTCCACTTTCTGGAAGTCTTTGACATACAAAGGGTACCAAAAAGTGGCTGAGGAGCGGAAGAAGAAAATCCCAGTAAGAGTTTGTGCGACGTGAAAATGAAGGGGACGTCCTGCATTCGGATGTGCCGACGCTGAGATTCAGGAGCAAAAATCACAAAATTCTCCTTGGCTATTATTTCGCAAATATTGATTAGCCGTTGTTAAGTGAAATTGTCCTTTTGAATTCAAGTTGACAGCTGACTGATGAAATGATGACGGAAGGCCAAGGCAGATGGCGTTTGTGTTGGCTGCGGCCTGATCATTTATGCTTTGATCAGCAAATGCAGTATTGTCCCCACTTTACATGTCAAACGTTTTTTGTGGCTCCAGGCGGGCGGCCCCGCCCGGCCGAATTGTTTCGTTCAAGCCTTCCCAGAACGCAGCACTGCCCTCGTGGAAATGGGAGATGAGCTGAGCATCCCTAGCGGCCAACGGGCTACGGTAGCAGCATTAGCATTAGCGCAACGAGAAGAGCCCAACGTTGCCCGGCGATCGCCGTTTGGGGACCGTCGCGTTGCGCACGCACCACCACAACAACAACAACAACAACAACAACAACAACAACAACAAGTGGCGCCTCAAGATACGAGTGACGACACGATGTACGACTTTTGAGAGGCGCAACTTGTTGACCGGCCGGCCGATTTTTTTTCTTTTGTTTTGTTTGCCCAAACTTGTGATACGAGCGCCGTACGGCGGCAGTGCGCTTTGGCAAATGGTGAAGGGTTGCTTCCAAAAGAGCCTTCAAGCGCGTTTGTGCCACTCCCAGCTAAAGTTGTCCAAGTCTGTCTTGAAAGCACGCACGTCGCTTTGCCTTTCTGGCCCCTAGCGTCATGCTAATGCTAATTAGCATGGAGGTTGGGGTGCTTGAACCCTCGTAACAACAGATTGAACACAAAGAGTGCCGAAACACATGTAGACAGACAATATAACAGGTCACATGTTCTTGATCCTCCATGAAGAACGGCCAATGTTAGTGCTGTACTCATGAGCTGAGAGGAGTCAACGGTGTACACGGTGTGTTTCTCTTATGCCGCCCCCAGGTGGGCACGCCAGAAAGAGCAGCGCAATGGCCGCGCACGTGACGCACGCGGACAAAAACGCTCACATTCCTTTGGATTCTCTCCAGTGATGTTGTCAAGGCCTGTTTGGAAGACGATTTCCAAGATGTCATGGCTTGTTTGTCATTTTGAATTTCGATTACGACGATTTCATGGCCTGTTTTGATGGCGTACAATTTCATGGCCTGCTGTTTCCCTTATTCAAAAAGAAACCTTTCATTGTTTTTTTGCGGGGGGGGGGGCCTGAATGGATGAACGTCCCCCATTTTAATATGGGGGAAGATGGTTTGTGATTTGAGTGTTTTGAGATTCAACTCGTATCTCAAAGCGCCACGGTACCGCGTGGTGATCTAACGTCATCGATTGGAAACTGGAGATGGGACTGACTCGTTTTCAACTTGCACACCCAGGAAGGTTGCGCGCGCGTGTGCGCAGACTAACCGACTCTCTTGCGCGCGCGCGCGTTGTGTGCAGCCGCAGCCGAACACTGACTCTTTTGTGGTTGTGCGCGCGTTTCAGCCTCCTCCCCGCAGGCCTCTGGCGTTCGAGGAGGCCCACGAGAACGACGAGGAGAAAGCCTTTCGCCGAGCCTTCAAGAAGCTGGCGGGAGATGTGAGTCGTCCACGCAATTTGCACAGTGCGCACGCGCCACAGCTGACAAGCACAAAGAAATTACAAAATAAAAACAGCTCCTTTCGCCCATTTAGCAAGCGTTTGCTGCTGTCAGATTTGACATTGGCCGTGGTCTTTTCAAATGCCCGAGTGGGTGGGGAGACTTGTGAATGTGGCTCAGGCGTCTCCTTATGACAAAGACAACACCTTTTGGGTGTTGTTGACCTCGTCCAACATGCGGTTTGTTTGTCCGTCGCGCGTCCGTCATTGTGAAGCGCGCCACGCCCGCCCGCCCGCCCTGCGCCGTCACGTTCCGCCGGTTCGTCAGCTTCTTAGCCTCGCGCGCGCACACACCCCAAGACATATTTGCACACATCAATCAAGTGGAGGGGGGAGCAGGAAGCATCGTTGGCAATTTTGCCCACTGGGGGTCGCGCTGGCGACTATGGAGGAGGAAAAAAAAAAAGTTTTCACGTGATAAGTGAAAGCCTGTAAGTCGAGGCAGTGGAACGAGAAACGTCGCTCATCCGATCCGGCCCTCTGAGCTGATGTCGCCATTGATAAGGTCCTCCCGGCTCGCCCCCGACGCGTACCTGCGCCGACACGCACGCGCATTCCGCGCATCGTCGCGCATCGCCGCGCCCCGGGATGCCTGGCGTGTGTGCTTGTGTGTGTTCGGTGGAACGCCAAAGACGCGGCGGGTGTGTCACAAGGGGCGTGTGAAATCTGTCAGACGTGTGTGTGTGACCCTTTGGAGGATCACTTGAGTGAAAAGCAAGCGTGCGCGTGCGTGTGTGCGAGTGATTGTGGTGTTTTGTGTCTGTACTTTGCGTTGTGTCTACGTTTCTACGCGCATGTGTGACTGACTTTTGTCTGGTCTTAACGTCATCTTGTGTGCGTTGTTGTGTGTTTGATGTCAGTTTGTAATGCTGTGTGCGTGTTTATAAATGTATGAGTGTGTCTACAAATGTGTGCGCATGTCTGACGGCATGTTTTGTTCTCCTATGCTAGCATGCGTGTGCATGTTGGTGTGTGTCTTGATGTATATGTGTTTTATGTATGCACTGTGTGTGTGTGTGTGTGTGGTGTATTTCTATATGTGTGTGTCTAATGTCTGCATAAAAAGATGTCGGTAATGACGTGCGTTTGTGTTGTAGGACATGGAGGTGAACCCCAAAGAGTTGATGCACATCCTCAACCAAGTTCTCACCAAGCGTGAGTGAAACGCGCGCACACACACACGAGTGTATACGCGCCATGCTAAGCTAATGAGTACATGGGAAAGTAAGTAGCAGTGTTCATGTTGGAATCTATGGGAGACGTTGCTGATGCTAACGAGCGCATGCTAATGTTTGATAGCAAACGACGTCATGCTATGCTAACGGACAGATGCTCATGTTTCGTGTCAGATGGCAATTTGAAGACGGACGGTTTCAGCATCGAGTCGTGCAGAAGCATGGTGGCCGTCATGGACGTATCCTTTGTTTTTTTTTGTGTTTAGTCCCAAATCATCAGAGATGACAAACAAAAGTACCTAATGTTGCGGGCGTTGCGTTTGTCTTTAACGCCGGCGCCTGCAGAGCGACAGCACGGGCAAGCTGGGCTTCCACGAGTTCAAATACATGTGGAACAACATCAAGAAATGGCAGGTGAGTCGCCGGCCGGGAAAGGCGTCGGCCGGGAAAATCGTCGGCCGAGGTCGCCGTCACGTCGTTTGTCCCTCGCACGCTCGCCGCTCGAGTTGTCACTCCCGCCTCAAGTCGACTTAGTGCTTTGAAACACACATCAAAACGTTCCCCCGAACCACAAACTGGAGGAAAGGGTCTGGCCGCTAGCTTGATGCTAACATCGAATAGCAAAGGAAGGCCGTAAGGACAGTTAGCATTGGTGTTGTTTTCCTTGCCAACCTTGAAACGAGCACGGAGCAGCCACGCATCCAAACGACCGCGTACGCACCTTCTCGCTCTGCCCTTTTGTCTGCGCGTGCCCTGAAACTTGCTAGCGAGCGAGCCGCGCCGCGGTGCCCGCACGCCCGCCCGGTCAGAACTTTTGACGCGGTCTTTGTCTTTTGTCAGGGCATCTACGTGTCTCACGACACGGACAAGTCGGGAGTCATCTGCAGCAAAGAGCTCTCGCACGCCTTCAAGGCGGCAGGTGCGTACGAGCGCTAGCGGCGCGCTATAGCGCTAGCGGCGCCCGCTCACACCGCGTGCGTGCGTGCGTGCGTGCGCAGGCTTCCCTCTGAACGAGGCGCTGTACAAGATGATCATCCGTCGCTATAGCGACGAGCACGGCGACATGGACTTTGACAACTTTGTCGGCTGCCTGGTGCGACTGGACGCCATGTGCAGTGAGTCTTTGCACACGTGCGCCATCTCGCGCAAGCATCTCTGGAGCTCAGTCGCTCGCTTGCGCTGACTCGCTAGCACACAGCCGCACAGGCGTGGGAAAGGCTCATGCGATATGTGCGTGTGCGCACTCAGGAGCCTTCAAGACTCTGGATAAAGGAAACAGTGGCTCAATTAACCTGGACATCAAAGAGGTAAAAAGTTGCCGACACACATTGCCGCGCGCCGGCGTCTGACCTGTGCCAACGTTTTTGGGCATCCAGTGGCTTCAGCTGACCATGTACTCGTGAAGCTCGGGCCGCGCCGCCGCGCCAACGGGACCAAAGATCCGACAAAGGAAGTGAGGAGGGAGAGCGAGCCCAGCCCAGCCCAGCCGCCGCGTCAACTTCCCGCTGCTGCCGGGTGGTGGCGCCGCGCCGGCTGCAACCTGTTCATAAAAAATACACATTAAAAACACAACTCTTGACCACGAAATGAGTGGAGGTGCCGTTTGTGTGTAATCTTTGACTCCCCACCCCCACATCAGTGTTGACGTCACATCCTCTCCAAGGAATTTCTTTTTTCCGCCGACTTGACACGCGGTTGTTACTTGCCACTTTTGACTTTGACTCACTAACGACCTAGTGTCCGCCGGTGACTTTTTTTTTTTTTTTTTTTTCTTCACCACTTACTTTGTACAATTGAGTCGCTTTTTTCCTCTGCTTACTTTCCAGACGTGTTACTTTTGACCCTGATCATTTGTATGCACTATTATGATGACTGCGTACACCTGCGCGTACTACGTCTTGACAGTGGTGACCTTTTCAACTAGTCAATTGTGCAGTGGTCATTTTTGACCATTTTGACCCTTTGGCATTGTGCACCGACCGGTGACTTTTTCAAACAGGACTTTCAATGCTTCTTACTTCAACAGCAGTGACTTACTTCCCATAGTAGTTCGCTTTTAAACTAGTTACTATTGACCCTGAGTATTTTCTGCACTAGTTACTTTGCACACATGATACTTTCACTTTGAGCAGTACTTACTTTCTTACTCATCATCACTTGTCCCCAAAGCCACTTTTTACACTACAGCTTCCCACAGTAGCTACTGTCTGTAGTTCCTTTCCCAAATAGTTCCATTCAACAATACTTTTGTACCCCAGTTACTTTCCAGACTCGTTACTTTTTACCACACCTGATTAGAAATGCATCCTTTTTACCGTTACACCAGCTACTGCCCATTTTGCAATCGGTACCGTGAACAGGTTACTTTTTATAATAGTTACTTGCACGGTTGTTCCTTTTTTTGGGAGTTCAGTTGCAGTTTGAGACTTTTCACACTACACCGCTTCCTTCCCAAATTGTTACTTTTTCGCCCAAATATTTGGATACGAGTTAGCCCAGAGCCGGCGTTGCGTCCGAGAGCTCTTTTAAAAAGCACAAGGACGGCGGTAGCTGCCGTGTTGTGTTGGCTTCTTTTCAAAACACCGGAGTGCTCTTTTTCACGTGCGTTCCATCCCTGCAGTATTGTTCTCACAGGCATAGTCCGAAAGCACACTGAAAGCTAGGACAACGGAAGTGGAAGATTTTCATTATTTGTGTTGCGAAATAACCCAGTCCAAAGTGAAAGCGTGCAAGAAAACCCAATAGTATTGTGTTATGACGCCATCTGAAATATTCTCGTGATGTCCTCAGGCTTGCTCCGGTCCGCGTCATCATCGTCATCGTCATCGTCATCGTCATCATCATCATCATCATCATCATCATCATCATCACCACATCAGATGGTGGTTGCTGGCAGCGAAACAATTCCATCCACTCAGGCTAGTCCCAGCCGCTAAGTGGATTTGCATAGGAAATTCAAGTAGCCAGCTAATGAGCTTGAAATAATGAATAATAAATCATGACTTTGATTTTGTTTTGGGGGGGACGATCATTTTGATGAATAAGGACAGAGGGACGAGGCGAGGGCAGAAGGGTAGCCGGGTGGGCGTGGCCAAATAGTGGCCAGCTCTGACGATGACGTCCCACGCCATCGGTTACTTTTTGCACGAGGCACGTTACTTCCCGCAGAACTACTCCCCCGTGCACTAGTCGCAGCGATGCCGCCGATGATGATGATGCTTGACAGCTCTGAGGTTGTTGTCGGAGGAACGGGAGGCGGAGTCAGCGGGAAGCAGATGGGCGGGTCCCGAGGGAGGGGGCAAAGGAGGGAGAGCTCGACAAGAGCTCTGCGCTACATTTTCACAATGGACTCGTGACAGGTAAGACACGCGTCTCCTCTCGCTTGTGCGTGTGCGTGTTGACAAAAGCGCCGTTGTGAAGCAAACGCGCTAAGACGCGGTGATGGCAACACCTTGTCCAAGGATTATCTTGCACACATACAGTATGCAAACAACAAGTCATGCGGTCGTCCAGCTCATGCAAACGACCCCTTCGCAACTACGCCGACGCCTTATACGATATGCGCGTTTCGATCAAGTAGCGATACCGACCTTATTGGACGTATCGGGTAGGCTGCCGATGATGGCCGCTGATACTTCGGGGCGGGTGGGGGTGGTAATCTGACGTGGCGCAAGTCCTCCTCACTAGACGCCGGCGGGCCCATCTGCAAGTGCGTTCGAAAGAAACAACGTCACAACGATTCGTCCGTTCAAATTGTAGACATCAGAAGTGCTACTTGCGTTGGTCCTCAGTATGGAGGAGTACTCAAGAGTGAATACTTGTATTGCAGGTATCAGTGTGTAAAAAGTGGTATCGGACGTCCGGAATAGAAAGATTGCCCAATAAGGTAAATCAAGTGCGTCGATGGCAACAAAAGTATATTTGCATGTGTTTCTGTTTTGCTCACATGAATGCAAAAAATGAAATTTGCGTCAACGTCAACGCAACACCGCTGCCAGATCATAGAGATGAAGATCATGATGTGACGTCGTTGCGCTCCGCAGGTGAGCAAACCACCTGATGCTTTGTGCTCATCTCAGCACCTGCCACTGAACAGGCGGCCGGCATGGCGTCCGAGACATCCGTCCTGACTGAGCAGGAGGAGCTACAACGGAGGGCCAATCGGGTGACGGATGAGGTGAGGGGGGGGGGGGGGGGGGCGGCCAAACGTCTCGCACGGTGCATTGTGTGCGCGCGTGCATGCGACTACAAGTCAAACACACTCATCATGTGTGTCGAGGTGGACACGAACGTGCGCACAAAGCACACAGGCGCTGTCTCCTTAAGAACACCTGGCTCACCTGGTTGCCATGGTGACATGCGCCCACACACACGTCCAGTCACAGTAACAAACAAGCGCACACGCACTCACAAACACGTGCACAAACGTCCACAGACGCACACGCGCAAAGACGTCCACGCTCACATACACTCGGCGTCGTGTTTGTGTGAGCGCAAACGGCAGCATCCTTTCCTTCCTTCCTTCCTTCCTTCCTTCCTTCCTAGCTTAATTTCTTTCCTCTGAATGACATATAAATGTTAACAATGTGGTGTCTGTTTGTGTTGCAGTCGCTGGAGAGCACGCGCAGGATGATGCAGCTGGTGGAGGAGGTACACGCACACGCACACGCTCACGCGCGGCTCTCTATTCATTTGAACAAAACACGTCAACGTGTGCGTGTGCGTGCGTGTGTGGGGGTGTGTGTGTGTGTGTGTGTGTACTAGAGCAAAGACGCCGGCATCCGAGCGCTGGTCATGTTGGACGAACAAGGAGGTAAAACTTGGGCCACCTGCGTGCGTGCGTGCTTGCGTGCGCACAACAAGAGCCTGCACTTAGCAAGGCGCCATGCACGCACGCACGCACGCACGCACGCACTTTTTCCCAACTGAATTCGGGGGCTGCACATTTGGCAATTGAAGGCCCGCCAACAGTGGGGGCGCATGGCTCCACTGTGCAATGTGCTCCATGCAGCCACGAAAACAGCTCGAAGACGATGGAAAAAGGTCGCCAAAGTCACGTCCAGGGGCGGAGCCACGGGTGGGCCTGGGTGTCCACCGGCCCACCCGGATTGACAGACTGGCCACCCAGTGAGACTCGTGAAAAAATATACACGTTGACATTTTTAGTCAATTATTATTCAGTTCTTTTTGAATTTGTGTTGTGTTGTGTTTTTTTATTGAATTGATTGAATATTAAGAATGGCATAATATGGAAGGAAGGAAGATCTGAACTTCACTATTCACCTCATCATTTGATTTGACGATACGATACGATGCGTCGGGACAGGATTGCGCTCAGTCAGAGAAATATTCAGGCCTGCCCTGATTTTAGCCACGTTCTGACTCCGCCCCTGGTCACGTCACTTGAATTGCAGCACAAACGGGCGTCCTTTTCACATCCGTCACACCAGTTTTCATCTTTTCTTTTTCAGCTCATGTTTCAAAAAAAACAATGCGATGCAGCGATCGAAGCAAAACGGCTCGAACGAAAGAAAGAAAGAAAGAAAGAAAGAAAGAAAGAAAGCCGCTACATGTGAGCGATTTTGGCGTCGCTGCGTCTTTTTCTTTTTCTCCCGTCAGAGCAGCTGGAGCGCATCGAAGAAGGCTTGGATCAAATCAACTCGGACATGAAGGAAGCCGAGAAAAACCTGACCGACTTGGGAAAATGCTGCGGCCTGTGTGCTTGTGACAAGTAGGTGGTCTATTTGCCGGCCGACCGCAGCTGCGGCGCATTTGCTTTGCTGACCGTGCGGCCATTTGACTACAAGAGTCGACGTCAAGCCAGCCTTCAACGGTGCCTTGAGATAAGAGCCCGATGCACTTGAAACGCTTGGACCTCACGTCATGCGCCCCCCTTCAAATAAACGCAAACGCCATTCATTGGTCTCAGCGCCCAAAGAAAAGCAAAATCTCGGTTGTAAAAAGAGAAACGGCGTTGTACTTTATGAAAACGAAAAAGAGAGGCGAGGCGGGGCAACTGCCGCTAGCGACAAAACTTGCCGCGCAGTCAACCGACAGTCATGGGAAAGGACAAGCGGGACATAATCGCATGGAACGTCAAGAGCGGCCGCATGCCACGGACACACTTTGGCAGACACCGACACAGAAGAGAGCACTTCCGCTTTGACTCCCACTTTAGAAGTCCTCGTCCCATTTGCTGTCGGGGATCAAGAAGATATGCCCGCCTGCCCGCACGACTGTGACCTGTCCACACGCGTCGCCGGCTTGCGCTCAAATTTGTCCTTCTGCCGCACTAAGCGCAACCAGGGCAAGCGCACATTGAAATACAACACCTGCTTCCATTTCCAAACATGGCCAGCTTATGGCTAGCTTTCAATGGGAAATCCCATCGACAGGCTAGTAGCAATTAGCATTTGAACTCCTGGGTGGGAGGGATTTGCCTTCAAATCACAAATATTCACACACAAGCTGCAGCAACACACGCGCACAGGCAGCCAATCTAACCGCGCTCGCAAGCATATACTCTAATGTCTAATCTGTGGAAAAGGAGCACTCTGAACAAAATTCAAACGCCCGAACGTCTTCCTCTGCGTGCACAGCGATAACAACAGGTCACTACTCTTCGTTAGTATCATGTTACTTGCCACTGATTTATTTTCCCCTTTCTTCTTTAAAGTCATGCGTAAAGATGAGTTGAGTGGAATAAATGCGCGGGTCTGAGATCAAAGAATAATCTTTTTTTTGTAATTTTTTTTTTTCTACATCGTGATTTCTGCTGTATATTCCTGAAAATACTTGCGATGAGGATATTTGGCGATATATCGCCCGCCTCTTCTCACAAGCCTTGACAAGACATTTCAAATGCGAGCGGGGATGCTCTTCAAATGTTTGTCAGGGTTTTTAAATTCCATGTTCACAGTCTTGGCCTTGGCCAGGGGTGTCAAATCCAGGTCCGGAAATTCCAAACCCTGCCACAGTTTGGCTTTGGCCACAGTTTGGCTTTGGCCACAGTTTGGCTTTGGCCACAGTTTGGCCTCAGCGTCAGCGAGAGCTCGTACCTGCCGGGTGAGCAGAAGCACCCGTGGCTCAAGCCAAACAGTGGCAGGGTTCCTCGTTTCTGGAGCCGGATTGGACGCCTCTAGTCTTGACTCTTGAGTCTCCAGGTCCACTCTCAAAAGTCTCGCTTGTCGCGTTGGGCCCTCGCTGGCGCTAACGAGGCGCCGTTCTCTCCGTACGTACGTCAGACTGAAGGCCTTGGAAGAAAGCGGGGCCTACAAAGCGGTTTGGGGCGGCGGCTCCGGACCGGACGGAGTGGTGTCCAATCAGCCGCCGCCGTCGTCTCGAGTGGTGGACGAGCGCGAGCAGATGATCATGAGCGGCGGATACATTCGAAGGTAGCCGAACGGCGACGGTCACTTTTGGAAAAGGTTTGCCGCCGCCTCAACAAAAGCGCCCCCCGGCCGCCTCTGCCTCAGGGTGACGCAGGACGCCCGCGAGGACGAGATGAACGACAACCTGGCGCACGTGGGCAGCATCGTGGGCAACCTGAGGTGCATGGCGCTGGACATGGGCAACGAGATGGACTCGCAGAACGTGCAGATGGAACGCGTGCAGGGAAAGGTGAGCGCAGTCCCAAGCGCTAATCCGTTCATCCGTCATGTCATTTTCAGTCGAGGGCGAGTGACAAAATGGCCGCCCCCTGAGACGGCGGCTAAAAACGGCTGGATTCATTCGCATTCCACAAAGGCAATATTGACCAGAATGTCTAGACTCGTGGGCCTGAATAGAACATATTCTTGAAAACAAGATGTTTGGGTTGACTTGCCGCTTTAAGTCTGAATGCAGCTTTCCATGTTACCTACCACGTCAGCTCTAATGTGAGCTCCTGAGGTTAGTGTCCAACCTTAACGCTAACGTAAGAGCTAATGGTGACCAATATTAGCTTTCAACATTAACGCCAGCGTTAGCTTCCAAAGTTAGCTTCAACGTTAGCCTCTAAGGTTCCCTTAAAGGGTGCCGTTTATCTCCATATCGACCGTTTAACACTAGCCACAGGCAAGAAGTCTTTATCGTCTGTGACGAACAAGTGAGAACCCGAGAAAAGAGCTGTTCAATTCTTTTTCATTCCATTGACTTACTGCGCATCATTGTCAATCATCTTTGTCTTTGTATGTGTGTGTAATATTGTAGAGTGCTGTTTCTCTCATTAGGCAACACATTCCGTTTTTCGGTGCTTTTTTTTTTGACGGGGGGGGGGGATGATGATGGCATTTCCATTCATTTCATGAGGATAATGACCGAAGGAAGGGAACAGCAGTCAGAGGTTGCTGCGACTGACCCTCACCTTGACTTGTTTGTTGCTTTTGTTTGCTGGCTTTGTGCAGGCCATTCTGAACGTGACGCGCATCGATACCGCCAACCAGAAAGCCAACAACCTCATGAAAAGATAGAAGACTAGAAGACGTCATGGCTTGAGCCGCGTAAGCGATAGCCTTAGCCTTCAACCTTAGCATTTAGCCGGCTGCTTCCTTCCACCGGCAAAGCCAACGGAGCGCCGTGGCAACATTCCGCGAATGCTGTCCTTCTCCAAAAGTGTCCAATAAAGCCCTAAACTCACCCGGCAGGACTTGTTTTGCATGTTTCGTGTGCGCGGTGGTGACCCCTGTGGGGCCGGTCCGCGAGAAGATGCCCGGAGGACCTCCGACGACACCAAGCGGCCACACGGTGGAGCTGCCCCGCCGTCCTATGCTGTGTCTGCATGTAGGGAAAAAAAAGGACGTGAGAAAAGCCGAGCCGAGCCGAGCCGAGCCGAGCATTTCTTCTATACCCTTGACGCACATCCGTCGGTACTACAACTAACCAAGTAACTGGAATATCCAAAGACTTCCAACACAAACAGGGCTCGCTCACTCGGCTGTCTCATTTCCAATGCAGTGAAAAGCGCGGATGAGTTCTGACGACCTACGGGGGGGGATGGGGGGGGGGGGGGGGCTCTTGTGGCCGACAAAAGCATTACAAATGGCAACTGCCACTGAAAAGCTACGTGGCGTGATCATGTTTCAGAAGGGCGGCTAAACAAACACGCAACAAGCGACCAATACGCCTGCAACACGCGCCAAAAAACACATCAACGTACTTTTTGGCCACCAAGTGTACCAAATGAAAGGAAACTGCCATGTTCAACTTGACTCGTGCATTCCTTCTTTTTCTTCAGCTTGCTGCGTTCATATCTTTGCTCGTGCGCTCCGCTCAGCTCACGGATTGATATGTTATGATTAGGGCTGTCCAAATGAAAGCAGTAACCATGGAGATGAATTTCAATTTTAGAACGCATTCAAAAAATGAACTTGCTTCGCTCGGTTTAATTGACTTCCTGTGGCAGCTTCCCTCTGCTCACTGTGGAGCCAAACTTCGAGGAGAGTCACCGTCGCCAAGACGGACTTGACATATAGTTGAACTAAAAAAGTTGCTCGCCGGCTCATTGGAGAAATCCAATCCAATTTGCGCACTTTGCAAAGCCAAATTCAAATACCATATTAGTTGTACGTCTTTGGTGCATCGTTCAACAGTTGCAGGAAAAGAATCAGGGATCAAAGAAATCTATTGGAACAGTCTTTGAATCAAAATATACTTTGATTTTTTTCTCCATATTCATTCCAACATTTTACTCAAGTAAATATCGCTTCCAATCTTTGTAAAAAATTGTAGTTGAAAAATATGATTAATTGCGATTAACCATGCCATATTTTCCAATTAATTAGTTAGAACATTTAAATCGTTCGACAGCACTAGTTCTTATGTATGTATAACCTATATTGAATTGAATACTCTACGAATACAAGATATGTCATGTTTAAACTGGTCAACTTTTTTGTTTTGAGCAAATAGCGCTGACCTTTGAATGATATGGCCGCAACGCGTTCCCAACAAGCTGCGACAAAAGATTCGACGAACGCTCATCAAACGCCGGTTTGGAACATGCCGCAGGCGAACAGGGCAAGTGGGAGCTGATTGGCTGGCTCTCAAAGGAGCTTCTCTGCCTTGCTCATCAAGCTTATCGTCGAAAGGTTCTGAGAATGCGCCGAAAGCGCCGCGTCTGTCGTGACACGACGGCCAATCGTGGCTCTGCTTCAGAAAACAGGGGAGCTGCGATTGCTTTGAGCCTGAGCCACTCCGATGTCATTTTCAGTCGGCAGCAAGTGACAAAATGGCCGCCCACTGAGATGGCTAAGAACGGCTGGATTAACTCTTCTTCCGCAAACGCAATATTTGTCCGAACGCCTTGTTTCAACTACAGTGGATAGACGATGCACAGAACATATAGTGGGGGGAAAAAAACGTGTGGTTTGACTTGCCCTTTAAAGGCAGCGGAAATTAGACCTGGCCATGCCAATACTGTCTTTTGATCGAGTGCGAGAAGTGAAGAAATGTGCCTCTTGTTATTTTTGACGGGGCTACTCATGCACTCAAACTAGTCCGTGCTGCGACTGGAGGGCCGAGCACGCGCTCAACTCAGGCACGCTCGGTCCCGCACGGCTGAGTGGACGAGCGGTGCCTACAGGGACCGTCGCTGGCTGCATCTTTTCCATTTTTCGAGACCAAGGGGGGTGCAATGTGCTTTTGCTGAGGGAATATCATGCACCTTTCTCCCCAGCACTGTGTGACGCTTCTTAAAAAAGCACATGGACAACAGAGAAGCTGAAGAATATTTTGGGGGTGCTTGGATTTACCCAAGATATGCTTGAGCACCCCCAAAAAGGGGCTAGACACGCCTGCGAGTATTGCTATACTGTCCGTCTGTCTGTTGTCTGTGTAGCTCCACCGCTTGCGTTCAAATTTGCTTCCGTCGGATTGGAGCAGTGCGACTGTCCATGCTCGTCGTTAGCCCGTCTATGGCAATTTGCATCGTTGCTTAGCATCAGGCTAAACCGACTGGATTCGGGCCAAGGTCTTTGTGGCTTCAAAAAGCCACCGTGCAACTTTTCTTGTAGTCTTACTTTTTGTGCCCACTTCAAGTGTGGCAAGAATTTGCCGCCACGCGGCGCTCGTATCTGCAAAAACTCCAAAGTCGGGTCACTGCATGCATGGTGCACACGTGTATTTTATTTTGTGTTCGAAGTGTTTGTGAAACACTCTGTGCGCCCTTCCATGAGAAGTTTTACTGACACACACGCGCACACACGGCACAGTAAACCACATCCACCACTGGTGCTCGCCCTAACTGATGGCAGCTGCGTTCGTTAAGCCGTCACCGCTCACACATTGCCACACGCTAACCGCGCGCGCGCGCGCGCGCGCACGCAGAGCCAGCAGTTGGGTGTCGTTAACTGCTGCATGAGATGATCAACGTGAGCACGTCGACGTCGTGAAAGGCGCTCACTTGTCAACACGCTCACACAAAAGTGCGCTCGCGTTTTGCATCTGGACTCCGACAGGCAGGCGTGCGTGTGCGTGCGCCTGCGTGCACGTGTTCACCTACACGCGCCGCATGGCAACAAAAAGCAGCAGTTCATTGTGAAGAATACAGACATTCTTAATTGTGGCATTCTGCTTTTTGGACACGATTTGAATAAATGGACCCTTAGTCACAGAATCGCTGTGCGTGCGTGCGTGCGTGCGTGCATGCATGGTTTCTGATTGGTTGTTTGCGAGCAAATGCAAATCAGTCCATGAGGTCGACCTAAGCGAGAAGCAACGCAATGGCAAATCAAAATCAAATGGCACCACTCCGCCATTGACATTTTTTTTGCCGGTTGGCCGGCCGGCAAAAAAAAAGTTTTTCACTTCAACTTTCCTACGAAAATTCCTCAACGAAAGTTCATATTTTCAGGGAGCAGTGGACTGAACGCATTGCGCAATCACACATCCCTCATAATAATTATCGTAACAAATTTTATTTGCGATGCACTCAAAGTGCTACAGAGTCAAATGCGTTTGAAAAAGAAAAGTGTGTCCGTGTGTGCGTCTTGCCAGATTAAAAGAAAGAGGAAGCCGTTTGGCGGGAAAAGGACAGCAGCGGGTGTCCGCTCTTTTATCGAAGCCGGTCGGGGCTCATTCGGCCACCCTTGGACACGCCCACTCCTGCGTTGTGCAACAACTTGTCTTGCCTGCTGTGCTGTTGCTCCTCAAAGGGAGAAGTGAAGTGTGTGCGGCACACAGCCACACACACACACACACACACACACACACACGCACACGCGCACGCACACGTGATGTTGGGCAGAGGCGCCGTTGGGCCCTGTGACGTCATCGCAAGTCAACTGTCGCTGTAAAGCGAGAAAATCTCATCAAATGGTTTGCTCAAACTGTTCCAACTGCTGCATTGCGTGCGTGGGCGTGCGTGCGTGCGTGTGCGCGCGTGTGTGTACACATGCACCCGTATATATGCGGGGCAACATATGGCCCATTGAGTGGACAATGGATCGCTTGTCTTCCCCAGACCCCAACAAAGAGGGGCTGGGGCGAGGGGGCGGGGCATAGTGATGATCAGTGGGGTCCGCCATGACAACAATGATGATGTCATTGATGGCCAACCAGTCGCCTGCATGTTGTTGAAGTAGTACAAGGAGTAGTCATGATAGTGCTCGTGGGTGGTGCAGGTGCAGGTCAAAAGTGGTTGTCATAGTAGTGGCAGATGTGTGTTGGGGGGCGGGGGGGGGGGACAAGTATCGTTAGGATCACTAAGTTGTCATGAGGTGTTGAACTACGTACGGAGGCATATCGCTGTCACAGCAGAAAAAAAACCAAAAAACTTCAGTGCCACCATACCTGATGCATTTTAGAACATTCAGTTCACCAACATTAAGGGACTTGACATCCACGCGTGGAGTCCCTCCGGGCTCCTTTATACGACCTCGCACCAACATCTCCAAGATGCTCACCAGCGCGCACGCACGCACGCACGCACGCACGCACGCACTGCGTATGAGTGATAACGGATGTCAGTTGTGTTCTGTGGTTTCAAATCCAACTGGCCAACCGAAAGCAGCGAGTTGAGGCCAAAGAAATTGTCAGACGAGTTGTCAGGGTGACACACGCTCACGCCCACTCCCGCACGCACGCACTCAAACACACGCAGGCAGAAATAGACGCGCACAAAACCCGCTAACAGACAGAGGCGGGCGTTTGACTCCCTTTTGCCCGTTCGTCACCCGGCAGCGGGCCCGGCTACCCGTCTGTCGTTCGTCAGGCCGTCATTTTTCGAGTCCGACCCAATTGTAATCGTCAGTCCGTATAGGTCGGTTAAGTCCTTAAGTTAGTTACTTTGTCGGAACTCCGTCAGTCGGTCCCCCTACTACCCCCAAAAAATCACCTCAGCAAAACGCGGTTGGTGACCATTACACTGACGGACGAAACTCGGTCGCCACGTATTCAGTCACCGTCGTTTTTGGAAAGGCGTCCCATCATTCATCAATCGTGAGCCGAAGCGCGCGTCGGTCCGGCAGTCTGACGGAAGGCTTACCTCTGCTAACAGACACGTTTGACTCAAACTATCAAACGCACGTGCACGCCAAGCAGGGGCGGAGCCCAGAAATTGACAAGCTGCCCACCCAGTGAGATTCATGACAAAAAAGATACTTTCACATTTTTAGTAAGTTATTATTCAATTCTTATGGAATTTGCGTTTTGGTGGGTTTTTTTTTGAATTGAATGTTAAGAATGGCACAATTGTGGTTGTCTTAGGCTGATCTGAACTTCATGTAAAGTTCATTTAGTTCAAGGGCTGAAGTTGGAACTGAGCGGAACTTAGACGGGATGAGGGGGGGAAAAAAGCCAGCTGGACACAATTGGCAGCTTTGCGCCCAGAGGGGCTGCGGATGGGCGGGCGGGGGTTGGCCAGGAGGAAAACAACTCCCACCCCCCCGCCCCCCGCTATTTAAACAGATTCCAGCAGATGGTGGAGGAACTCAGGTCCCGTCCTCAAACGCGTGGCGTGGTGTGTGCTGCCGCCAGCCGCCCCCGTTCGGGACCAGGACCAGGACTAGGACCGGGACGAGGACCAGGACCAGGACCAGGTGTAGGACCCGGACCAGGACCCTCCACTCTGTGCTCCCCCCCGAAGAGGAGACGCGTGGGAGACCTTCCCGACCTCCTGACGTGGATCGGGCGCCCGGGCGTCTTGGCAAACATGCCGTCCGACTTCCTCACACCCTTCGTGGAAGTGGACCGGGAGTTCTGGCCGCAGGTGAGACCAACAGCCGACGGGCAGCCGACGGGCAGCCGACGGGCAGCCGACGGGCAGCCGACGGGCAGCCGACGGGCAGCCGACGGGCAGCCGACGGGCAGCCGACGGGCAGCCGACGGGCAGCCTTTTTCTTCTGGCCCAGCAACAAAAAGCAGAAATGATGCGAAGGAAGGAAGCGTTCAGAGTCAAGCCCGCTACAAAGCGTTAGCCAAAATGTCATCGCAGTTGAGAAGAGAGGAAAAGAAAAAACACATCCTAACATAGCTAATTCATTGCCGTGTTTTTCCAATAAGAAACAAGAACAAAAACGTCGTTCGTCTGGGGAAAGTCAAGAACAAAGTTATATGCTTTTGGAGCAACCCCCCCCCCCCCCCCCCAACCTGTTATGACAAATTCTGGGGGATTTTGGGAGAATACAGTCGAATTTTGCAAGCAAATCCTTTGCAACCTTGACAAGAAGATAAACGTATTCTGTGGGACGGATTCCTTGTACGCTGGCTAGCTCTCTCTGAAGAAAACGTCAATCTTAAAATGAGTCATTTTGGGGAGGGGAAAAAAGTCACGTTTGCTTCGGATCAAGTCAAGAAAAACGTGCGTATAGCAGCCAAAAGGTGTATGCCTCACAATCCCAACAGTGCAACTACTACAATGGCATAGCTGAGCACAAATTGTCTGTTTGTCAGAAGAAAAATTCGTCATCTTCATTCAAAATCAATTCAAACTTTTGGGGCTGGGAGGTGCGGGTGGGGGGCCTGGGGGCAAGTGGTTTGTGGGTATTTTTGTTGTTTTTCAGCTCTTGGGGGAAACCAACCGTGTCTTGTTTTGCGGTCTTTTTCTTCAATCCCCCGATTCATCACACGATCTTTATTTTCTTTTTTGTTTTCCCCAGCATGGCAATTACAAGTGTAATGCGCATCAATTTGATGTGAATTTTCTGGTTCACCTGTCCCCCGCTATTGGCCAAATCTCCAGATGAACTGCATTTTTTCACCCATCCCTCACTTATTTGCGTTTGATTCAGGATTGTTTTGTTTAATGCTGCTTTTTTTCTATTTGGTTCGTGACATCGGTCCGAAAATCTGCCAAAACGTCAATCGTGGTTTTCCAAAGTACGGTTTGCAAGTGTCTTAATTTGATGAAACAAAGATCAGCTGTTTGACGGGCTGAAATTCCGGCCAAAATGGACCTTTGCCGTCGATAGCCGTCAATGGTTGTGAATGGGTTTTTAAACGCAACAAAAAAAGTCTCTAAACGATGATGGAAAAAGTCCTCCTTTTAATGTGAAGTTGCTTGCACCGAATGTGTCTGCGAAAGGCCTTACGCCGTCTTGTTCTTCCTTCGCCGTCAGAGCTTTGCCGGCCCGGAGGCGACGGCGGCGGCGGCGGCGGCGAGCCTGTGGCCTGCGCTCGGAGCCGGCGGATTCCGGCGGCGCCGTTCCCTCTGCCCCGTCGCGCTCCCCGACTCCAAGTTGAGCGACGGCCCGGGGGGCTCAGTGGCTCAGTGGCAGCGGGAGAGCCGGCTCCCTCGCTCGGTGCTCAGCCGCATTCCCTTCAGGACGGACCGCTCGGCCAGTATGATCGAGGGCGGCGTCCCCGCGGACGAGGAGGCCTCGCCGCCGCCGCCGCCGCCGCCGTCTCCGCCCGCCCGGCCTCGGCCCGCCCGGCCTCCGCCGGGGCTCCGCGTTGGCAACGGGGCCTCCGGCCCGGCGCCGACCTCGCCCCGCCTATCCGCGCGCTACAAGACGGAGCTGTGCCGCACCTTTGAGGAGAGCGGCGCCTGCAAGTACGGCGCCAAGTGCCAGTTTGCGCACGGCCCGGACGAGCTGCGGGGACTGAGCCGCCACCCCAAGTACAAGACGGAGCCGTGCCGCACCTTCCACACCGTCGGCTTCTGCCCGTACGGCTCCCGCTGCCACTTCATCCACAACGCCGAGGAGTTGCTGCGAGCCCGCTCCGAGCCGCGGCCGCCCCCTCTGCGCCACAGCCTCAGCTTCGCCGGCTTCGCGGCCGCCGAGCGCCCGCGGCCCCCGTCGCCGCGCCGGGCCCGGCCCTCGTCCGCGTCGCCCTCGGGGAGCCCGCGGCTCCTCTCGCCGCTCTTCCCGGAGCCCGGGCTTCTCCGCCCTTGCCCCTACAGTTTGTCCGGAGAAGACGCCAACCCTGCTCTCGTGTTTTTTGCCGCCAACTCTGACGACAACATGAAGTCGGCTTTTGTTTTCTCTGCCGATGACACCGATTCTGCTCTTGGTCTCTCGACCGCCGGCGAATGCGAGTCGGCAGCCGCCGCCAACTCGGCGCTCAGCTTCCCCGGCGCGGGCGGATGCGCCTCCAAGCGCCTGCCCTACCGCGCCCCTCCCAAGGTGCCGGCCGCCCTCCTGGCCCCCCCCGGCCTCCGGCGCCGCCCCTCGGCCGACTCGCTGTCCGAGGAGGGCTACGCCTCGTCTCGCTCCCCGGGCTCGGCTTCCGGCGGCAGCGAGTCGCCGGGCTGCGAGGGCCGCCGGCTGCCCATCTTCAGCCGCCTGTCGGTCGCGGACGAGTAGACCGGGGCGGGGCGCACCTTTCCGCTGGCGCGCTCTCCAAAGCGCTGCCTTGACGTCGAGCTCATTTTGTGCGCGTCGATCGCAGCGGCCGTCGTGCCGTGCCGCTCACGCTTTTCTCTTTGTTTTCTCGTATACTGTTGTGTACCTGCACGGCCGCTCCGTACGGCTCCTGGCCTTGACCGGAGACCAGTCCACCGTTTGTCTCCATGTTTGTGATGTTTGCTCAGCCACCGTCAAATCCTGTGAATAACGGGCACCCGCGTGCAATCCTTCAAAAGCCCTTTTGTGAAATGCACAGTAACTCAGTGATCGTATTTTTCTTTTTACAACCAAACAGTGTGAAAAAAAGAAGTCCCCAGTATAAGCCCCCCACCCCGCCACCTCGATTTGTGCTCTTTTTTTCCCCCCAAAAATGACTGTTATTCGCGGGATTGGAGTATATGTGCACTGACATTGACCAGCCTGCTGATTGTCTACACGCAGGCTAATGTTGACTGGCAACCAGTCCATTTCGTGTGTGTGTGTGCCCTGCTGGCATTGACCAGCGACCGGTCCAGTCTTTGTCTTTCTGTGTTCTGCCATTGACCGACCGCCAGTCCGTTTGTTTGTCAGCCATTGGCTGGCGACCAGTCCCATGGAAGGAGGGACGCTGAACCCGAGTCAGCTTAGCGCACGCGTCGCTCCCAAAGCAATGCTAACATTAGCCTAGCCGCTCGTCCGGAGCGTAACATTTTTGGGGGATGACGACGATGAGGACGAAGCCTTGCACGCTGATGCATTTTGGTCGCTTTTGTGCCTGTGAAGAACTCTGCCGCTTGCTACCTGCTGATAGTGACGGTGAACCCTCACCTATACTCGCAGTTTGGCACACGCAAATTTCACCTCGTCAATGAAGTCTTTTCAATCTTTTTGAAGGTTTTTTTTAATGATTTCAACCACTGGGAACTATGCCCACAAAAATTGCTTGGGTTTAAAAAATCGACATTTTTCAATGCTTTGAAAAAAAAAAAAAAGCTTTTATTTTCAATGCTTTTCTACAGAAGAGCAGTAGGGCCGGTGGGGGGAAGAAATAAGGTTGGTAAGATTCTCACTTTTATTTCAGGATTCTGACTTTATTCTCAGAATTCTCACTTTAAAGTCAGAATTCCGACTTTAAATTCTCACTTTAAAGTCAGAATTCTGACTTTATTCGCAGAAGTCTGACTTTAAAGTGGGAATTCTGAAAAGTGAGAATACTGACTTTATTCTCAGAATTCTGACTTAAAAAAAAATAGGCGGGGGGAATTTGTTTGCCCCCACTGGCCCTAATCCTCTTCCGTGCTTTTCTACAGGCGCCAATATGCGTATATCTGGCCCGATCCCTGAGCTGCAGGAATCACTGTATTCTTTTAAATGAATGTTTTGTACTTTTTAAAAATACATATCTTATTTTTGGGACTGCAAACGGGATAGCGCACTCACCCTGTGATTGGCAGGTAAATGTGGAAATCAAATGATTTTCTGTTTTGTCGGCCAAGGAGCAACGCAACCTGTCTGCTGATGTTAATCTGTACTTTTCTCCTAAATGAAGTGCTATTTATTTCTTTTGTTTCCTCCAAAGTAAAGCATTTGTTATTTTGAGTTTCGATGCTTGATGATCTCTCGCACAATATTTAAGAGCCGTTATTTACATGTTTTTAGTGGTTTATCTTAATATATTGTTGTTTATAGTTCTTTCAAAATAAAAGCTCCTCAGGAAGAAAAAATACTGCTTCAGTCCCTTTTGTTTTGAAGATTGAATCAAGACTGTCAATTTTTAATGATTGATTAAATGTCACTTTTACTTTGTAAGAATACACATTTATGAAAGCACACAAGCTTGACTTGACATGCCCATCTTTCAAAATAAAAGTGAACGACAGGACATCTTAGTGCAAATCGTTCTCACGTGCAGCTTGTCAACTCTAGGGAAATTTATTAGCATTCCATTTTCTCTGCGTTGAGATTGTGATATGTTGCCATTTGTTCGTTTGTGGTGATTGACATTGAGAAGAATGTTTGGGTAACAGATGCTCTGACAAAGACACACACACACACACACACACACACACACACACCCACACACACACACACACACGTGCAATGTAGTTGAGGGGATACTTGTGACTGATTTCCATCCATCCCATCAAGGTGAAAAGTATTGGAAATGTCATTCGTGTGTTCCAAAAAAGAATCTTGCATGCTTTTAATAAAGTAAAATAGCACAACAGAATAAAAACACAAGGTTGAATTTGCTTTGTGTGCAACATGTAGTCTAGTCATGTCTATGGGCGGACTTGTGTGTGTGTGTGTGTGTGTGTGTGTGTGTGCGTGCGTTTGTTTGTGCGTGCGCATGTGTGTTGGCATTTAACTGAGGCTGTGTGTTACTAAAAGACAAAAACTTGGAGGACAAACTCCCACAACCCCTGTGGCTACTTACCATTCAGTGTGTG
Organism: Filicampus tigris; assembly: GCF_054856515.1. NCBI lineage: Eukaryota > Metazoa > Chordata > Actinopteri > Syngnathiformes > Syngnathidae > Filicampus > Filicampus tigris. The sequence goes on along the minus strand of NC_141223.1, from coordinate 453,424 downwards.
TGTGTGTGTGTGTGTGTGTATGTAGGGTGGGAGGGGGTCCCTAAAAAGGCCAAGGGGCCATCCCTGTGACCCCTACCCCCCCATCCGTTTTGTGCTGCACTGCTTTCCCTTTTCAGGCTAACATCTGTATGCTAATGCTCCTCCATGGAGGGAGCCTGGGAGAGTGGGGGATGGTGCAGCCTCGCCGGGGGGGGGGTCGCTCATCTGCGTGTGTGTGTGTGTTGTACGTGCAGATTTTTGGAGCTTTGGTGTGCGAGCGCAGTCTTGGGATGGGCGCACACAACTCACGTCACAATACCCACTGAAGATACTGTCTTGTTTTGCCAACCGTTGGGTAGCTGTGGATTTTTGGTGAAAAATGGGGTACCCAACTTTGGGTTCATTATTTGGACCCAACAGATTGGGTTGGAATTCGGATTTGGAAGGCAGCAGCTGGCCACCATTTCGAAGTCGTGTCCCGAAGTGGAAGTCAGTTTCATGTCACGTTCTTAGAAAATATTGGTGGCGGCGAGGATGGCTCAGTGGTTAACCCGCTCTTGAGGAATGAACTGAATTGAACAATTTCAGTGGAAAAGATCGAAGTCGAGCCAGCCACCACAGCCATCTTGTGTGTTCATCTTGTGTATTGCAGTGGAGCGCACCATAGGGCCGATTTCAAACTAAAAGGCGCCCAAAGCATTGATGTCCATGCATGCTCATGCGTTTCATAAATATGGCAGAAAGGCTACTTTTTTAAAAATCCTTTGTAAAGTTATGAAATGAAAAGTCACCATATTTTTCAATTCATTACAACGAAAAATGCGGAACTTTTTACTACTTTGAAGGAAGTCACACTTACAAACCCTTCAGTATCCCTTTAACTCAAAGAGGAGCAGAGAAAAGTGCCGCCATCTTGTGGACATTTATGTCCCAAAATGTGAACTTTCTAAAATTGTAAAAAGAACTCGAAAGACTCGTTTTGAGACGGTGACTGACACTGATAATACCATTGGTCGCCGTAATGTCAATTTAATAGTATAGTATTTTTATCGTAAAAAGCTGTTTGGAAGGCCCCAAAACATTTGTCTTAAGATGGCGAGTCATACTCGCCAATACTTCAGATTTTCGGGAGGCTTTATCGCGGGTGACTCCGGTGCGATAGGTTGGTCGCGGTGTAAAGTATTCGCCACTGCTTATTTATTTATTTTTATTTTCAATGTGATTCTAGCGTAATGGTTACGGCTTCAAAATACAATACAATACAACAGTTATTGTTATTAATCTTAAATGAAGCGGTTGTTTAATATTATTACGGGTAGTCTTTCGTTTGAAGTTACATTTTGCTGCGTCTTTGTCTTTCTTTCCTGCAAGTTTGGACTAATGGCGCGCGCTCAAACAAAACTACAAATTCCAAACATCTTATGGATATGACGTCAGAGGAAGTGATTAAATGTTGTATAAATTCATTTCCGCATCGTGAGGTCGTCCTTTCCTGTCTACGGCCTGTAAGAAGATGTCGGTGCAGATCTCGAAGAAGAGGAAAGTAAGTGTCGCTTTATCGCTCACTGGGAGCTTTTTGTGTCGAAATGGCCGTGCGCACCGATGGCCTCAGGCGTGTTTGTGTCCGCCGTCACATCTCAACGTGTAGCCAGCGTCTACTCGCTCAGGATTGCTCGGGATGCTGCCGGCGTCGTCGCTGCTTGCTAGCGGCTGGCGAACATGGCGGCGCCGTGGTGTTGACATGATGTGCCGGACACCGAACCAAAGCAAGAAAAGAGCCCAAAAGGACACTTTGTCTGCCTGGCTTTTGTTTAGTTTAGTTTGTTTTTTTTCCCTTTTTTTGGGGTGGGGGGGTCTGATATTGTTCAGTTTGGGAGTTGTGCCTCTTTGGGACGAAATCGGACCGTGGGGCTGAAATGTTTCATTTGGAGATACTGATCTTATTTGACGCTACAAGCTCAAGTTGAACTACACATGATCTTGTGATCGTTGTTTCGCCTTAATGGCTACAAAGTGTGTCAACGCGACGTTAAAGGTGACCGGGCGGATGTCTTAACGACCAGTTCAGCAATACAAGGATCATTCCCTTCCGGTGGTAAATTCCCAAAAGTTGCCATGTTTTTAAATCTGCTGAATATTTATAAACTTAAAGGAACCGTGGGGGATAGGGACCGAAAATCTCGTATAATTGATACCCATTGTAATGTATTTAGGAATTTTTTTTATGTATACAGTGTATGTATTTTTTTTATCTAGCGGGCGGCGTGATGTCAATTTGTGACTCGTTGAAATACGGGCCTATCATCCAGCAAATGAATCTGCATTTGTTTGTCCGCAGTTCGTCTCAGACGGGATCTTCAAGGCGGAGCTCAACGAGTTTCTGACTCGCGAGCTGGCCGAGGACGGCTACTCTGGCGTGGAGGTGCGTGTCACCCCGACCAGGACCGAGATTATCATCCTCGCCACCAGGTCAGCGCTCGTTTCAATGCAAATGGAGCCCCAAAGCCTTTTGTGGCGGTGGACGGCACCCGTACAAACAGAATTGGTGCGCAGCCCCATGTTGGTTTGTAGTCGCGCTACTTGGTCAATCACAAGGGAAGCGGTCTTGGTAAAAAAAAAAAAAAAAAATTAAACGATTAGACCACCTTGTTTTCTTCAGTTTAGTGTCCTTTTAAATGTCTGCCACTATGAACAATGTCACAAAAACGAGGAATGCCCGAAAGGGCCGTTTTTGCCTGTACAATGCCATAAGAACTGAAGAGATTTTAGTTTCGAGCAAAAAATCATGTAGAGGTCAGCACTTTAACACATCTCTCCGGACCTGTTTTTGTTATCCTCCGTCATCCCCTGAAAAACTCAAGTATTTGCTGTTATGCGCTCAGGCCAAAGCAATAAAAAGGAAGCTGAAAGTGAAATGCGGCGTTGCCCCTCGATGAAGATACGATGACGAGTCGGATCTGGACTTTGTATGCTGCGGGGCGGCCGTTTCAGACCGCGTTCTGCGTTCCTGCTTCGGCTGCTCCCTGGCAACACAGTCCTTTTTCCTGCTGAAGACGCTGAGGCATTTGTCTGAGAGGGACAAAATCGCTGAGAGCTTTTCTGCTCTTGATGCAGCTTCCTAGGTGCTGAAAGAAAATGGAATAAACCTATCAAGGAAATAGGATTGCTGTTTGGAGTCTTTCCGGTGATGTGTGGTTGTTTTGGCGAATGGCCAAATATCCAGAATGTTCCTGAGTGGTAATGAGGGCAAACTGGCACCTCAGCTTACCAGATCAATAAACTGGGATAAGTCCTTCAAAAGGCAATTTTAGAATTTGCTTCTGTCCAAGCGCCTAATGTTTCCAGAAGTGCTGCTGTATCATTGGCGACGACTGCACTTTCTTCCTGTGTGTGTCCCAGGACCCAGAATGTCCTGGGAGAGAAAGGCCGCCGCATCCGAGAGCTGACGGCCGTGGTGCAGAAGAGGTTCGGCTTCCCCGAGGGCAGCGTGGAGGTCAGTTGGACTTGACTTGGACTTGGGGCAGCGCGCAGCAAAGGGCTGCACCGCGAAGGCCCAAAACGAGCAGCACCACTGTTTTGCAGCAGTATGCACATCACAACTATTCAGTATGTCAGGAAACAGAACAAAATCTGACATTTTATTGCACTACTTCTCAACAAACTTGTAAACAGCTGTCAGCGCACAATGACATTTTGGACAACTAGAATAGATTTAGAAAATGTAATTGAGTAAATGTGACAATTGCAGAGTCCGCGCACAAAGTCCAGACGAGGGATGTTGATCCCGTGCGACATGACTCAGCAAGACGCGCTGGCTTGTTATCTAGCGGCCGGGAAAATTGCATCCGTCGTGCGGCCCTGCCCCACGTGTCCCTCCGGTGATGACGCGATGACGAGACAGAAAAGACGGGCCCGTGTCGGCGGCCCTCCGCTCGATGTCCGCGTTCTGCGCTCGTCTCGGAGCGCCGCCGATCGGCCCGGCTTTGCCTTTGACGACTCTGAGGCATTTGTCTGAGGGGGGCGGTGGCGGTGGCGGGGCTCGTCCCGCGTCCCAACACCGGCGTGTGCGCCTGCGCCGTCATGCGCTCATGTTGTTGTGTTGTTTTTGTTTTGCAGTTGTACGCTGAGAAGGTGGCCACCCGCGGGCTGTGCGCCATCGCTCAGGCCGAGTCTCTGCGCTACAAGCTGCTGGGAGGTTTGGCCGTGCGCAGGTGAGCCCGGCCGGACGCACGGCGACGTAACCAGTGGCCCCGTTAGGTTTGCGGCCGCTCAGTGGTTTGGCCGGCGATTGATCAAATCTCATGCTCTGGATGATATCATATATCGTTTGCCGTCCAGTGTGCAACGTGAGGATGGTTGACCCCAAATGGATATAATCGCACCTGCACTTGACACTTGACTGCACCTGACTTGCGTCGGCACTGTATTATGCAAAACGAATGTGAGCAAGGCATTGTAAAAGTGCTCCATCGCTCTCCCGTACTTGGCGACATTTGAGACGAGCGTCGTAGCTCAAGGTCGGGAAACGCCGCCTTCCAGGACGCTTGATACTTGATACAACCCTAACCCTGGAAGTTCACTTTGAGTGGTCGGGTTCGCAATTTTGTGGCTGCGTCAAGCAAGAGCCCGTTTCATCTATGCGCCTTCACACTTGCAGCCTGTTGCAGTCGCTGTCAAAAATGTGCGCCACGTTTGTATGCGCTTATGTTTAGCGGGCTAAGCGTTGGGGGATTTGTCTTGTTTTAAATCCGCGGTCAGCGCCGTGGCTTGCGTAGGTACCGTGTCGCCAGCACCTAATGGCGTTTGTCCCTCGGTGAAGATTCGATGACGAGTCGGATGCCGACTTTGTTAGCCGCGAGGCGGCCGCTTCAGATCGCGTTCTGCGCTTCTGCTTCGACTTCCTGCGGCATGACAAAGTTGCTTTCCTGCTGAAGACGCTGAGGCATTTGTCTGAGAGGGACGAACGCGGAGAAAAGCATCAGTTGAAATTGCACCACACTGCTGCCTTGACATTACCGGTGCCCCAATGTGTATTTCGAGATAGGAGCGCTTGATGCAGGGCGGCATGACTCAGTGGTAGAGTGGTCGTTTCCCAACCCGCAGGTTGTGGGATCGATCCCCGGCCATTGCGACCGTGTCCAAGTATCCTTGAGCAAGATACTGAACCCCCAGTTGCTCCTGATGCTGCGTCATCAGTAGGTAGAAGAGGTACAGTGTAAAGCGCTTTGAGTAGCCATGGTAGAAAAGCGCTATATAAGTGACAGCTCATTTGCCATTTACCATGATTTTGGTATTTATATTTCTTATCTTCTTTGACTTGCGAGCTTCAACTTGGCGACAGGCGTCCTGTATGGCGGCGTGTGCTTCAACTCGCTTCACTTGCGGCGGACGTTTACTGGCAAATACAACAGACCGACGCCTCGTGCATTTCAAGCAGCCACATTGCTTCAGCTCGCTGAATGCTAACATACAATGTGAAACTCCATAATGCTAACAATCGACATCTTTGTGGTGGCGGTGTTGGTCCCGAAGCAACGCACATCAGAACACAAACGTCACTAGAACCCACGTCGACAGACCACGAAGCAAAACTCATCGGCATGTCTTCCGTATCCTCTGCGAACCACGGCTAATTATTACTGCTGCACCGATGAGAGGAGCTGAAGGCTGGATGAACGGTCTAGCCGTCTGTCTGTCTGTCATAGTGCCCCCACATGGCCAAAGCGAGCAGAACCACAAAGCGTGGCAAAAGGCCGTTTCCCTGTTTTGACGGCGCTCCAAATGAAGTGTTGCAATTGACGGCGGTGTGCCGTTCCAGGGCCTGTTACGGCGTGCTGAGGTTCATCATGGAAAGCGGCGCCAAGGGCTGCGAGGTGGTGGTGTCGGGCAAGCTGAGGGGACAGCGAGCAAAGTCCATGAAGTTTGTGGACGGACTCATGATCCACAGCGGGGACCCCGTCAACTACTACGTGGACACGGCCGTCCGCCACGTTCTGCTCAGGCAGGGTGAGTAGATGGACGCGGGCGTCTGGGCAAAAGAGACGCGTTTGTCCACAGCTTTTGCGCGCGTGGTTGTGCAGGCGTGCTGGGCATCAAGGTGAAGATCATGCTGCCGTGGGACCCCAGCGGCAAGATCGGCCCCAAGAAGCCCCTCCCCGACCACGTCAGCATCGTGGAGCCCAAAGACGAGCCGCTGCCCACCACGCCCATCTCGGAGCAGAAGGGCGCCAAGCCCGACGTGCCCGTCATGCCCCAGGCGGGCGCCCCTGTGCCCACCGCCTAAGAGGTCCGCAATCCCGCCTGCCGCAAGCTGGTCAGCCCGCGCCGGCAAAATTGCATCCAAATAGTCTCGGAGGGAGAGGGAGAGAGGGAGAGGGAGAGAGAGAGAGAGTTTGTAAAATGAATCATTTTACAAAAAAAAATATTTCCAATGAATTGATGAAGCAATTATTTCATAATGTTCAGGTGCGGTATGTAGCGTGAGTTTGACGACATTTTACTTCTCAGTGATGAAGAGTGTTTTGAAACACTTACGCCGAGTTAGAAGCTTGGAACAAATGAAACGTCACATTTAGGTTTTTTTTTTTTACGTGTAAAATAACAAACTGCTCTTTTGTTTGTTTCTCTTGCAGGTTTTCGTGTTAACGGAAGAAAGACCATGTTTTGTGTAAAAAAGAATAAAATCTCCAAAAGAAGCTTTTCGATTTGACTTTTTTTTGTGTGCCGAGGAAAAAGTTTGAAGCTTTCATGCGGGGAAAGCACGGACACTTGGAAGCCCGCAAAGTGGGCCTCCTGCAGCCTGCTAAAGCAAAGCCTCGTCACGTTTGTCTCGGAAATCTCCAGCAAAGCGGAGGCCTCGACTGGCCTAGCTACAGTGTCCTCATGAAGCAAATCAAGGTTGTGATGTTAGCCCGGCCTTTTGGGGGGTTTGTTTTGTTTTAGTTGAAGCTTGAATGGGTGCAAGTTCTTTAAAGGTTTATCAAATATGGACAGATATTTGGACTTGGCCCTCTAGCGCGCCACATTCTTTTTAGTGGCAGCCTAAAAAACTGTCAAGTCACTCCTGCAAAATGACAATTGTTCTTTTGGGCACTTGTTGATGAAAAAAAAAAAAATCCCAGATAAGTTTTGGATCATGAACAAATTAATACGTAGTCAAATGCGTGTTTTATAGTGTTGTGTTTGCTGTAAATAAGTCCTTTTAATGAGACATTTCAATGCATTTTGATAAAGATGGACAAAACGGCAAACTGAAAGTAAGAAATATTCGATGATGGAAAACCAGTATAATTGTCCACCTCTTTTGTTCTATTTCCTTCCAAATAAGCCAACGTCTTTCCGAGTTGGGATTGCTGTTGAATTTTTTTTTGTTTGTTTTAAATCAGAAAATCTGACAGACGGTATTTGAAGGTGCCTCCCTATTTATGCATTTGTCGTGACGTCACAGGCTGCGTCAATTTAAGCAAGTGCACATCCGGTTGAGGCCACGCCCCATTCGCCTCACCTGGTCGACAGCGACGAAGCAAGTCGCGCAAACATGAACCAAGTGGACTTGAAAGCCGTCGCGGATTACTCGGAACACACACCTCCAGTAAGACGAACAAAGATGACTTGTATTCGTTTCGTCCTGAACGTGAACAATATCATTCCTTGTGTTGCCACGGCAGGAGCAGGTGGTGCATGCTGCAGCAACTTTTTCCCCGTCGTCGTGTTGGCTCCATTAGAACTCCATCGATTGTTTGACAGAAACAAACAACAAAAACTTGCTCTTAAAATGGCGTGGGAAAAGCCTACGAAGGAAAAGGAAAATCAATACTATCACCGTTAATTAAGCACTTTTATTTTCCAGGATAGCAACGGGAAGTTGGTTACTAGTTGAAGGCTTTTGGCCAAACATGAATATCATATGTAGTCGATTTCAGGGTGCTGCGACGCCCCTCCAAACAAGCAGATTTTGTGTAACTGACTGAAACAGTTTTGAGAAAAGGGGGGAAAAAAAAGGTTGTCTTGCGGGGATGGGCAGATTTGCGCCATCTCCTCCCCGAGCACTAGCAGATGTGCTGCATCGCATCTAATGGTTTCGGTTTGTCTCGGTCCTCACTCCTCAGCACATGCGTGTGGTCCACTTGAACGTGGGCGGCCACAGGTTCTGCACCAGTGTCGGCACGCTCACCAAGTACCCCGAGTCCAAGCTGGCCGAGTGGTTCGGCGGGCCGCCCAAGCTCCCCAAGGACGCGCAAGGGCATTACTTCGTGGACCGTGACGGAGAACACTTTGGGGCCGTCCTGGAGTTCCTCAGGTCCGAACGGCTGCCCGTCGACAACATCCCGCAGGTACCGCCACCGATGGTCACGGCAGCGCTTCACTTTTTCCACATTTGCTTCTTTTGCCAAAATGGATGGCGAAAGTTGAGCTTTCGCAACTTGACTTGGTCGTTGCTGTTGTCAGGCGACACGCGTGTCTCGTATAAAAGTATTCCTTTGGTGGAACTAGGTCAGCTCAGGTGAGGGGAGGAGATTCATCACGTCGGCCTGTCCATACTTTCATTTTCAATACCACTGAGCCTGCAACTTGATCCAAGCAGGCTTACAATAGTTTCCATTCTACTATAGTTTTGAACTTTTTTAATATGTGTTTAAGGTTTTATTCATATTCATTTTTCAATGCTTCATTTTACTTGAGCTTTTATTAGTTTTAGTGTTTGTTTACAGACATGGAGTTTTTGTTGATTTAAAAAAAAAAGTGTATTAAAGTAATGTAAATGTCAAATCCCAAACACCATTCCTCCTTAACTGCGACCAAAGAGTAACACCCAAGTCAAGGCATTGAAAGCAAACCCAGAAAGTTCATGTGTGAAATTGCTTGACTATTTAATTGTCCAAGCTGTCGTGTCGTCACGTACGGCGGCGTGTAGGATTCGGTGCGGCAAAAACGAGACTGTGGAAAAAGTGTCGTGGCGCCTTGAGCGCGTTCGCATTGGATGCCAAGACGTGCCCATGTCCGGCAGGTTCACCAGGAGTCGCTGCACTACAACATCCCGGCGCTGGCCAAGCGTCTGGAGGAGAGTCCCGTGCTCTTTGGCGAGCTGGTGGGCCGTCAGCAGTTCCTGGCCAGAGTGCCGCACTACAAGGAGAACATTGAGGTCTGCGTCCACCCTTCACAACGCTCGCTCGCTCGCTCGCTCGCAGCGTTTCCTTCCTCGGCAAGGAGAGGAAGCGCCTTTCCCGTAAAGCTCCCACGTCATCAAAAAGAGAAAAAAAAAGAACATTTTGTCCACTGTTTCAGATCCAAAGGAGTCCGTTTGACGTGGATGCCATTTGTCGTTGGCACGCGCTAGGCTTTGAAAGGCAAAGGCAGCGGGGTTCAAGTCGGCGGCGTTTGTGGCTCGCGAGTCAAATGAGCGATATGGCGTTTTCAGGGCCCATGCCATGCCGAGTATTCGTAGTCGAGGGGTTCCACAAACCATATTTGGGGCCGATGCTCGTTTGCAGTAAAAGAGAGAACATTTGCGTCGGCGTGAAAAATGTCACTTTGTTGAAAAGCATGTGTGTTGGAACAAATGTTCACATTTTCCAAAATGTTGAAGGTTTTTGTTTAACACGTCAAACACGCGGGCGGCTTCGTCAGCGGAAGCTCCCAAACGCTCAAAAATACATGTGCGAGTTTGAAGCCACACACACACACACACACACACACACACACACACACCAGGGCTGCTCCATTATGAAAAACATAGGAATCATAATTCATTTGCAAATAATTGAAATCAATATTATTCAAGCCATCGTTTCATTGTGTTGTCAAATAAAAGTGAAAAAAGGTGCCAGCGGATACATTCAAGTACGAAACGCGTTGGATAGAAATGAATATCAAGCATCGTTTTTTGTTTTTACAATGATTCCAATTTTGTAATCGTGGAGTGTAATAATCGTAATTGTAATTGAATTTCAATTCATTGCCCAGCCCTAACACACACACACACACATGCACACCGGTCACACTGGCAGCCTTTGGCGGTGGATTTGAGACTAAAGTCAATCCGAGCTGACAACCGACCGTGGCTTTGACGGTGAGGGAAACCGATCGGGTCCTTTTTCCTTCTTCCTGTGGGAAACGGGTGACTTTCTTGTTTTTCTTTTTTTTTTTTTTTCTTGTCTGGCAGGCAGCAGTTCCTCACTGCGAGATGGTCGAAGTCAGCGGTGGCGTTTAATTAGTCGTTAGTTAGTCTTCCGAATGGCTGAGTGGCTTTTTGTTGTCCCGGCGCAGGTTCTGATCCGCATCGCCCGAGCGGAGGCGGTGGCTTCCCGCCGCTCCACCATCGTGGTGTGCGTTCTGCGGACGGAGGAGGACTTGGGTTGCTACGACAACGCCGTCAGCGGCCTGCGGGCCAACAAGGACTCGGTGGTGACGTTCGGACCGTGGAACGCGGGCCCCGCGGCCGCCGACTTGCTGGACTGCGTGCAGAAGGACATCCGGAGTCGGGGCTACACGGTCCACGTCCGGCCGTACGTCATGGAGAAGATCTTCCTGGCGCGCAGCTATGACTTTTTCCACACGCTCACCTTCACCTGGTGGTGACGGCTCGCGTCCGGGTCCGTCCGGCGGCTTGCACTCCTTGCGCAACTCCAGTCAAATAAATGTATGGACTGGACTGTTGTCGCGGCGTCTCAACAGATGAGCCGACAAATGGGAAGAAAATAAAACGTGTTCAGATGAGAAGATTGTCGCTGTGTTTTTGTCCTTGGCAGAGCTGCGTCTATGTGACGGACCGCTCCGCCCCCGTTTTGCTGACGCTCGACGAACGACGGGACCAATGTTCAAATAGACAGACGGATTAAGCACCGACGGAAAGCCCTTTAATCAGTCGGTCATCCGTCAGGAGTGGATTTTTCGCAGCGAGGCTTTGATGGCCACGGTGCGCGCGGGGAGGAAAATAGTGAGTTGCGCTTGCCCGGGGGACAGATTTGATTTGAACAGGCTTCGAAAACGCAGCGAGTCGCTACGGCCCAACGGCCACACTCGCGCCCTTCACTTGCGCGTTCCCGCCGAGCGTACGAGTGCGCCGTAAACTGTCCCGATTCTTCCAAGTGCCCCCGTTGCGCCCTTGCTCCGCACTTGGGCAAAGTCCGCATCCATGGCCCCTAAGCCGACGCATATTAGCCACAATTGAGTGCGAGTGAAAGTTGAGTCGGACGGCCGTTTAAAATTAGAGGCCAGCCGGCCTATAGCCGGGTACTATTTTTTTTTCCCCCCGGGAAAGATGACGGACGACGGAAGGGAAGGGTACCCTCGCAGCTGACGGATGACGGACACTCATTTTCTGAGTAAAATCCAAGTGCGGGCTGCCCAAGTCCGGTCCTCGAGAGCCCCTATCCAACCTTGACTGCTGGATGTTGTCATGAGCCTGACATGTTTGTATTTTGTCATTTGGGGAATTTGTGTGTTTCTTTCTCCAAATGTGAGAACAGAGTCACTTGTAACATCCACCTGGCTGCAGACACACTTTCAAGTGATTCTTAATTAGTCCATAAACTAAATACATTAACCACACACACAAAAAAATGCATTAGATGGCAAATGTTTTAAGTCACTGTATTTGATTTTGCTTTGTAATTGTTTAATATACAAAAGTTTTACGAAGCTTTTATGTTCCTTTGTAACGATGTCATAAAATCATATGTTTTTTAAATGGTGTTACCGTATTCAATTACCGTATATGTCAATGTTGTTTTACCACAATTCATTTCATTTGCAGTTATTTGATATAAAATATACTGTATTTTGAATGCCGTTGTTAAATGATATCTAAGATGTCATTTGTTTAATTCAATTGGAAATATTTAATATGGACTTTAGATGGAGTTCTTACATTCAAAGTCGTTTTATTTTGCTAACATTTTTAGATTGTAAATTTTAAAATAAGAATATTTTGAAAAGAGTTTGTGAAATTAAAAAACAATTCTTACTGCGTTTGACTCTGGGGTATAGGTGTTCAATAAAAAAAACGATCGTAAATGTGTTTACTTTCTGTGTGATGTTTTACTTGAATAAGAATTAAGTTATTCGTAACTCTTTCACAAAATAGAGTGTATTCACTGGACATGTAGCTGTTACGTATGCGTTTAGGCTTTCTTTCTCTGCTAACATGGTTCAAATGAGTTGTCGACTGACTCCAGTCAACGAAGCCGCAAGTTGGAGGCTTTGTTTTCCAATCGCCTTTTGCTTTGCTCGCCGCCATCGCTACGGAAGGCGCGCTGGGACAAGCGCAGGCTAAACGCTACTCGTTGTTTTGCCGACATGGCGGCACACTTGAAAAAGCGAGTCTATGAAGAATTTTCCAGAGTTGTACAGGTGGGAATCACTTGTAGCCGCGCTCGGACCATTATTAGACCATTAAACATTTGAGCGACAACCGGGAAGAAAGTTGCTAACCGTTAGCGGCTGCTAACCGGCTAAGTTAGCTCATGGCTAAGCGGCGTTGCTAACAATGGCGCAAGGACGGGAAAGAAAACGAAACGCTTACACTGTACATGTGCAAAAGCTTAACGTTGCTCCATGTCAGAAAACTACGGCCAATAGTTACCAAAATGCACGTGCACTTCTCTACCTCGTCTCACATCAATCTCTGAAAACATCAGAACGATGGCGGCAATCTTTTGGATTTTATGGACCTGAAGATGGAGCGATCCATAATGATTGGTGTCATCGTTTTGATATTTTCGGAGATTGATGTAAGCATAGATAGACAATGATGTTCGCAGAGATTGGTCAAGATTGGACGCAGTTTGTTGACATCAAATGACATGAAGCTTATTTTATGGGAAGGAAAACACTTCACGCTTATAAAATCCGAACGTACCAAGAATCGTCATCATTTGACACCGGAATTGAATCAGGGAATTTCGGGCGAGCCATCGGGCCACTGCTAAAGTCGGACCCTGAAATGGATATCTGCACACAAGTGTTGCTCGAATGCATGTCGACACATAATAGAATATTCACCGGCATATGTTTTCGTCACCCTTTGCGGAGAAAGACTAATATTAGTGCCGTACTGACGAACTGAGCGGGGTTGAGCTGTCTGTCTTCTATCGCTTCCGGGTGGCGAAGGCGAACACGCTAGAGTTATAATCCTCTTGTAGTTAGTTTTTATTTTTGTTGAGGATGTTGCTTTTTGAAGTCAGTTGCTTTTCATTTGTTTTTGAGGCTGGGATGGACAAATTTGCATTTGCATTCATTTCAACGGGGAAAGACGACTCGACATCGACAGCGTTTTGAGCGACGAGCTCGGTCCCGGAACAAATTCGGTCGTGTCTCAAAGCCTCATGCGCATTGCCTCCGCGACAGGTTCCCGCCGAAGAAGTTGCATCCAAGAAGCTTCGTTTGTGTAAGCCCAGCAAGTCGGCGGCTCTCCACGTGGATCTGTGCAAGGCCGCCAACGCCACCGACGCCTTGCACTTCCTGCTGCGCTTCGCCCGCAAACCCGTGGAGGCCGAGAGCGTCGAGGGCGTCGTCAGGATCCTCCTGGAACATTACTACAAGGTACCGACGCTGACGACATTTCCCCGCTCGGGGTGGGGGCGTATTGGTCCGCCTGGTGATAATGTGATGTCACTTCCTGTCGACATTCCTCCAAAGGTTCACTTTTGGTTTTTTTTCCTCTCCCAGTTTTTTCGCCAGGTCCCGCGTGTGCAAGGTTTGCTGCGTTTTGTGCGCGTTTCGTCCCTCAAAACTGTTTTTTGATTTGAGAGAAAGAAAAAACATTGTACAAAAATGATAGGCCCCCTATTGTTTTTTGCGGAAAATGCGAGGGAAAAAACACAACGCTCACGGGAACAGGGTCAGCTCTCTCCTCCACCTGGAACCGAATCACTGCCTTCTTTCCAAAAAGAAATGACTTCCGTCTTCCTCCCCAAAACAGATCACTTCCTTCAAGGGCCCGACAAACAAATCTTTTTGCAATCGATTAGTCCATCGATAACTCGGCTGAATTTTGCTTCATCGGCCCCATTAATTGGTTGTTGGGATTTTATTTTGCCAATTGTCCCAATCCCTCCCAAAATCCCAAAACGCAACACTTGCTTGTTTTTTGCCAAAAGCGATGACTCGCTTCTTCCTCCTTTGTGGGTGCAGGAAACGGATAACTCTGTGCGGCTGAAAATCGCCTCCCTGCTGGGCGTCCTGTCCACCACTCCGGGTTTTAGTCCCGACTGCATCGTGGAGGACGTCCTCGCCGCCGTGGCCAGCGAGAGTGAGACGCGCTCCGTCGCCGGGCGCCGCCTTCTCTGTCGTCATCACCATCTGCTGCTGTGTGTGTGCGTGCGTGCGTGCGTGTGTGCGTGCGTGCGTGCGTGTGTGCGTGCGTGCGTGCGTGCGTGCGTGCGTGCGTGTGTGCGTGCGCGCGCCCGCCCAGAGTCCCATCAGGTCTTGGCCCAGCTTCTAGACAGCCTTCTGACGGTGGGCGCTCAGCTTTCGCACAGTCCGCCGGTGGCGCAGCGGCTGGCGGAGGTGGCCCGCAAGCATCTGTCGGACGCCTCGTTCTGCGTGAGGACCAAATGTCTGCAGCTGCTGGGACGCGTGGCCGCGATGGACGGCGAGGCCGGTGGGTTTTTGCCCAAAGCGCGCTCGATTCGCACACAAGAGTCGTAATGGGGCGTCACAATGTGTCGGAACGTCTATGAGCGAAACACCGAAAAGGGCGCTTTGTTTGCTCAGGGGGCGCCCGCGACGTGCCGACCGTCATCAGCGACTTCTTTGGAGATCAGGACCCCAGAGTGCGCACGGCGGCCCTCAAAGCCATGGTAGCGCCAGCCCGGCTCATTTCAATGCATTGCGGGCGGACTCCCGCCGACTCTTGTCTTGCCCGTGTCTTCCAGCTGCAGCTCCACGAAAGAGGAATGAAGATTCAGCAGGTGATTTACGAGCAGGTGAGGCCAACAACTCCTTCTGAAATGAAAAAAAACAAAAAACAACCAACAAAAATGAAACCAACGTGATGCCGCTGCTTTTACAAAACAAAAACTCACTGAAAGTACATCTCACCTTTCTAATCGTGATAGGGAAATGCCCTTTGTCCCCCCCAAGAATATGTTCTATGCAGGCCCACTTGTCGAAATGCGACATTCTGATGAATGTTGCGCAATTTTGTGGACTAGGAGCTAAGCAGCAAAATCCCGCCGTTTCTGTCCATCTCAGGGGGCGGCCATTTTCTGACTTCTGTCCGTCGACCGAAAAGGACGTCACAACGGCTCGGGTGACGACCAATCAGGGTTCACCTGCTTTGTGGAGCTGAGCCATGATTGGTCGTGATCTGAGCCCTCAGCAAATGTGATGTCGTTGTCGAGGGCGGTGCAATGAATGGAAATTCAATTGCAGTGACAATTATTACACTCCGCGATTGCAAACTTGGAATAGTCGTCAAAAAACTATGATTAATATTCATTTCTATCCAAGGCACTGTTTGTTTACGCGAGGAAATCATACTTGAATTCATACATTGGCACCTCTTTCTATTTTGTATGTGAGGATAAGTGGTTTGAAACTTATGTGGAACTTACACAAGTATAGTGTTTCAAAGACATTGTCTTTATATTATACCTTTTCTTGTTTTGTACTCAAAATGTCAATTATTACCCAAATAATGGCGGTGAATATTTTTGAGCAACTCAATGATTTTCAGTCGACAGAAGCGACAAACATTTTAAGAAGCCTACACTCAGCATTTCTACATTTCATTTTTTTTTTTTTCTTCTGTCAAGATGGGGTGCTGAGTGTACTTTCATGAGAAATAAAAAGAACCTTTGGCAATTTGGCCAAATGGCTGCAATGACACACAAAGTGAAACATTTCAAGGGCTCTGAATACTTTCCCTAGCCACTGTTATACTGCATGCAGAATTGTCCAAAGGCTTTTGGGGCTCCCGTTTTTTTGGGGTTTTTTTTTCAATCTGGAAATGTCTCTTTGGAGTATTTCAGGCCGGACTGGACTTTTGCACCCGTCCTTTGCCAGGTTTGCGAAGCTGAAAAGGCAGTTGTGTGACAGGCGCGCGTGCGTGTGCGTGTGCGCAGGCGTGCCGGCTGCTGGCGGACGACTACGAGCAGGTTCGCTCGGCCGCCGTTCAAACGGTTTGGGTGCTCAGCGTCCTGTACCCCGAGAGGTCAGTGCCTACGCGCGCGGGCGCCGCCCCGCACCTTCTTCGTTGGCACAGAGCAGGCGTTCAGGCACTCATTCATACATTGATTTTGAGCCACGCGCCATCATCCGTTCCCAAACGGATTGAGTCTTCCGTTGACTTTGCCATTGGTTCACGTCGTCATCCGTAAATGGCCTTCGTCCGCGCGTTCATCAAAGCCAGGCGTGAAGTCATTCACCCATACGTTTATTCATACTAGCGAACCCGACGAATATCGCCCTCGGCCTTTTTTCCCAATCTGACGGCCGATCAAGAATCCATTTCAAACTGCGCTCAAATCAAAAGGAAGATCGGGTGAAAGTTGAACTTTTGGAGGACTTCTTTTGCTGTCCGAAGCGACTCTTTCACTTTTCAAGACGTGCTGACCACCCTACCCTGGGTGCTCCCTGAAATTTTTGTACAAATTTGAGAACCAAGTTGTCGGTCCCAAATGTATGGTAATAATCATTTTTTCCAAACAAATGGACATCATGCAAATCTGACAAACGGTTGAATCAACCTATGCCGGCCGGGTTAAAGCTATTTCAAGAAAGTGAAGAGTTTGATTGTCTTCTCTGATTTTTTGCTTCTGACTGCGAGTGAATGTGGGCTCCCGATGCGGCTTCTCGGCCTCCTAATAGCCGACTGCTAACCGCTGTCGGCCCTGAAGAAAACATGTCCATCTCTCTCTAATTTGCACGTCGACCGTGAATCCGGCCTTCCGTTAATACGGCCGCCCCATACATACCGCGCATTGTTCATTGCGCATGGGTACGCGCTACCTCACGCCACACATTCATTCGGGAGTTCATTCATTCATCCGTCGTCCGATCGCGCACCCTTCGCTTTGGACGGCCCCTTGATTTCATCCGTTCAGCGCCGCATCCGTTTCTTCATCGCTAATTCGGCCCAAAGCGCATTCGTTCATGCGCTCATAGCTCAGTTCCTTCTCCCACTTGCGAGCGCATCGATCCGGCCAGTTATTCGCACGTTCATCATAGCTGTGCATTCTTCCGCCCGTCATTCATACATTCATCATTGGTTCTGACGTTGAGCTGCCGATCGGTTCATCCGCACGTCCGTGGATTCATTCGTCAGGAATGAATTCGCTCAAGCATGCATCCACTCGCTCGCCCATTCATTCGTTCACATGGCCGGCCGTTGTTTCCTTTGTCAGCGCTACCTTTCTCGTCCATCCAGTCGGTCCACGCGTCCGTTGATCGAGCCGTCCGCTCGTGCACACGTCCGTTCGTTCGTTCGTTCGTTCGTTCGTTCGTTCATTCAGGACCGCACCGCACCGCACGTGTTCATATTTCAAGTAGGCGCGAAGGTCCCAGTGGGCTGCTTTTGTTTGTTTTGCGTCAGCATCGTGCCCATCCCGTCGTCCAACGAGGAGATCCGCCTGGTGGACGACGCCTTTGGCAAGATCAGCCACATGGTCAGCGACGGATCGTGGATGGTGCGCGTGCAGGCCGCCAAAACGCTGGTGAGTGAGCCGCGTCGCTGTCCTCGCCGGCACTGGCTACGACAACGGGTTTGGGCTGGGATGAAGCCGATCCGGAAAAAAACCCAAAAAAAACCCCCAGCCCTTTATTCCAAATTGCACACGATTTCAAATTGAAAATGCGCAAACAGATGATTCAGATAATCGGCAAAAATGTTGATTGCCGTTTTCCCGATAGAGAAGCAGATGTTTGTAAATGTTTTGTTTGGATTCAGCACAAGGGTAAGCGGTTAATAAATGTTTTCTCTGTTTTTTTTGGGGGGGGGGCGCTTGGCTTGATGAATGGCGTGGCACTTTTTATGTCCTAAACAATGTTGGCCGTAGTCATACATGAAGAATCCATTTGCGGTGGCCCTGACTTTTGTGTGTGGCGTGCCAGGGTTCCATGTCGCAGGTCAGTCCTCACTTCCTGGAGCAGACGCTGGACAAGAAGCTCATGTCCGATCTACGGGTGAGTGGACGTGGCGCTCGCGCCTTTCTTCTCCTGGACGCCTATTCGGGCTGTGCATTTCATGGAAATTCACTCCCCGTGACCATTATGACACTCGGCCGTCATCGGCACTGACTTTGCGCTGGCCTTGACTTCTGACCTCCTGCTCTTTGTTGATTTGATTAAAAACATGTTTTGTTTTTTTGGGTGGGGGCGGGCCCGTTTTTAGAGGAAGCGCACGGCCCACGAGCGCGCCAAAGAGCTTTTCGCTTCAGGCGAGTTCTCGTCGGGCCGCAAGTGGGCCGACGACGCCCCCAAGGAGAAAGTGGACACCAACACGGTCAACCTGATCGCCTCGGGAGCCTGCGGGGCCTTCGTGCACGGCCTGGAGGACGAGATGTTCGGTAGGCGGCGGCCATGGCCGCAAACGCACGCACGCGCGCGCGCACGCACGCGCGCACACTCCCCGGTCCCTTTAGCTGAAACCTTTAGCTGCTTTGAGAAAATGCACTTCTTTGGTCTCTCAAAGGGGAGGATATTTTTTCCGCCGTCTGTTGGATGCAGGCCCACCAGTCGAAACATTCTATTCGGACGAGTATTGCGAATAAGAGTTGGTCCGGGGGGTGGGGCGGCCATTTTGTCACTCGCGCCCACTGAAAATGCCATCAGAGATGTTCGGGGAAGGACCGATGGCGGCTCAGCTTGAGAAAGGAGGTGAGCCGCCGTTGGCTGAGCCCTGAGCAGTTGTGATGCCGTCTTCAGTGGACAGAAGTGACCAAAGAGATGGCTCCAAACGCCGTCCCAACGCCTCGTTTCAACCGGTGGGCCCGCCGAGAAGGTAGTCCAGAAAGGGAGGTCGCAAGCAAATGTTTTTGGAAGGCATTATTCCATCGATGACTCGGGCAAGCAAAGAATGTTGGGAACATTGCTTCCGGCTAGGGCTGTTTGATTTTGCCTCACCCCGATCCTTTTCCCTCAAACCCGACCGATTTTACCGCGACGATTTCTTTGTGAAATAGAAAAGAATGAAAAATGAAGTATTTCCAATGTCTTTGATTTCAACTTCATTGTTCTTTCTTTGAGCTCCGGTTCGAAATGCCAGTCAATTTCAGTTCAACGAAGGGGATCGGCAGCCTCCTACCAGGCCGACCGGAGCGGGGAGGGATTCCGACTGGGTCACTTCCATTCCGGGCAATTTCCAAGTTTCGATCCTGGGCTCCCGGCTCACCGTCCGCCCGGCCAATGGCGTCCGCGGAGCGTACGCTCCGCTTCACGTCCTCACTCGCTCACTCACTCAGTCGGCAGCGGGCTCCCGCAGCAAACAATCCCCCGCGCGCGCGTAGCTTTTTGTGGCGGCCTTTTTTAGTACAACCCGGTCCGATTTTCCCTTTCCTTTGAATGGTGATTTTTTTGTGTTTTTTTTTTTTTCAATTTCGAGTCAAAGGTGGCCGTCTCGGGAGTTTGTATGGCGCCAATGCGGCGGGCGGCCTTTGACGAGGCTCTTTTTTTTTGTTTGTTTGTTTTTTTCCTGCGGCAGAGGTGCGCATCGCGGCGGTGGAGGCCCTGTGCCGGCTGGCCGGTTCGTCGTCCGGCTTCGCCGAGAAGTGTCTGGACTTCCTGGTGGACATGTTCAACGACGAGATCGAGGAGGTGCGGCTGCAGTCCATCCACGTGCTGCGGGAGATCTCCACCCACATCACGCTCAGGGAGGACCAGCTGGACACCGTGCTGGCTGTACTGGAGGTAGCCGAACGCCACTTAGATAGATAGATAGATAGATTTAGCTCAAAATTGGCCTCCAAATATCGGCGGTCGGCCCCCTTGGCTAGTAATAGTCGTCGTCGGCCCTGAAAAAAAACAAACAAACGGAAAAAAAAGTCACACGGGCGGATCTCTAACCCACAATGCAAACATGATGATTTTTGTGGCCGCCGACTGTCCGTTTTCCACAAGTCGGCTCGGAGCCGGGAGGGAAACGGCGCGGGAGTAGCCGGGCGAATTTTGTGGACTCGGATGCCAAAAATAGCCGCTTGCTGTTGTCGTTGTCGCGTGTCAGACCGGCACGCTGACTTTGGCGAGCCATCCCTCGGCCGTCGTTTGTCGGCTCGTTCGTTTGCTTGCGATCGCGAAGGCTGAGCCGTCTTTTGCGCGTGTGACTGCTCAGGACTCGTCTCGCGACATCCGAGAAGCTTTGCACGAGCTGCTGTGCTACACCAACGTGTCCACCAAGGAGTGCATCCAGCTGGCCCTGCTGGAGCTGCTCAAGAACCTCAACAAGTATCCCGCCGACCGCAACTCCGTGTGGAAGTGAGACCTCGCGACATCTCCCTTCTCTCTCTCTGTCTGTCTGTCTTTCCGTCTGTCTGTCTTTCCGTCTGTCTGTCTTTCTGTCTTTCCGCCTGTCTGTCTTTCTGTCTTTCCGTCTTTCTTTCCGTCTGTCTTTTCTCTCCACCGGCGGCGCTGGCCCGTTGTGGCCGATCAGCAACTCGAAAATCGCTTTCATGCAAGTTGAAAGCAAAGGTCTTTCTTTCATGGCAATTCTTTGCTCTGTCATTGTTCTTTTTTTTTTCTGGGGAGACCAAATATGGGCAGCGGCCTTTTTTCAAAATCCGACGGTTTCAAGCTGCGTTGAACATTTCTGTGACTTTAGAGCACTTCTTTCGCTGTCCAAAAGCAACTTTTTGATGGAACTTTAGAAGGAAGGTGCGCAGATTGTAAACTGTAACTGTCGTGGTGGTTTTGCGTCGTGGGCAAATGGGCCAAAAAGGTGCTTCCAAAGCAAAGCGGATGTTTGCAAATGGCCTATTGAAAACGACGGCAGACCAGACGAGGTGAAACGGGGGAAGCTGCGGTGCGCCAAGGCCGACATTTGCAACATCGGCGCCGCCGATGCTTCGCCCGATTCATTCGCCAACGGCTTTTTTTCTTTTCCCGCTCCCGTAGATGTCCGATTTTCGAACGTGTGGCAAATGTCTCCGCCTTATCCCACTTTGAAGTCAAGGTGGGCCAAAAGGCGCGGAAAGGAAGCGCGGCGCGGCGCGCCGGGGGCGAATTCCCCGCCGGAGAAAGAGCGTCCCTCAGCTGGCCAAGGCGCGGCCAAAGCATGTTCGGAGCAGCCGCCCGAGCCAACGCTGGCCGTGCTCCTTCTTTGTCTGCGCAGGTGTCTGAAGTTTTTGGGTTGGCGCCACCCCATGCTGGTGTTGCCGCTGGTCCCGGAACTGCTCAGCACGCACCCTTACTTTGACACGCCCGAACCGGACATGGACGACCCGGCCTGTATCCTCCCGCTCGCTCTCGCCCCGCCCCCCCCTCGCCGTGCTCGCGGCCGTGTTGTCCCTGACGGCGGCGTCAGACATCGCCGTTCTGGTGCTGGTGTTCAACGCGGCCAAGTCGTGTCCCAGCATGCCTGCGCTCTTCTCGGACCACACCTTCAGACACTACGCCTACCTCAGGGACAGCCTGTCGCACCTGGTGCCGCCGCTGCCGGTCAGTACCGCGCACGCGCACGGACACGCACGCACGCACGCACACACACACACGCGCGCGCCGGTCTGACAATTCGAGTGACTTGACTTGATTCAAGTCGTTTGCCTAAGATGGTTTGCGTTGTTCAATTAGCTGGCGCCGCCGCTGCCGCCGCTGCCGCCGCTGCCGCTTTTTCGACTCCTTGTTCCATGACGGGAAAAAATATTCATCATCATTATTTTGGTCATCATTGAAATGAGCATTATTCAATCAGTCATTTCTTTTTGGATCAAGATCAAATCAGCGTAAGGACCAAACAAAATGTATTCAAATCAAATCAAAAGCTGCAAACGTCTAAATTGACGTCCGATTCCCTTGCGTGAACAAACGTCGGACAGAAATGAATAGGAATGACGTTTTGTTTTTTTCCGCCGAAGATGGCAATTTTGTAACGTCACGGTCATTGTAATCGAACTCGGATCCATTGCGCTGCCCTACCGCTCGCCGATGACCATGACTTTGTTTGCTCTTTTTTCTCCCCCCCCTTGCCCCCCTCGCAGCTTCCGGGCAGGAAGCAGGTCCACGCTTCGGACTCGGCGGACTGTCAAGGCGTGGAGTCGGCTCGGCTCTTCCTGCAGCAAAGTCTGGAGCGGGTGAGCGCCGTCCGCAACCTGGAAGCGCCCGGAGCCGGGGACCTGCTCGTCTTCACCATACGGTACTTGACCGCGCCCATGTCGGTCATGTGACTGGAGTTGTGAGACGGACGGACGGACGGACGGCAGGCAGATGTGGGCCTTCAAGTGTCATCCTTCCGCCGCGGTCGTCGTCCGTGACTTGTTTGGGACCCGAAATCGGACGCGCTTCAATGGAAATGACCGCTTTGGCTTTTGAAAGCTCATTGCAAAACGACGGCGCTCTTGTCACAAGAAATGAGCACGAGGCGCGGCAAGATTGCGGAGCGCGGCGGTAGGCAAAGTCAACGTGGCACGGCGCGCTCGCCGCAAGAAATATCTCGAGCGGCCCTCGGCCGACTGGAAGGAACTCACTCGCATGGATTTGTCCTTCTTTATTTTGGGCCTTGAAACATGTTTCCGTTTTGCAACAATTGTTATGACCCAAAGAATCCCCATTGATCTTTTTTTTTTTTCACAATGGGGAAAGCTCCCCCAAGGCTTTGGTGCCACGATTCCTTTCCAACATTTTGGACTCGATGAAGGTGATTGCGGGGGTCTCACGTCAGGCGCTCTGACTTGTTGAGGCTGACGTGACGCCGCCGCCGCTCGTATTCGTTGCAAAATGCAATGTGTGTGTGTGTGTCAGTGACTTGGAGAGGCTGGGCCAGCTGCAGACAGAACTCGCCGGGGCGGCTGACTTCTGCGCCACGTACCTGCGCTGCCAGCTTCTCCTCATCAAGGTCGGCCCACCAGCCAAAAGCCGCAGCGTCTCGCCTCACTTTCATACCGTTGCGCCGCGCCTTTCTTTCTCGGGATGAGCGTTTTATGTTTGATGATGATGATGATGATGATGATGATCACGTCACCATATGAGGGTAGGGCGCCGCCGCCCGCTTTGTTTTGCTTCAGGCTCTGCACGAGAAGCTGTGGAACATGCCGGTGCCGCTGCGCCTCAAACGGAGCGGCACGGCCGTGGCGGCCGCCCGGCAGGTGGCTCCCCTCGCGCTAAGTGCCGCATGCGCCTTTTGCCGCCCTTTGCGCTCACGTGCGCGCGTCTGCCTCGCAGGTTCTGGAGGAGACCTACAAGCTGGAGTTCATGTATAGCGGTCTGGAGAGCAGGCAGGTGGCCGTCATCCATCACGTGCGGCTGCAGGCCAAAGCGCTGCAGCTTGTTCTCAGCGCCGCGCACGGGTCAGTCTCACTCGCGCGCGCACACAGGCGCTCAAGCCCATCAGCGAGACGAGAGTGCGTTTGTTACTTATCGGGTTGTTTTTTTTTAAAGCCTATTTTCCAGACTATAAGTTGCATTTTTTTCCCCTAGTTTGGCCAGGGGAAATGATATGATAACACCTTATTAAGAATAAGAATAAGAATGCCTTTATTGATCCCACAGTGGGGAAATTTTCATTGTTACAGTAGCAAAGATATAGGTCGCACAGGGGCGGCGGCATAATGTGGCCATTAATGTATAACATTGACGGCAAACATTTAGAATCAAACCTATGTAGATATACGCAGTAACGTGTGTATATACACATGTGTATACACACCAACCTACATCTACATAAAAAATATGAGGAACACTCATTTCGGCCTGTACATAGTACAGAGGAAAAAATACTCTAAGTGACAGTGCTGCAGTGCTGTAGTGAAATGTAAGGAACAGCATTGGATAAAAATAAAACTAGACTAACAGTAGTGGGGAATGTTGAGTATTGCACGGTATTACAGTAGTGGGGAATATTGGGTATTGCACGATACGAGCTATAGCGCTATCTCATGTCACACTAAACTGCAAGAGCAAGACTAAGCATCCGGCCGGCTTCTTTGGAGCATTCAGTTTGGTGGCTCGCTATTTTCTTTTGGAATTTGCCGTCGTTGCCTCCCGTTGTCTTTGCTGTGCGCCGGCAGGCAGGAGCCCGTGAGCGGCGCCTGCGAAAAGTTCCTGCACGAGCTGGACTCCTTCCACAGGTGGGTCGCCGCTCTCCATCCTCCCGGCCTGGGTCGCCCTCGGTTGACGGCCGGCGTTGTCCGCAGGCTGTTTGCGGCCCAGCTGCCTCACCTTCAGGAGGGCTTTGCCGCCAAGCTGGCGGAGGCGGCGGCGGCGCGGCCGGCGGCCCGCAAGCCGGTTGAGCTGCTGCGCATCCTGGAGACCTCGCTGAGGCGCGGCGCCCTGCTGCGCCTCAGCCTTCCGCCTCAGGTGCTCCGTTCTCAGCTCATGCCCTCCAAATGGGCACCTTTTCCCACAAAATACTACTACTACTACTACTACTACTCCATATGACAGTGGACAACTGAGAGAAGCATCAAATAAGATCACGTTTACGCTTTTCACCCCCGCGCTCCCTCTGTTTAGGGCCGCGCACGCAATCAATCGAAATTCAGCTACAACGACGATTACGACACTCCACGATGACAAAATTGCCATCGTGGTAAAAAGCCGTGATTCGTAGGCATTGTTATCCAACGCTTGTTGACGCAAGAAAATCAGACTCCAATTTATACCTTTGCACCTTTTCTTTTAGAACTGATTTTATGAATTTGGTTTGGTCCAAAAGGAATTTACATAATTATTAGGGGGGGAATCTGTGGGTACTTCACCGTTTGATCCGATTCACGGGCCCACGATTCGATTCAATTCCCGTTCGGAGGCCTACGATTCGATTCGATTGCAATTCCGATGCATCGCTACATTGGCTTACATGTCCTATTCTGTGCAAAACACTGGCACCTTTTTGAAGCACAAAAACTCAAGGAAGAGCAATGATTTCTATTTCGCACTTTGACATCGCCGCGCTTGTATGAGCTTTTGCTTGTTCCGCCCTCTTTGTCACGTATTAGCTTAGCCTAGCACAGACGCCTGACGTACAAACGCGATTACGAATACCTATGAATCGATTCAGACTCTTTTTAATATGCCGAACGACGCATCGGAAAAACGATTGTTCCCACCCCTAATAATTATATTGTTTCAAAGAAATGTATTTGTCTTTTACGTTTAAACACTTTCTTGTGCTGAAGCCAAAAATGATCGTTTGAATCATCGTAATTTCAATTGTGACCAAAATGATCGCGATTCATATTTTTTTCATAATCGAGCAACCCTACACTCTGTTTAAAAAAAAGAAAGGAGACAACGCCTTTGCCCGCAAAATGCCCACTTATTCCCGTTGCGCAGATCCATCGAGCCTCCGCCCACATCATCGAGCCGGCGGGGGAGTCGGACAACCCGCTCAAGTTCACCTCCGGCCTGGTGGTGGCGCTGGACGTGGACGCCACTCTGGAGCACGTCCGCGACCCCCACAACTCGGTCAAAGTGGAGGTAAACAAAAGCCATTTCTAGTCCACCGTTGCATTTGCTTTTTTTTTTTTTGTCTTCGTCTTCTTCCATATCAAACCTTTCTTGATCCAGGAAAGGCAACCGAGACCCGGTTGCCATTTGCCGTGTGATCGGGTTCCATCATATCGCGTTCAGCCGCAAATCAGAATCGAGCTACTGTGCGTGCACTGTGTACTTTTCCGTCCACTGAAAATGACATCACAGTTACTCGGGTAAGCGCCAATCGTGGCTCACCTCTTTTCTGAAGCAAGCGGAGCCGTGATTGGTCCTTGGCAACTGTGATGTCATTTTCAGCGGGCAGAATTCCCAAAACGGCCGCCCCCAGAGCTGGCTCAAAAGGGCCGCATTAGCGCCTACTCATTCGACCGAATGCCGCGTTCCAACGCGCGGGCCTGCGGACAACACACTCTGGGTGGCTTCATTTGAAAAATCAAAGCAGTATTTCATAGGGATGTAACGATTCACTCAAGCCCCAATTCGATTGGATTTTCAGGTCCCGATTTTCGATTTGATTTTCGATTTTTTTTTTTTAAAATTGCTACCATGCTTGTCTCTGTGCACTCGCGTGCTTCCGCAGCATCCACAGACGCAATATGCGCAAAAGCATCATTTGATCGACACATTCAAAATGTGCTATGCATCTGGAGTGAAAAAACCTTTCAAGACACCATTTTCCAGATGAATTTCATCAACTCAACTTTTTGATTAATGCATTGGTGAAAAAAATCGGGGGCGAATCGATTTTAAATTCTTTACATGCCTCGTATTTCATGTTGCTTTTAACACCGGCGATTATGATGAAACAATTATTTAGTCAAACCCAAATGGTTTCTACTTACTAAGGTTTTTGCTGCTGCGATCCACAAAGGTCAATCCAAATCTTGGGGAAAAATGAATGAATGAATGAATCCCTTTGCGAAAGCAAGAGCAGCTATTTGTTGTTTGCCCCAGCGAGCGCAATGGACTGGCCCGGCCCCAATGCATTGGGGCTCCCCTAAGACAAACATCTCTCTCGCTCTCGCTCTCGCTCTCTCTCTCTCTCTCTCTCTCTGTCTCTGTCTCTGTCTTCAGGTTCTTTATCCCGACGGCCAGAGTCACGTGATCCACCCCAAACCGGGAGACTTCCGCAATCCGGGACCGCAGCGCCACAGGCTCATCACGCAGGTCTACTTGTCGCACGGCGCTTGGACGGGTGAGATGCCGGCCCGCCCCCGTAGCGCCGCCCCCGCGAGGCCCTTCGCCGGCCGCTCTCGGCGTTTCATAGTCGCACGCGAGGCCGTTTGTCGGCCGCTCTCGGCGCTTCCCGCTCTCGTCAACGACGGACCGGGCTAGTGATGATCTTACAGACGGAGCAAAATCAACTTGCCTCTGTGCTTAGGCCGTCTTTTTTTTTTTTTTGCCCCGTCGATTGTCTAACGTCTGCGCAAGACGGAATGCCCGCCTCTGATGATGCTCCCGCGACGTGCACCACCGTGCATGTGCGTTGCAGCGGGAGACGCGGAGGCATTTTTGAGAGAAAAACAGCGCCGCAAATAATTGGATCTATGAATAAACGAGGCGTTGACACAAAAAAAGTCCAATCGATGTTGGTCATGGAATGTTGTCAGCTCCCTCCCATGTCATGTCCTTTTTGTGCTCTGCCACTGTCCGCCTCAGAGCCTTCTCAGGTGGAGGTGCGCCTCCTGCTGGCCTACAGCTCCTCCTCAGCGGGCGACGGCCCGGACGGCCTCCCGCCAGCCGAGGGCGTCGTCGAGGGAACCATCGCCTTCAGCGAGCCCGTCAAAGTCTTCATCATGCCCAAGCCTGCCAGACGCTAACGCTAGCGGCGCCAAAGGAGGGGGTGCGAGGTGCGACGACGACCGCCTTCGACGTCAAAATCATCGGAGGAGGACATTGTCGCAAACGGTTTAGACTCGCTTGACGACAAAACGGCGCTCGCTTAATTAAGGAAGGACGAGCTGCAAGCTTAATGCTAACTTGTCATGGAAAGTGCCACGGACATGCTAACGTTTATTAGCATTTGCTCATCCGGACGTCTTAGCGAGCTACAGACATCTCAAGCAACACAGCCGTCGCACGAGACTCCCACAAAGTTGCCCATTAGATTTGGGGGTGGGGCCGATCCTCACTCGCTTGTTATGCTTGCTTATTGGTTGTTGATGTTTCACTGCAATCACACACTTATTTGCATTTGTTTCTGCAGGAAAATAAAAATCCCGTTTTGTGTGTGTCAATCGTGGTCCGTGAGAAATGGCTCAACGAGGAGGAGAAAATGAAGGAATCCGTTCCTGTTTTGTGTCCGCGTGACTGGTTGAGACACGAGCGCCTCCCGCTGGCCTCAACGGGAACAGCGGGAGGGGCAGCGTGAAAGCTGTTGCGTTTGCTCCACTCTATTGAATGAGGCCCTTTCCCCAGGGACACCACACGTTGTATCTTTCGTCTCATCAAATGACGCGAGTGAATAATCTCTGAATGACGACCGCAATTGTGCCGTTTTTTATATTCAATCAAATAAAAGAAACACAAAGAAATCAATTCACAATTTCCTCCAAATGTTGACGTATGCACTTTTTCATGAATCTCACTGGGTGGGCAGGCTTGTCAATCTGGGTGGCCCGGCCCACCCACGGCCGCGCCCCTGGCTGTGACGCGTCGTCCAGCAGATGAAGCCAAGAGCGGCGGCGAGCAGGTGGGCGGCGGCGGTGGGCAGGTGGGCGGCGGCGGGCGGCGGGCGGGCCCTCAGCAGGTGGAGTGGAAGACTCCGCCCACGTTGGCTCCGCCTCTGGCCAGGCGGTTGTACTCGGCCACGGCCGCCTCCGTCTGCAGGACTCGCACTTGGACGCCGGCCGCCGTCACGCGCTCCACCGTGGACGCCGGAACCTGAAAGCCCAAATAGGAAAGAAGCCTTGTCGGCGCCGCTTCATTTCCGAGAAACGAGAGTCGAGAGGCCGAAGGTGGCGGAAATGGCGCCATCCAATTGAGACCTGTTCCAAACGATGCAAACGCTGTGCCCTCCTCAGGGCTCGGACCTAACCCGATTTTTCAAACCCGAACACTCAAGGGCGGAGCCAATGGGCGGGCCTGGAAAAATCAGGCTGGGCCCGAATGTTTCTCTCCTCCTGTCCCGACACATCGTATATTCAAACCAAATGACAAACGGAATAATATCAAGTTCTGATCTTCCTTAGACAACCAGACTTATGCCACTCTTAATATTCAATTAAATAAAAAACACAACAAACTCAAATTAAAAAACGATTTACTAATCATGTAAAAGTATATATTTTGTCATGAATCCCACTGGGTGGGCAGTCAGTCAATCTGGGTGGGCCTGTGCGCACCCATAGTAAGTCACTATACATGGTCGTTTTTGACCAGAAAAACGCCTTGGTCATTATTCCCCAAAAACGCCTTACGACACATGGTCGGGGTTTTTTTCCACAAAAAAACGCCTTACTACACATAGTCATTTTTTCCCTAAAAAAACACCTGACTATACACGGTTGTTTTTTTCCAGAAAAAATGCCTTACTAATGACTCCCGATTCATCGATTTGAAATCCATTTTTGATTAATCGTTACATCCCTACTAAAAAAACCCTACTTTGAAACCCTGACTCTATTTTAAAACCCTACTTTGAAACCCTAACACTAGTTTAAAACCACCCTACTTTAAAACCCAGATTAGTTTAAAGCCCTACTTTGAAACCCTAACCATGTTTGAAATCCTATATTGAAACCTTCCCTAATTTGAAACCCTAAATGTAGTTTAAAACCCTACTTTGTAACCCTAACCTCAGTTTAAATCCCCACTTTGAAACTCTAACTCTAATTTCAATCCCAAATTCCAAACTCTAACCCTAGTTTGAAACCGTACTTTAAAACCCTAACCATAGTTTGAAACCCTAGTTTAAAATCCCGACAGTAGTTTAAAACCCTACTTAGAAAACCCTAACACTAGTTTAAACCCCTACTTTAAAACCCTAAGCCTACTTTAAAGCCCTACTTTGAATCCCAAACCATGTTTGAAACCCTGTATTAAAACCTTACCCTAATTTGAAACCCTAAATGTAGTTTAAAGCCCTACTTTGTAACTCCAACCCTAGTTTAAATCCCCACTTTGAAACTCTAACTCTACTTTAAAACCCAAATTCCAAACTCTAACCCTAGTTTGAAACTCAATTTAGAAACCCTAGCCCTACTATAAAATCCTAAACCTTGTTTAAACCCCTATTTTGAAAAGCTAACCCTGGTTTAAAATGCTACTTGGAAACCTCACCCTATTTTAAGACCCTCCGTTGAAACCCTAACCCTATTCCAACACCCAACTTTGAAACCTTACTCTAGTTTGAAACCCTAACCATAGTTTGAAACCTTACTTTGAAATCCTAACTGTAGTTTAAAACCCTAACCCTATTTCAACACCCAACTTTGAAACCTTACCCTAGTTTGAAACCCTAACCATAGTTTGAAACCTTACTTTGAAACCCTAATTGTAGTTTAAAACCCTACTTTGAAACCCTAACCCTACTTTGTAACCCTAACCCTAGTTGAAATCCCCACGTCAAAACTCTAACTCTAATCTAAAACCCTAATTCCAAACTCTAACCCTAGTTTAGAACCCTAGTTTGAAAGCTAAAACTTGGTTTAAGATTACTTCGATTAATACCTTACTTTGAAACCCTAATCCTAGTGTAAAATTTTAATTGTAGTGTAAAACCCTACTCTGAAACTCTAACTCTAGTTTGAAACCCTAACCCTATTTTAAAAGCCTCCTTTGAAACCCCAAATGCTAGTTTAAACCCCTACTTTAAAACCCCGCCCGTCGTTTGAAACCCTCGTCCTTATTTGTTTCGGGGCTTTTCGTTTGGTTGGTCGCCGTTCTCAGTGGGATTCCCACTTCTCTCCAAAGAAATCTCTCTCTCTCTCTCTCTCTCTCTCTAATAAAAGACAATTTTGCACTCGGCCTCTTTTCCCTCCCAAACGATGTTGCGGTTGCGAGTGCCTTGTGGACGCCCGGCCGGCCCGCCCGCCCGCCCGCCCGCCCGCCTCCGTCGCCGGTGTGCGCGCGCGTCACCTGCAGGGCCATTTCCATCCCTCGGCCGATCAGCAGCAAGTCCACTCCCTTGTCCAGCACCTCCTGCACGTCGGCCACCTGAACTCCGGGACGGTGCTGGCGACGAGAGGCCCAATCAGGCTCCGACACAAGGCTGCGCGCGCGCGCGAGCGCGGGCGCGACCGGCCGCCGGCGCCGCCCACCTCGGTGCCGGTCTCGCGCCAGTCCCACGCCCGGCTGCCCCCGGGCCAAACTTTGCAGTCCTTGTAGGGCGACGGCGCCCCCTTCACCGTCATGCGACCCCAAGACAGCGACGCGATCTCCGGCGGCGGCGGCGGTGACGACGACATGCTGGGGAGCAAACAAACAAACAAACAAACAAACAAAGCAACAATCGTCAAACGTCAAAAGAGGGCGCAGCCATCACGGAAGCTAGCCGTTAGCATGTCAAAGGCGCTGCGCATTGCTAGGAGCATTCAGCTCCGCCGAGTTGCCTCGGTCAAAGATAGGCGGCGTGTCATGCGTGGACCGTCTGGAATTGATTCGCTTTTGGAGTCGGCCGCTTCGGGGGGGATGAAATGGGGTCTCGCTTTCAAGGTTGCTGCTTGACGAGAAGCGGAGAGTTCACCAGGGGGCGCCGTTTGCTCAAGGGGAAATCAATTCTTGACAAAAATACGTCCTACGAGCCTCCGCGAGTCCAAACAGGGCATTCCCATTCATATTGCCTCGGTGGAATATGAGTTCAACGGCAACATTTGAGCCATCCGGGGGGGTGGGGGCTCAAGTAACGACCAATCGTGGCTCAGCTCAACTTCAGAAAGCAGGTCGGACCCGATTGGTCGTTACCCGAGCAACTGACTGTTTCAGTCGACGCAAAATGGCCGCCCCCGAGATGGCTAAAACGGGTGCTTCCACAGAAGAGTTCACGAACATATTTTTGTAAAAAAAAAATGTGGGGGTTGACTTTAAAGCTTTAAAGCGGCTCAAGCTGAAAAGGGAAGACGGCGACATTCTGTCACGGTAGCTTCAAGAGGTTTCCAAAAAATATACACCGAAAAAAGCGATTTCAATGACATAAACGATCAAATGGTTTACAAATGCAACGATTAAACGACAATTGATTTGAATCGACTACTATTTTGATCATCGATCCAACATTCAGGCACCCTTTTTAACTTCGACACTTCAGCTTCTCAACAGCAAATATTGACAGGTTTCTGACGTCCCCAATGAAAGCAGACCGATTAGCTTGTTTTGTTCATCTTCAAAATTTTGACACTGGCTAACTTCTTTTTCAAACGTATCATGTTAAAACATGAAATGTAATCGGTGAAATTGATCACACTCAAATGTGAAATGAATCACGCTGAATTGAGAAACGTATCGCGGTAAAACGTGAAACTCGTCAGAAACTTACCACGTTAGCAGGGGTGAGGCCATGGGTGGGCCTGGGTGTGCACGGGCCCACCCAGACTGACAGACTGCACACCCAGAGAGATTCATGAAAAAATTCAAAATTTTAATTATTAGTACTTTTTGGTTTTTGGGGCGTCATTTCCGCCACCTTCCGCCTGTATTTTCCGGACTATAAGCTGCACCTTTATATAAGCCGCACCCACTCCATTAAAAAAAAAAAAAAAAAAAAAAAACACACATACAAGCAGCATCTTTATATGAGCCGCATTTAGGTCAAAAAATTAGATATTTACTGCATTTACAGAACAATTTTGAACTGTAAATGTACATGTATGTACCTGAACAGATTCTTTCCCAAAAGTGCCTTTTAACACGGCAGCAACTTTGCTGATTAAAACGGAACAGAACCAAGAGAAAATAAACAGTACTTCTCTTCATTTCACTGCCTGCCGCCACTCCAGTTTGTCGGCTAACGTCCTTTTATAGCGCCCTCGCCTGTTGAACTCCTCCACCTGCAGTCACGTCCTGTTCGTGGCAATTGTATTGGATTGTATTTTCATTCCGGTTAGACCGCCCCGAGTGGTGGGAGAAAAATCCACAGGATAGCCGCACCGGTCTATAAACCGCATGGTTCAAAACCGAGAAGAGTGGCGGCTTATAGTCCGGAAAAATGGTATTTAAAAATGTTTTGTAAATTATTATTCAATTATTTTTTTATTTGACTTTGGTTGTGTTTTTTAAGAATGGCGTAATTGTGGTTGTCCAAGGAAGATCTGAATGTCATATTATTCAGTTTGTCATTTTAATTGAATATGTCGGGACCGGAGGATTGTGATCAGTGAGAGAAATACTCAGGCCCACCCTGGTGTTTCCAGGCCCACCCATTAGCCACCTTCTGGCTCCGCCCCTGCATGTTAGTGACGTTACAAACATTTTGCTTTTCTTTTTAGCGCTTAACTCGCTTTGATTTGAGCCTGCCAACAGTAAATCTCCCGTCCTGCACGAAACGGATTCTCAGACGTACATTTGCATTTATATCTGCTTTTACTTTGGAAAACTGGCCCTGACCTATATTACGAACCAAAACAGTAACTGAATCATCTATTTCTGGCTGTGCATTTTTCTGCACTGTCAGCTTGACAACTTCGTTCATTTTGCCATGTTTTGGAAAAAGGAAGTTTTATTTTATCCGATTCATCAACAAAAAACGAATCAACAGACGAAGACATTAAAATAATCGTTGCAACCTTAAACTGGATCAATCGCGCTGCCAAACATCAAAATGACCTGCAACAAGTTGTCCTGTTCGAAAATAGTTTTTTTTACACGAGTGCAGAGTGGAGGCAAAAACAAACACGCAAGCACGCACACGAGCAACTTGCAGGTTTTGGGTTCCTTTCGTTGTCGAATCTTCTCGCAAGTTGATAGCAGGGCCAGGAAGTGAACGTCACTCAATGACGCGCCCCCAAACCTCCTGGCGTGACGGGGGAGGGGGAGGGGGTGCTTTTCAAGTCCCCTTTTTGTCGACACAGAAAAACTTCGCTTACGCAGTTGCGTTTTCTCAGGAGCGCAACGTAACTTCCGCAACACGGTCGCCCTCTGATGACGTCACTCACCTGGCTGACTGGACTAGGGTACAATCACTTATGCCAAAGATGCTAGAATCTCAATCAATATGAATACAACACAAGGCTGCATTATGTCGTCGCTTTCGGGTTTTGTCGACAAATTCGTGCCGGCGACGGGAATATCGGAAGCAAAGCCACATCTGATTTCAGAACGACTTTGCGTCCGTCCGTATACCGGATTGTACCAAACCAAAACCACGTTGTCCCTTCACAGAGAGGATTTATTGTCATGTGTGTCTCATAAATTACAAAGCTGTCAAGATGTTTCAAATGTGGGTTGGGCATTCAACAATAAGAGCAGTTCATTCGAGTTCATTTGTCAGTTTTTGTCATGAGTTTTTTTGTTTTCTTTTGTGCTTTTGTGCACCGCGCGCTTCCAGCAACAGCATAGCTGCAAACAGAAAGTCGCTCGTTTCAAGTCGTGTGTTGCCGACGCAACTCAATGGAGACGACAACGTGGAGCAGCCGTGCCGCAAAGGCTCCGACTGCCGCCGCCGCCGCCGCCGCCGCGGGATAGCAGTTGAACTCGCTCCGTAGGCGAGCACGCTTGTAGCTCAAAACGCGCAAATCCGTTTTTTCCCGTTGAAATGAATGAAAATGACATCCGGCGGACCCCGACCACGCGCAAAACTATTGTAGTGTGTATTTGAATGATGTAAAAGTGGCACCACTCCACCAAAACACCATCGTTCCTAACCTAATGACGCGGTGTTTTTTTTTTTGGACACAGCGCATCTGCGCGACGCTGCTCTCGGCCATCCGGCAGCCACATCTGCTGCTCGTGCGAGCCACTGGAGAGCGACGCAGTCCGCGCTTCTTACGTCGCAACCGATGGCTGGCGGCGCGTGCAGTGGCTCCAACGCCAGCGGGGCCCGCCTTCCCTTCCGGCCAGGCTGGAATCTTCCGCCACGCACTTTGACAGCTCACTTCTCGGAGACGTTGCGGAGCACTTACTCGGAATTTCAACCTTATGTGGAATTGGAAGCCGGAAGGCGACGTTTCCAAGCTTGCTCGGTGTCAAACGGATTCAAATGGGTTTTTTTTTTTGGGGGGTGGAACAACGCGGACATTCCAATTGAAGGTCACGCGGCCCGACCCGAGCCAAAGCCACGGTCGCGGGCTCATGTGGAGCGCCCCGAAGCGCCGTCGTCCATCTTGTCGGGCTTGAGGGCGGGGCCTTGCGCCCTGGCGTCTCTCAGCACGGCCAGCGCGGCGCCCGAGAAGGTCTTGAGCACGCCCAGCGTCTCCCTCTGCAGCGTCAGCGACTCGTTGACAAACTCCTGCTGGCTCTCCACCAGCAGCTGCAGCGACTGCGCCAGCGTCTCCAGCGAGCGCGACACCGACGCCAGCAGCTGCCGACTGGCGCGCTGCTGCTGCACGCTGTGACACGCCAGCTGCGCCAGGCCCGCCGGCGCCGGACGCCCGCCGGCCGGGAGCGGCTCGGGCCGCGCGCCGCCCGCTTTGGGGTGATCGGACGAGGAGGAGGAAGAGGAGGGCGCCGGCCGGGAGCAGTCGTTGGCGGGCGGGAGAAGCGAGGGCGAGGAGGAGGAGGTGACGGCGGGGAAGGCGGCGCCGTGCGGCGCCGGCGGCGAAGCGGGAGACGAGTCGGCGTCGCCCTCTTTTGAGGTGGTGCTGACGGCGCCGCGGTTGTGTCGCGAGTACGTGTGCACCAGCTTGGGCGGCGCGAAGGACGACTGGACGGAGAAGGTGGAGTTGTCGTCGCAGTCCATGGAGGGTTCTGCAAAAGACCAACAAGCTTGGGTGACTTTTGCGGCGGACATTCGAGACCCCAAAATTAAATCTAAAAAGTCAAATATTTGCTACTCCGTCCCAATTGTGCACTCGGCTTAGAAAAAACACAAGTTTTGTCTGACAGACGCGAAACACGCCTCTTGCCAAAATGCGGACGACTGTCCTTAGTTTCGATGAACTTCGAGACAACTTGGACGTGCTACGATTCAAGGAACTCATCAATTCTCCAATGAGCGGAGAATTGTCTTTTTTTGTTTCATTTGAAATTGTCCAAATGTTGCCACTTTCAGCCTCCGGCAGGAAATCTGGTCCGCTTTCTCGAGTCCTCCGTTTGCAAACATCCACACCGTGGACATTTTGGCCGCTGTTCTGACGAGTTAGGGACCAAAGCGGTGACACAATCCTCCATTTGAAGTAACGTCCAGGTTTTGGAAACGAAAACGCTGGACTTTTCCCCACCGGCCGTCAGACGTTTCTCATGCGAGGCGAGGTGAGGCGAGGTGAGGCGAGGCGACCTGGGCGAAACGTTTGCAAGCAAGACGCGGCTTTTCTCACCCGCATCGTCGTCCGACGAGTGGAAGGGGTCGCCTGCGAGAGCAAAAACACAAGCGCGGGAGGGCGGCTCCATCAGGGAAGCCTTTCCCGCATGCAAAGCGGCGGCGGAGGCGGAGGCGGCGGAAGCGAAGCTTACCGCTCAGCTCCTTGTCGGGCGACGACAGAGGCGAGAAGTCCAAGGAAAGTCCTCCGGGCAGCGAGAGCGAGCTGTTGTTGGCGTCCAGGTAGGAGTAGCGGCCGCCGGCCTTCTTGCTGGCGGCGGCGGCGGCGGCCGACTTGGAGCCTTCATCGTCGCGGTCGTCGTCGTCGTCGTCGTCCACGTCGCTGAGAACGTCTGAGAGAAGAGCGCGCGGCCGTTTGAGGAGCCGCTTCAAAACAACGAGCGACGCAATAGGCCTGCTCCATTGCCACATCGGCACCATTTTGGTCATCCATGAAATCACCATCATTCAAACCATCTTTTGTTTTTTGGGACAAAACAAGAAAATGTCAAAGTTAGGTCCTTTTGTACGAAACTTATCAAACCAAATAATAATATACTATATACAATATAACAGAAATAATAAACTAAATGTATCAAATGAGCTATTACTCAATTTGAAAAAAAAAAAAAAAGGTGCAAAAGAATAAATTCAAGTACGATTTCCTTGTGGAAACAGCACGCGTCGGCTGGGAATAAATATGAACGTTTTTTTTACGACAATGCCAATTTTGCAATTTGGACAGATTGCACAAACCAACGACACTTGGACGCTTTCCCAAGTGCGCGGGACAGAATGCGCTCTCTCTCTCTCTCCCTCTCGCTCGCTCACATGTGGGCGCACACCCTCAAGGTCAAAGGCAACATTTGCCCGCCGTCGGGATTTCAGCCTCCCCGCGGCAAATATGCTCCGACTTGTGAAAGCGGAGCGATTCCAAACACGGCAAACGTGGCTTTCAGCTTTGGAAAACAACCGTCGGCGTTTTGCCCGTTTTTGGACGGCTCAAACCAGAAACGCAATCAGAGTCAATTGTGGCCTGAGCGTTTTCTGAAAGAATGCCCCGCGTTGAATAAAGCGACGGCCGGCCGGCCGCTCGCTCGCTCGTCGTCGTTTTCATCCCATTGATCGGCCGCAGCCGCACTAATCGCCGAAGAGTTCAGAATTCATTCTCGCGAGTCACGTTCAACGGGAGTCGCCGCACACGCCCGTCCGGACCAAAATGCGCCGTGACAGACGCCGCTTTTTGGGTTGGGGGGGGGGACATTTATTTATCTTATATATATATATATATATATATACTTATTATAGATTTATTTTGTCGCAAACGCAAAATTTGAAGACGGCATAATAATATTGTCATCTCAACATTTGTCAATGAGACAAAGTTGGATCATGACAACGTTGTGTTCAACGTGCGTGTTCAACTACAAAGGGAGCCTTTGTGTCCAAAGACAACGCAGCTGCTCGTTGTTTGTGTGAGTCCAATCAGACGACTCATTTGGGACTCCAACTGGAATGAATTGCGGTCAAAAGGCGACGGCTCAACCAGTCAAACGTGTACGGTGTCCGAATGAACGCGGCGGCTTTCGAGTACGGCGGCAGAGTGACGAGCGGCCCGAAGGCCCGCCTTCGCCTTTGAAAACACTTTGCCGTCGCTGCGTCCGGAGGCCGAGCGGCCGCTCTGGCGCATTTGGCGAGTCGGCGCCTGACCTCCGGTGGGACTCATCAGCAGGATGCGGTGGACCATCTTCTCCACCGAGTCCAGGGACTTCCTCTTGCGCCTCCCCGCCGAGCCGTTGGGAGCGCGCAGGAGAGCCATGCGACGCTTGCCGTCGCATTTCAGGTCCGCCCATTTCTTCATGATTTGACGCACCTGAAACGCACACGAGGATGCTGAGCGGGGGGTTCCGGTCGGGCCCGCTATTTGGCTGGCCGCCACCGATCTTCCGCGGAAGTAGTGCGCGCAAATGCTGAAAAATGCCGGGCGCTCTCCGAGCAAAATGAAAGGTGGCCCAGCAGTTTGGTCAAAGTTTGCCTTTGGCGCTTCGACCGAGTGACATCGACATCATCGTCGTCGTCGTCGTCGTCATCATCATCATCAAAGGCGCGCGTGCGCGTGCACTCACCTCTCTGTGGTTCTGTCCCAGACCGTTGATCTGATCCGTGATCTCGGCCCACTTTTGTTTCTTGGCCTCTGCCGACACGCCGTGATTAAACTTCCCTGAAGGCAAAGGTGCCGCATACTTCAGTGTTCTTATTCAATTCCCTTCTCGCCCACTTTTGCCCAATGCGTCACACATTTTGCATGTCCGAGTTCAACAATGTCATCTGTGTCCACTAGGTGGCGAGAGCACCCATGTGCTTGGCCGCGCTCGTCTGCACACTAATCAATGGAAAAGTGGACTCACATACAGTATTTGCAGTTTTGTTTTTGTGCTTTACATGGAAAATGCTTATATTCCCCCTTACTCAAGGATATTTCAGTGTTACAAAAAAATCTAAATTATTTTCCAGCGCAGTTGAATAGTCATCAACTTTTTGCTACGGGTGGCTTTTCGGCCCACAAATAAAGCGGGGGTCGAAATTAGGGGTGCTCCATATCATAGCTTCGACGGCACTACCGTTGTAGTTTTTGGGGTGAAACGACTTTGCAATATGGCAAAATGCGGGGACGCAAAGACGTATTCCGGAAGGTCCTTGGCCACCCGCGTTCTTCTCGAGCGGCCAAATCGCAAAGCGGGAGCGCCAGAGCGCCAAAGCGGCACAGCGGCGTGCGCGTGCTCCTCCGATGTCCGTTTGGACATCCCGCGACGTGTGCGGGAGCACCGCGGCCATTCAACGACACGTTTTCTGTCATTATTGGTTCAAGATTTACATTTGAAGCTGAATCTCAGGGAAATTTCCCTTATCCTTCTTTTGATTTCAAACAAAAAGTGCAGATTGTTAACCGGGGTCAGTAGAATCTACTATAAAGTTAACTCAAAATGTAAATAAATAGTTCCTTGAGGTTAACACGGTTTGAAATGGATTTATTATCGGCCAGCAGATTTTTTTAAAAAGGCCGATACCGACATTTGTCAAAATGACGAATATCAGCGCCGATACTCGGTCTATCCCTACGATGCAATAAAAATTGCTGTTGTTTTAAAGCAGCTGTCACAAATTTGCTCAGAAATATTTCCTTGAAATATCTTTTACGGATGCGATTGGCTGTCGACCGATCCAGGGTGTCCCCCGCCCACTGCCCGAAGACTGCTGGGATAGGCTCCAGCACTCCCCGCGACCCTTGTGAGGAGAAGCGCTAGAGATAATGGATGGATGGATCTTTTATGGAAAGCTCTATCAATGTCCATACGCCACAAAATGGCGGTATTGACGGACAGTACGAAAATCCCGCCCGTCGGCCGATCGGACTCACTGAGGAGGATGTATCTGTTCCTGCGGACTTCCTGCAGCAGCATCTTGATCTCAGAGAAGGAGAACCTGGGCCGGTTGCCGAGGCCCTTGGCCCCGCCCGCCTTCAACTCCTCGTCCTCGTCCTGCCAGGGGGTCGCCATGGCCGGCCGGCCGGCCCGCTCGTCGTCG
This sequence comes from Filicampus tigris, assembly GCF_054856515.1. NCBI lineage: Eukaryota > Metazoa > Chordata > Actinopteri > Syngnathiformes > Syngnathidae > Filicampus > Filicampus tigris. The sequence goes on along the minus strand of NC_141223.1, from coordinate 413,889 downwards.
TCGTCGTCGTCGTCGCCGCCGCCCCTCCTCCTCCTCCTCCTCCTCCTGGCGCGCGCGCACGCACGCCGGCGGCCTGTCTGGTTGGCGCTCCCCGGCTCTTCCCAATCCTGAGGCGGCGGCACAAAAGCACAGCCGGCTCAACAGCGCCGCTCAACGGGGTGGCCGCGCGTTTTACGGCAAACTCAGGTGACACCAAGTCAAACACATGGCCTTTTCAGCATATCACCTGACAAATAAAATGATCATGAGTTGCAGCCTACCTCGGATTTTTAGCATTAGAGCTAAAAACCAAAACCAAAAACATCACCACCTTATTTTTTTTTAAACCGGGTCTCTCTGTATGGCAGATTTCACTTGGAGCGAATGGTCACGTTGCAAAACACGGCAAGCTATACTAACATAAACGTTGTTTTGAGATGATGAGCAGATTACCGAGAGAACAAAAAGACTTCATTCCAAAGCGCTCCTCGACATACAGTAATAATGACATCATTCAATACAATTTCACTTTTTGTCACTCTTTGGCCATTGAGCTGCTGCCCGCCCGCCTCGGCCACCCGGGAGCAGTACTAGGTAAAAGTGGTAACATTTACTGTCTTTTTTTCCCCCACCGGGCCCCAAAAGCCCTGGACGCGCGTACAGGGCACTGTAGTTGAGGCAGTCAATGTTATGTTGAATTTGATTTACTTCCCAAAAGGCCAGATGCAGAAAAATGCAGAGGCCAGGAAAACCAACCCCATGCTAGCAAGTACGGTTCAAGCAATTTCATTCAGGGCACATAACCGGTTAACTTTGTTTTCTTACTTAACTTTACTAGAGAGTGGATCTGCTTTTGCTCCTCTAAACCGTTTTGTACTCTTGTTACGAGGTCAGGTCACGTGGCCCGTCTCGGCCAATCATCAGCGTCCTTGCCGAGCTTTTGTCGGCTAGCAGCCGCACAATCAAACATTAACAAGTTTTTGGGGGCGACGACGTTGCCATGGAGACGCCAATATTTCATCGGTGACACGCAGATGGAACCAACGTCAAAGCGTCACCATGGAGACGGCGAGATTGCTCGCCCGAGTCGCGTCGCGGGCGAGTCCGAAGACGAGCGCCATGCTAGCTAGCTGCGCGCTAACACATTAGCCGCCGACTCAATGGGTTTTGTGTGTTTGTGTGTAGGTGTGTGAGTGTGTCTGTGTGTGTGCGTGCGTGCCGGTGAGCGTCAACGTGTAGTAAGTGTTCGCACGCTGAAGAAACGTGACGAAAGGATGAATGAAAATGTCATGTTTACCGATAAAATGGCGACGTCCTTTTCCCTGCTCGAAAATTCGCCGTGGGGAGGAAGGCGGCCACTGCGCATGCGCAACAACATTGCGCCTTGAACGCGCAATATTGATGCGCGCGTGCGCAAACGCAACCGTTGCAGCTAGCGGCCGCAATCCAAATGCGCAATTGCGCCGTTCAGCTTTCAGCGGGCGCAAAGTTTGGCCCAGCAGCATTTTGCAGATATTTGGTGCGTGCATTGATGCGATTTCTCTCAAATGGGTGAAAATATTTATACACTTTTAAAAATTGTTCTTGATTTATATTTCTAAATGATTGATTTACTGTAAATAATGAAAAGAGAAAAATGGAAAAAATGTACCTACCGTGGAGCAAACACATGTTGTACATGTTGATGTGTTTGACGGATCAAATAAAATCCAAAATAAATGAATACAAGTGCAAATAAAAAAATATCAAAAAAATATCAAAAAAAAGATATGGAAATAAGAACAACAAAAATATATAAAACAAAAAAAAGTACAAAAATAAAAAAAGATTTAAAATAAAAAAAACAGAGTGGCAAAATAAATGGGTAAATAAATACAAAAGGAAATGCAGTATGTTATATTTGATTTATTTCAATTAGATTTTTTTAGATTCGTTTTTATTTTCACCTTTCTTTATTTGTTTATATTCTCACCGATTCATTTTTTATTTTGGCTGTTTCGGTCCTCCATATCGCGACCACCAAATACGATCTAAAATTGCCCAGCCCGGTTCCATCATTCCTCCTTCCCTAACCAAACCTTCAGCTGACACGGAATCGTGTGAGTTAAAAGACACACACAATAAAAGTTTTTTTAAAAAATTAAAAAAAGACACACACACACACACACGCACACAATCAGCAACCATGTAGTCATCGCTCCGACACTTTATTCATCATGAACAGTGAGCTACCCAAATGAAATTTCAAAGGACACATTGTGAAATATTGGGCATTCAAGTCATCGCTTGTAGCCTCCCTCTATGCGTCTGCCCAGATAACAAAGTCTCTCACGCGGCTGAGCACTTGCCATCAATTGTGTTTTCATTTCACTCCCTTCCCGATGGGGACACAATCCTGAGCAGGGCCATCCGAGGGCAAAGTGCGCCAATGATGGCGTCACGTCGAGCTGTTGCTTGCACGAAGCCAAAAAGACAAATCTGTCATGTTGGGCTCCCGGCAAGCAAACGTTTCCCTTCTCGGGGTTCCTTTCGGGCACAAACGTGCGCTGTGGTCGGTTGCGGCGTATGACACTCCGTCACAAGAACTGGAGATAGGTCAATGAGTAACACTGAAGTACAGGTGCAACAATGATTCCATTAATCCACAACTAATCAATCATCAAACAAATTGACAGCTATTTGCGAAACTGATGGATCATATGAAGGCCTTGTTTGACTTCAAATTGTCCAAATATTTGCAATTTCAGCATCTCAGCAGCACATTCTCCGCCATTTTTGGAGTCCTACGTGAAGGCAGACGGATTGTCTTTGCGGTGAATCCAAATAAGACTTTTGCAAACAAATGGTTCACATTTTTGCCCCTATTGTGACAGCTGTCAAGCCAAACCTGTAACTGAATTATAGTCAATTTGTCTTTGCATTTTCTTTCACTGTAGGTTTGAAATGGCCTATTTTTCAAGAAAGGGATGACAATTTAGAAAAGGGTTTTCATCCCATTCATCGGTTCATCGAAAAAATAGACAAGTTGATTATTAAGACAATCAGTCGCAGCCAGCGCCGTGTTGGCCATGGGGAATTCCGGCAAAATTCCCCCAAACGGCCGGTCTATTTCCGTGCCGATCAAACCGCTCAAGCGTCCCCCGCCCCCATCGCCGATATCACTTTTGGAGTGTAACACCCCCACCCCCCGGCCGTCCTAGAATATTCCCAGGCAGGCCAACTTTTGGTCCCAGCACGTCCCTGGTTGCAGCGCTGCACTGAAGTGAAGCTTTGTTAGCAAAGACTTGCTGTTAGCAACGCTAAGCAAAGCCATTTCCATTTCTCTCCATCGTTGTCATCGTCATGGCTTCATGATCACCTGTGTAAGAAAATGGGACTTCCAATGATAAAAATGCGCCAAAGTACAGTGAACCTGCGCCGATTTGCGGATTTTTGCGAGGGGGGGAAACCTATTGTGCGTTATTTGATGATTTTACACTCAGACCAAAGCAATAAAAGGATCCCGTTGTCGTTGTTGTTCGGGTGACTGAATTCATGGGCCTTTTCCATCTGCGTTGCAAATGTCCTGTTTTGTCGCCGCTCCTTGAAAGCTGAGCTGAAAGTTGGTTTGGGCTTCTTGCCCGAAGCAGCTAGCTAGCTAGCTAGCTAGCTAGCTACTCGCCCGTGTCGTTGCCTTTGCCTTTGCCTTTGCAATTGGTCCGCCAGTCACTGTTGTGCGTAAATGCCACGAGGTCAGTTGGATGTCGCTAATGCTATTGATGAGCCTCACGTGGAAGCGGTTTGCTTGTTTCGCTCGCCTCATTCAACAAGCTGAATGCAGTCGTTTATGCCATCGATGCGTTGGGATCGTTCGCCCGTATTTGAATGATGGATTTGGAACGGATTGCCCTGTGTCAAGGATTGTTCAGCATTGAAGTTCATCAACAAATAAATGCCCTATTTCTATACGATGGACCTAGTGCATTATTACAGTTAACAAACAAAAGAATTCAAACTGCAAACGCAACGCAAACTTATTCTAGCGAAAATGTCCCTGGTTCACTCAGGAGCTTTGGGGCTTCATTTGAAAGGCGTTGACTCCGGTCTTCCTGTCGTCCGTGTGCAGAAGAAGGAAGGTCAAACAGTCGTTTGAGAATTGGACTTTACCTGAATTTATGACACATTCTCTTCATTGATCTTGTACTCGACAAATACTCATCCTAATATTCAAACTACTCAAAACTAAAATAACCGGGCATTTTTGAAAATCTTCAAAGCGACAAAGCCTGCTCTGACAACGAGATGTAACGAACTGAAACGAGAACAAAAGTCCAAACAAAATCAAAAGTAAGCACCATGAAAAAAGGGCCAACCAAACTATTGGAACCTTGGCTCATACGTTCATTTGTTGGGCTTTCGCTCCCCTTGAATGGCTTTTTTTGGCCGTCCTACGGCTTTGCCCTCGAGCGCGGCCCGCTTGTCAGGTGGGCGTCAACCGGTGGCACATTTTGGCAGGGCCGCTAACCCCCGTAAATAGCGGATCAGGTTCACTGTACTGGCTTCACGTACATTTGGAAAGCCACAGGCGGCGGTTTGCGGCGTCTCCGACGCTCGGCTCGGATCGGCTCGTTTGGTCCCGTTCGGTGCGGACGCCAGACAACAAGACGCCAAGACGCTGGGAGCGGCACCGACTCCTCAGATGGCCGTGTCCCACGATCGTCCGGCGGCCGCGGGCGGAGCCGAATACGGCGGCGGCTGTTTCCTCCTCCGGGTGGGCGGCCCGAGGGGCAGGCCGTCCCGTTTGCTGAGCTTCTCGTCGGCACGCCGGCGACTTTTGATCTCGCGACACAAAACTCGTTTCTTCTCGATGGTCTCCATCATGGTGGCGTCCCCGCACAGCCACGGCATCTAAGGGGCGGAGCAAAGGTCACTCAAACACAAGCTAGCATCCCCGCAGCGTAATGCTAATATTGCTAATATCGCTAGCAAATGAGTAAAACAAACAGACATATCGGGCACCGCCTCCTATACCGTTACCTGGCTGAAGGCGGGATGGTCCTGCGGCGCTGACGGCACCCCCGACGTTGATGACGAGCGACCCAGCTGACGCAAACACTTGGATTCTGTCCTCCCACAACAACAACAACAACAACAACAAACATGTTGGCACTTTTCAAGTGGTACTTGAGCACCAGTCACACGGTACGCACAAAGTGCCCGTATTGTGACAGCTGTACGCTGGCAGTCAACTCTAACCCCGTCGTACCTTCAGCGCCACGCCCGCTCCTCCAGTCTGTCTTGGCCAGCCGCTCGGTGGAGGTTTGCGGCGCGGTGAGGTCATCCAGCGACGGGGCCGAGCTGCCGTACTGAGCCCCCCCGCCCTCCGGGGGCCGTCCGGCCATCAGGGCCTTGTAGGGGGGCGGCCTCTTCAGGCTCAAAGGCGTCCGAGAGCGGGCCATGCTCACGGGGGAGGGGCAGGCCGATTGGCTGCGCGGGTAGGCGCTCCCATTGTGGGCGCAGCTCGAGGACGCGTGCGGGCCGCAGGGAAGCGGCGGCGCCGACGAGCGACCCGAAGTTGTGACGGTGGATGCGGACGGCCACTCGTCTTCGTCTTTGCTCCTTTTGGAGCTCCTGGAGTGTTCCGCGAGCCCCGCCTTTTTCCCCACCATAGACAGTTGAGTGACGTCTACGGGGGTCAGCGGAGACTCGTCCGAATTGGGCGAGCGCTGAGGGGGGAACGGCGGGAAGACCAGCAACGGCGGCCGGTGCGTCAGGAGGTTGGGGAACGGTTGAGGGATGTGGCACAAAGACAAGCAGGAATCCGAGTATTTCATCTCCTCGTACACCGACTCGTTCTGATCGTCTTGGCTTTCCGCCGAGACGTTTCCGGCCATTTCGATGTAAACGGACTCGGGCTCGTCTCGCGAAGCCAAATAGCGGCCGTGCGAGGGCGACGTCTCCTTCCTGCGGTTGCCGTGGTTACACGCGTGGGCTTCATCAAAGGATGAGCTGAGCTGCGTGTTTGGGTTGCGTTTGGGCTTGGGGGGAGGCGTCTTCTTCAAGTCCTCAGCGCACACGTGGTAGTGAACTGCAAGCACACAAACCAAATATTGCTGGCGCATTAAGTGTTGCCTGCCGTGCGGAGAAGAGGAGAAAGACAGAGACACGAGAGAAACGCGGCACTCCCGAGAGCGAGGGAGCGACAGCTACAGACGCAGACAGAGCCAGAGAGAGACCGAGACACAGACAGAAAGACAGAGAGAGCGACCGAGAGAGAGAGAGAGAGAGAGACGGTGAGGAAGAGTCTGGGAGTGAGAGAGGTGGAGACGGACGGGAAGCGACAGAGAGGGAGAGCAAAAGACGGAGCGAGACAGAGATACGCACAGAGAGACAGACAGGATGCGAGAGAGCTCGAGCGAAAGACAGAGAGAGACAAACGGAGTGCGAAAAAGACAGATTGAGAGACAGAACGACAGAGACGGAAAGAGAGGAAGAAATAAACAGGGAGAGCGAAGGTAAGAGCAAAAGACAGAGACACACAGCACAAGCTCAACGCAACTCAGACGAGAGAGAGAGAGAAAGCCAGAGAGAGGCAGAGAGGGGGAGACAGACTGAGAGAAAGAGAGGCAGCCAGAAGTGGACAGTGAATGAGAGAGAGAGAAAAAGACAGAGACAGAGAGACTGAAAGAGACAGAAAGGCGGGGAGCGAGAGCGAGAGCGAGAGCGAGAGCGAGAGCGGGAGCGGGAGCGAGAGCGGGAGCGGGAGGGAGAGCGAGAGCGGGAGCAAGAGCGAGAGCGAGCGCGAGCGCGAGAGAGGCCAACGCGCCAGCCGCACGCACGCAGAGAGCGCAGCAATGGCGGCGGGCGCAACGGCCTTCACCTTCGTCTTGCGGCGTATGAAGCGCCTCCGAGCTGCTGCTGAGTTTGGTGTTGGGATCCCTCCTGGGCTTGGGCGGCGGCTGTTTGCGCTCGTCCCAGTCAGCGTCGGCGCCCACCCAGTCCAGGGACTGAGAGCGGACGCCCAAGGCCTGGCCGGCGGCCGGCCGCGGGCCGTCCTGCGCCGCCGGCATGGTCATGAAACCCATCCGCAAATGTTTCCCGCAGCACGTCTCCTCGGTTGCGCCCGGCGCCTCGTCGTCAGGCCTACAGAGACGGACGGACGGACGGACGGACGGACAGACGGACGGGCCCAACTTAGCGTGCGTCCTGAAAGGCCTGGGCCGTTCCGAACTGGCGAAAGCATGCGGCGCGGGGAGAACGGCAAGCCAGCCGACGAACAAGCGCTTGGAGGACAAAAAGGACAGATGATGCAACTTAAAGGAGCCAAAAGCGTCCGCAGGGCCGGAATTTCATCTCCTTTGGTATCTTTTTGCCCCATAAAATGAAACCCGCCTGCACTTCCAATCATAGCAATCTGTTAGCGGCCAATCGGTAAATAACCACTTGAGCCCGGGACTCGAGCCACGGCCCTTCGACATCGCCAAAAAGTCCCCTAGTCTTGGTGTGACGTCGCGGGCCCAACTGGCGCGCCTTCCAAAACGTCAAACTACCAGCCATGGTCACAAAGATTGATTTCAACGCGTCCACTTATCTCCACCTCCACCTCCACAAACATCTGAAGGACAACCTTTGTCTCGGTGAGATTGTCCACAACGCTCCGATCCGAGGGCGTGCTCAAAACTCGCTCGGGAGAACCGAGAGTACGCCCTCCGTCACGGGGAAGATGAGCGCAAAGTGAAAAAGTGGACCGGTTGTGAGGCGGGAGGCCGATTTAGGTGGGCGATGAAAAGGGACGATGCGACAAAGGCCACGAGTGGGAAAGATCGCGGAAGCGCAAACAAGAGGAACTCAAGGACCCGATGGAGGCAAACCGACACTCAAGGAACGAAAGCGAGTCACGGCCAAACAAAAGCACACGGCGAGCGGGCAAGCGGCGTTTCCGGACCTGACCGACGGCCCATGCACCCGTACGACGCCACGCAAACGGTCCCCAGTCGCCATGGAGGCGAGGGGACCGAGCCCCGGGCCCCGGGGGACTACGCGGGCGTGGCCCGGCGTATGTACGGTAGGTGGCTCGCCTTTTGATGGCCTCTCCCTGACGCTTCTTCTTCTGTTTTTTCTCCTGCAAGTAGGTCCGGTCGGCATCCTTTCGAACGCGGTCGCTCTCCCTGGAAATGTCCGAGGCGTTCTGGATGACCAGCTCGTCGTAAGCCCGAAGGCCTCGGTCCTCCACGTAGCGGAAAAAGCCGCGCGGGGCCGAAGCCTCCTCCTGAGACGTCATGGTTCCTGCGGGAGCCGGGCAGAGAGGGACATTGTCGCAAAAGGCCATTCCGAATCCAAACATGCTCGCCGCCGCCGCCCGCCGGACGAGGAGACTGCCGGCCGTCTCTCGCAGAGCGGCCGAGGCTCGCGAGGGTGGCCAATCTGCCCTTCCGCCGGGCCTCGCAAAGCAATCGCGTACGTGCTCGCGTATCGTTTCCCTTCTCGCAAAACGTTTTTCGCGCATCGGAACGCGGTCCAAATCTTTCCGAGCCGTCCTCTGGCTAACGGCGGCAACGCCCCGGTTAGCCTTTGCGGACCGTCGCAAGGCGCGTCGTCGTCAACGTTCTTTTGAGGAGGTCGCGCGGCGAGCGGCGTCACTTTCGGGAGAAGCCGCCCGACTCGCGGGCGACCCCTCGTCCTCAACCTCAGACGAGGCTGCGAAAAAGAAAAAAACGCCGGAGCTATCCTCGGGCGACGGCCGACAAACAAAAGGTTGGCTGGCTGGCTGGCTGGCTGGCTGGCTGGCTGTTTTGAAGAGTACCCCGTGTTTTACCAGACATGTTTGGACCAGTTCAAGGACGGAAATGGCGCTCGAAAGAGAGGCGCTCAAGCCCAAGGTGAAAGCGAAACACCAAGCCGCGAGGGCAGTCGGCTCCCTCGGCCACCGGTGGAGTCTCGTCCGCCGTGTGTTTGTTTTGGCCCACTTTCCTATTTTGGACTCGGGCTCACTTGGTGTTTTGGATAAAAGCCGAGCGAGTGCCCCGTTTGCTTTGTTCTTTTGGAAGCCAACGACTTTTTGCCTCGCCTCGCTGCCGGTCCACGACCACGTCCAATCCTGACACAAATAGCATCAACGTGCTTTTCAAACACATGGTTGATGCAGACAATACGCAGATACGCAATATGCGGTAACGATACTCACAGGCATACAGTACATGTCGTATTCTTCATCCTCTGCAAAGAATGACGACACTATTGTGTTTGGCGTCTGGCGCCGGGTGGCGCGAAGGAGCAACGTTCTTGACATTCTTTGAATCAGCTCGCTGCTGCGCGTTGTGCTCAAGTACAATCCAATTGAGTGCCATTTTCATGGATGATTTCAAGACGCGTGGGGGAAAAAAGGACGCGTCGGTCTCCTTTGCGAGGCCGCGCGTGACGAACGCCTTTCCAGAGGGCAAAGATGATTTGCGATTTGCGTGGACGACGGCCATGATCATGATCATGTCCAGATCGCGTCATGGCGTCGCTCCCCAAAATGGCACGGGAAGTCAGCCAGTAACCTAGCAACAGCAGCATCTCTCAGGGGAGCGCGATGACGTCACGCTTGCGAGCCGACGAAATCGCAATGTGCTTTTTCGGATTGTGCCACGGTCGCGTTTTTGCGGTTTGGTTTGGTTTTGTTTGCTGACTGTGGTCACGAAGGACAAATCCACTCTCTACTACTGGCATTTTTGGTCGCCCCCCGCAAAGATCAAAGACAAAAAAAAGACGAAGAGGAGGGAGGGAGGGCCCGAGGGCCCCCCCATTGCCGAGCGAGCAAGGCGTCAAGATGCTTACCGCAAGCGAGCCGCGGTCGCTCACACTCGCTCCATCCGATCGACCTTGTGTACACGTCTCCGAAGCCACCTTACGTCCTTCGACGTCTCCTTCGAGCTGCTCTGTCCATCCCTCGCCCTGAGGGTCCTCAATCAAGTTTGGTGGGTGGTCGCCATCAAGCTCACGTTCAAGCGGCGACCACTCGCAAGTCGCGCGCGCGCCGGGCGCGCCGGGCGCGCGCGACCTGCGAGGAAGGCGGAAACCATGGCAACTTGACAGCGTCGCCACTCGCTTGACTCCTCCTCATTACAGCTTTGCGGAGGGTGGGGGCGAGGGAGGGGGATTGACGGGATTGGAGGGGGGGGGGGGCGTCCTTCTGAGTCACGGTCGGGTGTCGGGAAGTAGCGAGGGGGACCCCAAAACATGCACAAGAGTGAGATGGTAGGTGGATTCAGCCAAGTTGAACGCGCCGTGCATGATTCGACGTGACTGGAGTAGCGTGGCTGGAGGTGACCGCCGGGGGGGTGGGGGGGGTGGGGGGGCACCTGTGCTTAAGCGACGAGGTGATACATTTAAATCCGGGACGCGGGAGTCTCTCCGCGCGCTTGACCTTCGCAAGACACGCATCGACTCAAATTCAGAGCAGGATCCGCAATGCAGGACAGCCTCGACTTTGACAAAGTCACAGACAACGACACCCCCCCCCCCCCACCGCACCCCCCGCCGGCACTGAGCGAAAACGAGGAACTTAAATACAAGCGAACTGACAAGACGACAAGAAAGACAGGAGAGGTAAAGAGGGGGCTGATTGGCTAACACTGCAGGGGCGTGGCGTGCGCACAGGTCGACACAATAATCATTGACGGGTCAGACGAGGAAACGCCGAGAAAACAAAGTTCAAAACAACAACAACAACAACAACAAACATGACATTCTGTTTCTGAAGGCAAGCGCAAGCTTCAATGAATAACGTTGAAAACAACGGGCGTTGTGCAAAAGTGTGCGCGTGCGTCGTAACGTGCTTGACAACGATTCAATTTGACTCACTGAGCTGAATGAAACGCAACGGGCGAAATGAGGACCATTTGTCTTTGCGATGCCTCGTCAATGAAGAAGCCATTTCCGTTTCTGAAGCCAAAATGTTTCCCACCGCTTTGTGTGTCGAGGGCCGATTGGTGAACATATGAATAATTCATTTCAATGATGTGGACAAAGGCAAGTTTGTAGTTCACTCTCTCGGTTTTGAGGATGTGCCTGAAAATGCACTTTGAGATCTTTGTCATTCACGGTCCATGGAGAAAAGACGACGGTACCCTTCCTGCCTTGTATTGCATATTGGCCGTTGAATGCTAATTTCTTGAATGGGCAAAAGTGTTTTATAAAACAAATAAAGAGGTTTTGGGCGGGAGGGGCGAAAACCATCCGCTTTGGGAGTTTTTTGATCTGGTCTCCTAGACAGCTCAATTCTTATCCCAATTGGGTGGACGTGGCCGCACGAGCGCAAGAACACAAGCAATTGAATTGGACAAAGAAAGTGAGTCGGGATGCCTTACCTGCGAAACCGGCGGGCAAATGAAGAGCGCGGGCGCAGGACTTTGATCCGGGACGGACGGCGAAGGTTTAAGGACGCCCTTTGTCCAAACAAATGCAATGGCTTGAATTCAATTTGCCCCCGCATCGGCCGTCGGTTTGAACAGGACGCGCGGCTGGATTTGACTGCCGCTCGACGATTGAGCTGGGCGCGGCCCGTTTGGGCTTCTTCCCAATTTGGAAGCCTGGTTTCATAGGCTTCATAGGCAATTGTCATCTCTGTGGCCGTTTGGCAAGGTTGGGCTGGCTCCCGCTCAAACGACGCTCATTTCCACACTTGACGGCAACTGCCGGGACGCCTCGGTCCAAGAAACAATTGACAACGGTTGGCATTAGCCGTGCTTTATTTGGATTCACATGTAGACGGCATACTAACGGTCACTTGAGAGCGCCTTTGCAGAACTGGAGACGAGCCACCATTTGATGCGCGGACATCACTCATCCATTTGTGTGCGTTGACAAAAGCCTCCTCCCAAAGCGTTATTATGATCTACTACTTTTCTCACGGTCCTGTCGAAAAGCTCGACAAAAGATTGATTGCGTGCATTCCTCCCAAAGGGGGCCCTTCGAAAGGCCGGCGCGAGCCGCACACGTCCAACTATTGCGGGCTGTCGGAAAACGCCGCAGGCAAAGCGACCGGCTGGCGTTTTTGCGCCCGACTTTGAACACATCCGGCGAGCCGAAGCGTACGCGCACGCAGACGCTCAAAGCCAAATTCCCATCGGACCCGGAATGACGTAGCGCGCCACCGGGGCGCCCGGGCCCGCTCGTCGTCCGGCTACGCTCGCGGGGCAGGCGCGCGTCGACCCGAGACGTGTTGCAGAAGACAAACGAGCACGAGCGCCGCAGAGTCTTTCCGGGACCCGCGGGCGGCGCCCCCGCTCGCTCGCCCGCCCCGGGCCGGCCGGCCGGCCGGCCGCCCGCCCGCCCGCCCGCCCGCCCCCGGGGCTCTATCTGTCGTTAACCTCCGCCGCCTCTTCGTCCTCTTCGTCTTTTGCGCCGATAAGCCGCAGACGGGCAAAGTCTTCAAAGATGATGTCGTCGTCGCTGCGGAGCAGAAGAGCCAAAGAAAAAGTCCAAGGTGAGAGACGACGCGCTGCAAGCGCACCTCCTCGATTCGAGCGATTCGCATTTTCGCTCGGACGAGACACGGGTGGCTGGAGTGAGCCGATTGGGAAACGACACAAGGACAGGGCTGACGAGAACGGGTGGAGACGTTTAAAAGGGACAGGCATGGGCCGATTGCCGGTTTAGCGTGGTTTCTAAACAAAAATACGTTTTGGGGTTTTGTGGGGTTTTTTTCAAATCGAGGTTACAATAGGTTTTCAATAGCCACCGAAGCTGTCTGTCACCGCTTCTGTTCACGTTTTCGAGGGGACCTCTAAGCGGGGCACAATATGATTGGCTGCTAGCAAGAGTTGAGTCAACAGTCTGCGTCTTGGAAGTTCATGGCCTCCGGCGAACTTTTGTTTTCTCCTCCTCGCGAGCCGTTACGCACGGAGACGAGGCCGGAGGGGGCAGCACGAAAGAGACGCCGCAAACGCGGATGCCTTTTTGCTCGCTGCAATGTCCTTCCTAAAGCGAAACGCAAACAAAAACAAAAGGCAATGGTGCCAGCGGGTACTAGTTAGCTCGAAAAAGAGTTGGCCGCTGGTGAAAGGGCGCGACTCACGAAGAAGAATTACAACAGAAGAAGAATGTGAACCTTTATGTATTTTTTCAAACTTAACATGGTACACCTTTTTCTGCGCCAAATGTTGTCGATTTTGTTTCAAAAGAAAATGGGTTGGGTTGAACGGTGAAAAAAAAAAAACGCTTTATATTGGCCCAAATATTTCAAAAAGGGTCATTTTCGAGCTGTCATTTGAATACTGCGATATTTTTGCTGGCGGTTATCAGAATGTAAACATTGGTCCATGCCGAGACAAAACATGAAACAAGCTCACTCCAAGTCCCCAAAACGCAGATGCACAAACGCCCAAAGAAGAAGAGTGAATGGACATGCTTTCAAGTGGCAGCACACGAATGTCGCTCATGTCATGGCAGCTGACAAGAGCGGACGCATTAAGGCCCGCGCATCCGGCCAGCCCCTTAATGGACAGCAAAGCATCCGTTCCACGCACGCACACACAATGCTCACTTAGCGTCAAACTGGATCAGGTTGGTGTCGCTCGGCGCTTCGTCGGCAGCTGCAAGACAAAACAAATCAGACGCGGGCGTCCGTCCGTCCGTCCCGAGGAGACGCCAACGTGGCTAAGCTAAGTCTTACCGTCTTCCCCGTGAAGCGACTCTTCCCAAGGCTTGGGGTGCATCAGCGTGAAGGGAAGCTCCAGTGACACGTCACTGGAAAACAACATTAGGGAGGGACCGATTATCGGACGGGCCCACATTCGGCGCATGTCGGCCTTTTCAAACGGTGTCAACTTCAAGCAACTATTGATGTACATTTTCAGTTGACTTTAGAAGAGATTCTCCTGACTTCGGAAACACTCAAAGCACTCTTTGTTGTCGTTTGAAACCAAAACAAGGATAAGTGCCATTTACGCATTTCTGTCATTTGGAAAGGACTTTCTGTCCAATATAGGGGGCGCTATTGCTGAAGTTTTCATTTCACTTTGCCAATGACCCTGGGAGCTCCCCTTTTGTTAGAATTTGACAACAAGGATGTACATCGTCAAAAATGTATAGTAAGAATAATTGAAAAAAAACCCCAACATTACACAAATCTGAAAAAACGTTCACTAAACATATGCTTGAATGCGTTTCGACAAAGTTCAGAGTATGAACTTTTTGACGCGAATATTTTCCTTTTTGCTGCAAATGAATATGGGCCGGAGTCACGTGCTGTGCGCGCTCGTGTCGTAGAAAGGAGGTCAAAGCTTACCTGGGGGCCAGGTCTCCCAGGAGCCTGCGGACCACAACAGAACAGGCTCAGGATTGCGCGCCGCCGCTGTGTCAGTAAACATTGATGAGTCGCCACCAGGGGGCGTCGCATAAAAAAAAATAGACACATGACTGACCCTCCTCGAGAAACCAGTAGCTTCACTTTGACTTTGTACGACACCACGATGCCCAACATTTCCTTGTCGGCGCCCTCGCGCAACCTGAACACAGCAACATAGCTTGTCGACATCGTCGTCGTCGTCAACGACTACAGTCGCATGCTCGCGGTTCGGCGCCCGCGGAATCCCACATCGACAGATCGGGGGGGAAAAAAGTTAACTTTGCGGGGGGTTTGAAATACTCTGAAAAGTGAGCTCTGAAATCTACGGAAAGACCCCCTAACTCTCACCGAAATACTCACTTTGACGCACTCAAATATTTCTGTATCGTGACGTAACGTAGATGTACTCAAGTACTTCTTAATAGTTACCTAAGTACGATCAAATCTACTCCCTGAAGGTTATCTGAATCCTCCTGGATGCACTCCACCGTTTCCTAATTGTGACCTCAACATGTTGAGACCTATTGGAAAAGTCACCTCCGTAGGCTGCAATGTACCGAACCGGTGGCCAAAGAGTAACCTAACTACTCCTAAACTACCGCCTGAAGAAAGCCAAAGAGTGGTAGACCCTGACTCGTCTCCCCGCGTGGCTGTGGGCAAGGCCAGAGCGAGCGAGGAGCCTGCTAGAGCTGCCTGCTGGGTTTGGACTTTCTTTCTTTTGCTTTTGACAGCTGTCCAACTTGACCAAGACGCCAATATTCTTTGCGTTGGCTTTAGCCGAGCGTCCGACCGATGGCGGCCCAAGGGGACGCTTTGTTTGCTCAAATCGTCCTCGACGGCACGACGACTCACTGCGTACTGGAGGCCAAGTTGGTGTCTTCGTGCTTCAACTTTCCGTCCAGCGCCAGGCCTCGTTTCTCTCGATTGTTGGACAGAAAGGGCGTCAGTGTGAAAACCTTGCACGAGGTCGAACTGGAAGCCACCGCGTCGCTGAGAAGACAAAGCGGTCGGCGTGAGCGTGCCCAAAGCAGGGGCCCGGGGCCGTTTCATCGACGCGACGCCGACGGGGGTGGGTTTTCGCAGAGGATAAAGAATATATGCCTTGGCCTATTGCTGTATGCCGCGCCGACGTGCCTTCTGGCGACATCCAAGGCTAAGCCACGTAGCCATGCTAACGATGCTAATTGTTAGCCTGCGTGCCGGTGGCAGTTTCCCACCGCACGTTAGCCTTAAGCAAGCGGACGCTATGCGCTCGCTTTCCATCCGCCTATTTTCAGTTTGCCAGCAAACGTCAGCCGGGCTTGGAGCCTGTCCTTGAACAATAGTCACAAAGCGTAGCCGCCCGCCGCAAGTGCCGCCGCTGCTCGCGAACGCCGTTCAATTCAGTTGGCTGCCACCAAACGCTTTGGCCACCTCAACTTTGAGCTTGCGAGTCAAGGCAAAAAGTAGAAGTGCCTGAATTTGATAGTTCTATTTATAAGCAATGTACATTTTCAGTATGGACGTACACACTCTCTCTCTCTAGATCCTATCTAAAAGTTCGACGATATGTCTAGCAGAGTTGTTGGCCTCTGCTGAAAGTAACTCATGAAGTAACGTTTACTCTGAGTTCCATTTACGATCGAGTCATGAGCGGACAAGCATTTTCCCCGGCAACAACCATTTGTGCTATTCTTTTGCTTTCCGCGCGGCTAAAGCTGGCTGCGAGTTTTCTCCTCCACGAACGAGAGGCGCGGCGTCGCTGCGTTTCTTTGGGCTGGGTTTGTTGGCTTTTGTTCCCTCCGCGCGAGGGGAGCGGGACTCACTCGGACTCTTGACAGGCCACCGGACATTTGTACTGCGCCGTGTTGAACAGGCAGATGTCGGCGTATTGTCGCACTGCGGAGGAGCACAGAGCGCGGGTCAGCGGAGGCGCAACGGCGAGGGAAGACCAGAGGCGCCTCCCTCCCGGCCCCGTACCCGACACCTTCATCTTCTTCACCGTCTTGTTGGTGTTGTTGGTGACGTGAACGTTGACGCTGATGGGTTCGCCGTGGTAGTAAATCTGAAAGAGGCCACGGCGGCGTGACAAAGTGTGCGGCCGCGGCCTGGCCGACCAGCTCGCCTACCTGCTTGTCCAGAGAGGCCTCCAGGTGCAGCGGTTTGTCCGACATCAGGAAGTGTCTGGTGGTCTCGGCGGTGGGCTGAGGCCCCGCTTTCTCCGGGGCAAACTGAACCTTGCGGATCACCAGACGAACAGAGTTCCTGCGGGGCGCGGCGCGGCGTCGGATCACGTGGACGGACGGGACGGGTTTCAATTAGACAGAAGGCTATTGATCGCGCGCCTCAGGAAACCGCTAATGCACTCGCATTCATAATGCATGTTGCGGCGGAGGCATTTTACCTTTTGTGGATTTTTTCCTCGGCGTTGTCCGCGCAAAACACTTTGACTTCAAAGTCCACGCCGCAGGCCTGAAGAGCAGACACTTTGTCATTTGCACGTTTGAGGAGGGAGCCGGCGGGAAAAACAAAGGCCGCAAGCTTCCTCGGATCGCGGCGCGGCGCGGCGCTTCGGAGCGCTTCGGAGCGCTTCGGAGCGCCCGGGCGCTCCTCGTTCGTTGGGAGCAAAGGGCCGAATTCGGGCAAATCTCTCGCTCGGGGGCACCTCGGCAGTAGGCGGGAAGCGACTCGTGTCGTGCAAACGTGTGCATTTCTTGTCTTCACAGAAATATTTCTCTGCCAACAAAGACAACAGAATATTTGTTTGAACACAAGGACCGTAACACTTCTCCTCAAAGAAGGAACGATGAACACGACACATCCAGACTAGTCACCGACAGATATCCGTGGCTCACAACTAGCCCGGTCGGGTTTTTTGTTGGCGGCTTTTCTTTCCCTCGAACGCTAAGATGTGCACATGATGGCGCAAAAGGCCGCAGCTAACGGGAAAGCGGGGACCTGCCGGGCTAACTTTAACCTGGGACGCCGGCGCGAGTTCCGGAGAGTCCCCGCCCCGTGGATGTTTTCTCTCGAGCCAAAGCGAATCCTTCGCAAGTCACTCGGGTTGCGGGATGACTTTGAAATGACGAGGACGAGGACGAGGACAAGGACAAGGAAGGGTTTTGGGCTCGTGGTTGAAACTAGCGGTAGAAGTTGGGTCAGCGGCGGCGCGTGCGCACTCGCTACCTTTCCGGTGTCCTCGGGGCCCGGCTGCAGCGTCACCGAGCACGGCAGGTTTAGCGGGATCTGCAACGACAACGCAAACGCAGACAAACGCTCAATCGCGCTTCTTGCAAAGAATGACGGCGGGCCCGCTTCGCAAACGCCGCGTACAAAGGTCGGACGCGCCGCTAATCTAAGCCCGAGGCCCCCGTCAACACGGTCCTACTCGAACCGGGTGACGGAACTCCGCATCGCGGCGGCGAGCGGAGCCTTTTGATCCTTCATCGAATCTGGCGGAGGAAAGACCTGAGGAAGCCATTCCTTCAAGGACGAACGACACCCGTTTGAAAGGATCTCTGGCAAGCCCAGGTCGGACGACCGACAACCGGGCGGGGGGCCCCGACCGACCGACCGGCCCGTTTCTACGCGAAGGAGGCGCGCGTGTACCTGGAACGTGAACGGGTAGGCGTGCTCTCCCAGTTTCTTCATCAGACGCTCCTGCAAACGAGTCAAGTTGTTCTTCTCGTCGCCGAGGGCGGGAAACACCTGCGCGTTGGCCACAAACAAATCTTTGCGAAAGGTCAGGCCCAGCACGTCCAGGTCTTCGCGCCCGTAGCGGAAGGCGCAGGTGAGCGTCACAAACACTGCGTGGAAAACAATCGACGGTGACGTCGATGGGGCGGGCAAATGCACTCGGACAAGCTAGCTCTCGTTCTCACGCCAACCTTTCCTCTCCTTCAAGTAGTCCGGATCAATCAGGATGACGCCATCTGGTGGGGAAACGAAGGCGTCAAAGCCGATGTGCTTCGTTCAAGTCAAGAATTGGCTTTGTCTTACCGACGGGCTCCACGCGGTCCACGTGGTCCACAAAGTCTCTCTTGCCCAGATAGACGGTGAGCTGAAGGGGGCAACAGTGTTCTGCTCGGTGCGGCCAATCGAATGCGAGGAAAAGCAAAGCGGAGCAAGCGCGAGAGCAAAGCAAGCGCGAGAGCAAGCGCGAGAGCAAAGCAAGCGCGAGAGCAAGCGCGAGAGCAAGCGCGAGAGCAAGCGCGAGAGCAAGCGCGAGAGCAAGCGCGAGAGCAAGCGCGAGAGCAAGACTCACCTTCCCGTTGGGACTTGCTTTTTTAAAAACTCTGAAAATGAAACCACACACCTGTGATGATTAACGATTCCAAAATGTAACCTGCAGTCAACCAAGAGCGACAAGCCCGAGCGCTGACATTTGTCAAAGGTCGCTCGATCTGAAATGAGTCCGAGCTCGCTTCAAGCCAACGGCGGAGCCTTGAGATACGAGTGAGCACACTCGCATCGGCTTTCCCGTTGAAATGAAGGCAAATGATGCGCAATTCTTGCACCTCGACTGAAAACACACGTAGGCCAAGCTTTGCCAACGTTCTCATCTATCCGTGGCACTTTTGAACAAGTCACGTGGTCAGTGGCGCCGTCCGTCGCGCCGTTTGGCCTGGGAGGGTGTTTTTTTTTTGGGTGTGTCAATCATTTTCAATCGGCCGTCCTCCCGCCCGCCCGCCCGCCGGCCGCTTCCCGTCTCTGCCGCCGTTTGACCTTTCTTGCTTTCACCTCACCACTTTCAACTAGCAATCCGTTTCTCACGTGTGACTTGAAGACGCCACTTGTTTTTCCTATCGCAAGCTCATGTGTGGCTCCGGCTTTGTTGTCATGGTAACCAGCCGTCACGTCCCTCTCTCTCCCTCTCTCTCTCTCTCCCTCTCTCTCTCTCTCTCTCTCTCTCACACACCAAACATTTGACAGGATGACATCACGCGCACAATTTGACATCATAATCATGTTTGAAACGTGTCGCTTTCTGTCATTACACGATTGAGCGTACGTAATTAAAAAAAAATCAAATAAAAACAAGCAAGCAGGCAAGCAGACACGCACACGCACACGCACACGCAGACGCACACGCAGACGCACAAAGCTACCTGGTTCCTCTCTCTGACATCCTGACGAGCGCCAGCAATGACGAACGAGCAAGTGGACACGCCGAGGAAGGAAAGATGAAGATGGGAAGGAGGAGGAGGAGGAGGAGGAGGAGGAGGAGGAGGAGGGATCCCGTCACCGTGGAAACTGAAGAGAGGAAGTGGGGTCACGTGATCAGAGGAGAGCTCACCAAAGCCCCCCAGCCCCTCCTCCTATCACGGGGAGCATTTCAAGAGCAAAGTCAGCAAAAACCTCCACTAAAACAAGAGCCTCAAAACGATGAAGAACCCAAAGGACATTTTGGAAGCCGGAGAGTCAACACGGCCACCTGCTGCGCGTGCACTTGCCGCTCGCTTCGTGGAAAATGGCCGCCGCCGCCGCCGCCGCTCCTTACTCCAGCTGACCGCCGTCGTACGAAAGCCGGACGGACGGCGAGCTAGTCGGCTGCATGCCTCCCCTACGGCGAGATCGAAGGGACGAGCGGCAACGGCGCAAAACGCTCAAAAGGTGAGCGGACGCCAGGGCTCGGCCGGCACGAGGCCCTCTTTGGCGCTCAGGCGGCTTGACGGAGCTCGGCCGGCGCGTCGCTCTGAGCTTTCCCGCCGGCCCGATCGCCATCTTCTTGATCACTCGATTTCAGTGAAGGCCATAAAGCGTGCGCGCAGAGCGGCCCGGCCGCCAAGAGTAGACGAGTAGGAATCCTGGGGGAGGCGGTGCCGCCTTCGTCCGCGGCCGCGTCGCCATCTTTCTGAGAGGACGCACGCAGCCCTCCGCTAGTTACCGCGAGCGTAGCGAGCATGGAAGCGAAGAGAAGCGGGCAAACGCGGAACCTTTGCGGGCTTCACCCGCGACCTTTCAGCAGTCAGCGCATCTCTGGAACCACTCGACATTTTACAGTCTCGCGCTGACGTTTTGAACAAAGGAAATCAAGTCAGCGTGGCGCTCCGAGCCGGACCGAACGGACGGATCGCACGGACAAGGTCCAGCGCGCTGGGCTACGGCGCCCAAAAACGCGTGGCGCGGACGACGGGAGCAAGTAAATCGAAGCAAAGTCCAAACTTGGAAGCGCGGCACGTTCACCGGCGTCGCGGGCTCGGAGCGATGTTTGGCGCTCAGCTCCAAACGTTTTGTTGATTTTTTTTCCTTTTTTACATCCCAATCATTTGTACTGCGTCGGTTACTTGAGCCACAAGGGATGGAAAAAAGGTGCTTCAATCCATCAGGGATGGAAAAAAGGTGCTTGAATTCATCAGAATGGCCATTTGTCAGCCGCCGGCCGAGCACCGCTCCCTGCGAGTGTTGTCGTTTTGCATTTTTTGTGCCGTTGCATCGTGCGGCGGCTCTCCTCGGTCGCATTGGCGGCGGACCTCGGATGCGCCGTCGTTTGTCTCCGGCGGCTCGCTCGCACCTCAGACTTTGGCTCGCAACACAAAGCCAAACATTTCCGCGACGCAACGGGAAAAACTTTGCCTGCTTTGAGGCTTTGGCTTCAGTCAAACATTTGAGAAAATGAAAACAAACGTGACAGACTTTTCCTTTTTCTTTTATTAGTCTTCACCATGACACGACAGAAGTCATTTGAAAAGCCCCAAAAGGTGGCAACAAACAAATACAAATAGCGTTACTTCAAAACAAATGTCGTTCCTTAAAACGCTTGGCGACATTGACGAGGGCGCAGCAACTCATTGATTGGGGTCGGCGACAGAGGTAGCTTTGGCTCGCTGGTGAAGTGGACTGTCTCAATTTCAATTTGTGTCGCCGTATCAATAATCGCTGACCAAAACCAAAAGGTGGCTTTGTCATCAAACCGGGGGAAAAAAAACAAAAAACGTCTCCAAGGCATGTCGCCGTCCCTTCACATGTCGCTCCAGAGGACGGCCCGCCCCCTTCTGTCCACGCTCGCCGCGTACTCGCCGGACGACGACCAGCAGACGGCGCTGATGGACGCGCTGGAGAATCAAAGGAAGACCAGGTCGGCACCGTTAATGAGGGAGGGAGGGACGGACGGACGGACGGACGGACGGCGTACCCCGGGCCACAGTCGGACATTCCAAATACAACACCGTTCGATTTGGCGAGCGCATTTGGCGGCTACGGCCGTAACAAAGCACTTTACATACAACAACAAAATAGCCAGAATGCGACAAGTGAAAGCAGAAAATGAAGAGGAAACGATTGAGACCGGAAAAGAGGCGAAAACAGTCAAAAGCCAATGAATAGAAATGTGTCTTCAAACAAACAAAGGGCTCGCTCACATCGAACCAGCGCTTAGCTAGCACATGGTTGTTTCCAGCCCATTTTTTGGGGGTGTTCAAGCACCACTCAACTGATTCATGGGCTGCGATTAGCCCCTCGCACATCAACCTTCTATTTATTGAGTTTGTTTAAACACATTGCAATAAAAGACATAGGTCAAAGTCAAATAAAACATTCGAAACATCTGACGAAAATGGAACCTCTCAACCTCCGATCCGACACGGCCCAAGGAGGCCCTGAGCTCCAATTCCACGCGCAAGACGCCGTCCGCCTTTGGAAGTCCTTATTTGGGAAGGGGCCAAATTGCGACCAACACAACAGTTCTCTTGCCGTCATGATGCCCGTGGCTCGAATGACACGCCTCACCTGCTTGAGGCAAGTGGGCTACGGCTTGGACACGCTGGCGTCGCTTTGGCCACGCGTCGGTCCCATTGGCTCCCGGTTAGCCCCACGTGGGCTACTCTTTCGCCTCTCGCGCGCTTTTGCCACACATTAGCTCCGCGTCGGTAACACCTTCGCTACACGTAGGCTATCGGTCAGTCGCCCAAGCGACAACTTTATGCCGCACCTTAGCCCCATTTTAGCCACACTGACACTTTTGGCCACGTATTAGCGAGCCTTCAGCCAAAGGAGAGCAACACTTGAGCTGCACGCTAGCCGGGCGGTACCTGTGCTCGTCGGCCAGGCGCGTCTCAAGGTTTCCGGCCGAGGCGTTCCAAACGTAGACGGCGCCGTCCGCCGATCCCGCCGCCACCAAGCGAGCGTCGGGGCTGAGGAGACGGCAGCTCCGAGGTTGGGAAGCACGTGGGCTAGCTGGGCCTTTGTTTGCAAAACACTCACCTGATGGCCACTTTGGTGCTGTCGCTGGCGCATTTGAAGCCTTCCGCTCTGAGCCCAGAGCACAAAACACGTCGGCCGCTTCACTAGAAGCCCCCCGACTTGGGTTCCAACCGTTCAGAGACGGAGCGGAACCAACCCACCTGAAGGCGGCGCCGCCGCCGCCGCCATCGCTCCACCTGCGGACGTCGAGCAGCTGCAGGCCGTCGTCACGGCAACAGGCCAGCAGATGCCGGCCGTCGGCGCTGAGGTCCAAAGACGTGACTTTGCCCTGCGCCGGCAGCAAGTGGACGCAGCTGGACAGCCTGAAGCCAAACAACACGTTGGACGGACATAATGCCTCTGAAATCAAGAACCGCGCTAATGACAATCAGGGGCGAAGCACCGCATTCTGGGCGGGCCCTTGTCCACGGGGAAAAAAGCTTGCCATCGCGACAGAAACTCCCCAAAGGTTCGACTGCGAATACGCGGCAAATCCGGTGATCGATGTGAGCCGTCACCTGGTGTCCCACAGTCGGATCTTGCGGTCAAAATGTCCGCTGATGGCCACGTTTTCCGAGCAGACCACGTCGCTGCAGAAGGACGACACCTGGGCCAAGTGGACACCTGAACGACAAGGCGCGGCGGCCGATTACACGCGTTGGCGGCTTTGGGGCCGCGCGGGACGTCACGTACAGGCGGCTCGTCGGAGGTCCCACATCCTGACCGTCCCGTCGGCGCTTCCCGTCACCGCTTGATGACGACTGAAGCGAGCGGCCGTCACCTTCCTGCTGTGGCCTGTCAGGGTCAGCTGACGCGCACAGTCGGTCATTGTCAAACGGGAAACAGGTGAACAATTCACGGCGCTATTTTGTATCCCGACTTGCGGAAAAAGAGCCCCCCCCCCCTCCCCCCCAAAAAAAGCACGCGTAACAGAAGACCAGATACGCACGCGCCTTCCACAATTCACAAGCAGAATTGGATAGTTACAAATAAGTCATGATACATGCACACACAACATTAGGAAAAAAAGCGTGCACGCACAACCGTTTTGTGCAGACTCGCACACAAACGCACACACCCAGTCACTCAGTCGGTCTCCCTTGGGCGGGCGTTACCTTGGCAACGGGGCGGTCCAAGCACCACAACAAAGCCGATTTGTCGTACGAGCCCGCCAGAATTTGCTGACCCTGTGCAAACACGAGCGCAGTCTTGCGATCCCGGGTGCTACTCGGGATGAGGTCAAAGGTCACAGAGGCGCCACTCACCGTGGGGTCAAACTGGACGCAGGTCAGACCCTCCGTGCTCCCGTCCAGGGTGGTCTGGTGACGGAGGGCACCTGAACGCACCGGCAAGAGCAACCGGTCACATTAGCGTTAGCACTTGATAGCTATACTAGCAATCACGTTTCACATGATTCGATCAAGTTAGCATTATTTGAAAGCAACACTTGCTCGACTTTTCATCATTTGATCAAGTTAGCATTATTTGCTAGCAACATTTGATCAAGTTAGCATTATTTGATAGCAAGATTTGCTCAAGTTAGCATGATCTGAAAGCGATACTTGATCAAGTTTGCATTATTTGACCAAGTGAGCATTATTTGTTAGCAATATTTGCTCAAGTTAGCATTATTTGCTAGCAACATTTGATCAAGTTAGCATTATTTGACCAAGTGAGCGTTATTTGTTAGCAATATTTGCTCAAGTTAGCATTATTTGTTAGCACCATTTGATCAAATTGCCCTATTTTCCAAACTATAAGCCACTACTTTTTTTCCTCAGTTTTGAACCATTCGGCTTATATACCAGTGCGGCTATTCTGTGGATTTTTCTTCCTCCGCTCGGGACGCTCTCGCCGGAATGACAGTACAATCCAATCCAATTGCCATGAACGGGATGTGACTGCAGGTGGAGGAGTTGAACAGGCGGGGGCGCTATGCACTAGGTCATCGCATTAGTTGGTAAGCGCGAGTAGAGCAAAAAAAGGTGGATGCTAATTGACAAATTGGAGTTCCGGTTATTTTTTCGTGCTTCGGTACCGTTTTAATCAGCAAAGTTGCTGCAGGAATGCAGATTTTGGAGTGCATCTGGCTGCGAAACAGCAAAGGCAACAATTGCCGTCACGCTTTTCAGTTCAGGTCAGGTCAGTCGTACCTGGTTACTGACGTTGTGCCACCCGAAGTGACCCGAGTGTCAGAACACGATCACCAAAAGGCCTCGAGACAGGCGCGGGGGGGGGAGCAAAACGATTTGGGTGCGGTTGTCAAAAAGGAGCAGCAGAGGTTGCCGTCGGGCGCCGCTTAGCTTGCGCGCGCGCCCGTCTACAGACGCGCGAGCAAAAGAAAGGCGCCAATGACACCGCCAGCGCGAGCAACGGAAAGGTGACGGACAGACGCGCGGCGGGCGTACCTGCTCGCACCTCCCACACTTTGACCACTCTGTCGGTTCCGGCGCTGGCCAGCAGGGCGGAGCTGGAGCAGAACGCCGCCGTGTTGACGCCTTGCTCGTGGGCTTCCTGTCAAATCAAACGCCGGCTTTCATGTTGCGCGCCTTGCCCGCTCTCACGGGACAGACAATCTTGCCCAAAGGAGGGCTGTTCCAAACCACTTTTGGTCCAGACCGACACCAGTCCGACGATAGCGGTGCCCGGTAAGCGAGTCCGCCGGCACTTTCGACAGCTTCCGTTTCTACGAAACCAGGGACCGATCCTTTTCAACAAAGACCTTTTCTTCATTCTCGACTCACCAGGACGTGCAGGGCTCGGCTCGGAACTCTCGCCGACGTCGGGACTCTGGCGGCGCACGCGAGCTCCTCCTCTTCCGAGCCACACTCGGATTGGCCCCGCCTCCTCCTGTTGACAGCGGCCAGACTTAGAACGAGACCCGACGGACTCGTAGGGGTGAAACGCCTTCCGCTCTATCGTCGGAGGGTCGGTGCCCCGAAAAAAGGTTTCGTCCAACCCTCTTGTCTGGTTCCGTAAATCTGGTCCATAGACCTGAGCCTCGTTCCGGGTCCATAAGCCCAGATCCTAGAACTGCTCCTTAGAGTTGACGCTCAGACCCGGTCCGCAGACCTAGTCCTCATACCCGGTCTTTCGAGCGAATCCTCTGGTCCATAGTGGTTTTGTGTGAGCTCACTGAGGTAATCTCGCGGTGACTCTCTGGAACCAGGCCTCCCCGCCCGCCCTTTCAAAATAGACTTAGGACTCACTCAAAGAGTTCTCTGATGGACGCCAGGATCCTCGGAGAGCTTTCCGAAGCCGGGGCAGATCTGAGAAAGGAAATAGAGGAGAAAAGACCAGTATTGTGATCTTACGGCAGCTTAGAAGAAGGCGAAGGAGGTTGGGGCTCAAGCGGGAGGGCTTTTCACACCGCACCCGCTTTTTGCCGCCGAAAAGGCCGCAAGCTTGCCCGCGCGCGGAAGCGGTCGGCCACAGGGACGTCTTTTGCCGTTCGCACTCGGCGGTCGCTCCGCCAGCCGAACGGCGCCGGCGGCCCAACGGATCCCTTTTCAAGCGAGGCCAACGGGCGCTGCGGCATCGGCGCTCTGCTAAGCGCAGTGCGAAAAGGCCTTTAGGGCGAGGGCGCTTGGATTCGGTCGACCGAGAAGGCTTTCGAGAGCCATTTGGGATTGGATTCTCATCGCCTTTGCTCTCACGCTCGCTTTATGTACGGCGCGTTGTTCCAGGGTTCGTTGCGCAAGCGCCTCGTGAATAATCTCGAGTTGAGGTCTTCCTCACCTCAAGAGGCGCACTTGACTTTTTTCGGCCAACTTTTTCTGCAGTGGTGAACATCTCCAGCGCGGAAGGCCGTGGGAGCTGCAAAACAAACAAACGGTTACAACCCCATTCGCCGTCAATCAATCCAATTCGACGCATTTCCTTCTCATTCGAATCAACTCTGACTTCTCGGTATCGCCGGACCTCGGTGGCGCATTTGACGCGGTTGATCACAGCGTACCGCGCGACAGACTAGAACAGCGGGAGGGAGGGACTTCATTTGCTTCCATTCTGACTGGCAAGATAGGGACGACTTTGCGGGAATTGCTAGTCATGAGCCTGAGCGAACAAAAATCACATGCGGGGGTCCGCAAGGGTCCGTTCTTGGACCACTTTTATTTCATATCCACATGCTGGCCCTTGCTCAGATGACGGAGCATCGCAACACCTCTCATCATACGGAGATGCGGATGACGCGCGAGTTTACATTTCAGCGTCATCACAGGATCGTCGTCCCCTTCCTTTCATGAAGTGAGCGTATTCGTCACATGAAAACCGGAATTTTCTCCGGCTCGATCCAGAAAAGACACAAGTGATTGTTTTCGAAAGGTCCAAGGTCAGCGCTCGCCTTAAGTCCGGGTCACCGAATCGAGCCGGACGTCTTCATGAGCGACTCGGATTGGAATTTTAACAACCGCTTTCAAGCCGTGGCTAAATCTGCCGATGACCACCCGACAAACGTAGTTGGAATTCAGCTCTCAACCAGACACAGAAAAACGTGTGGCATGCTTTCATTTTCAGTTGGCAAGATCACCGGAAGGGCGTCTTCCAAACAGCGGGAAACAGGACCACGTCACACCTGTCCTCAAATGGCGACGCTGGCTTCCCGCGAGTCAAAGAATGGATTTGAAAATCTCGCCGCCGGTCGATACGCCGCGTCGCAAAATACACGCGACGCGGCACGTACGAGGAAGGACCCGGACGGAGCCTCCTGGGGGCGCTCCGGGACGGGCCTCGCGCGTGCTCCCGGAAGCGGAAGCGGCATTGAGCAGATACGGAAAATATGGAGTCCCGCGTCAACGGAAGGGAAAGCCTTACCCGCCGCCGTCGACGTCGGCCTCGGCCTCGGGAGTGGCGGCGGCAGTCTGCAGGTTGACGTCTTGAACCCTGAGTCACAAAAGCACACGGCGGCACGTTCCTTCAGCTGAAATGTCCACGACGGACGGAGGGAGAACGCCGAACGACGAGAGCGGCCGAGCAGCCAAGGAGGGGCCCCGCGGGGGTGGGGGGTGGGGGGGGGCTCCCTCTGCTGAGGCATTTCGCGTAGACGAGGCCCGAGATGAGCGAGCGAGCGCTCATCGCTCATCGCTCATCGCTCGGCCGACAGCGCTTTCTGCGGATGGCGGCGGCGTCCACTTTGGAACGGATGCGGGCGCACCTGCAGCGTCTGCGGTTTCGCCGGTTGAGCCGCGCGGCCGCCTGGCGCTTGAGCGCCATCACGTCCTCCAGCAGGCCGCTCCCTCGGACCTTCTCCTCCCTGAGGCGCCGCTCGGCCCGCCCCCGGCGCTCCATCAGGGCGTCGTACTTGCTCTTCAGCAGCCCGTTCTCCTCTCGGAGCCGCTCCGCCCCAAGGCGCAGCCGCCGCCGGAGGTCGCGCGCGCCCGCCGCTCCATGCTCGGCTTGCAGCAGCCTGAAGACGAAAAACAAACAAGCAAACCAAGAAACGCGCCACATTTGAAACACGCGTGTGTGGACCGCGCTTGAGGTCCGCAAAATTCCAAGCCTGAAAGCCCTACAAGGGTGCCCGACAAAATATCATCTGGGTCGACTGAAGATAGGAAAAATCAATAAAAAGAAGAAGATCATGTAGCTACTGGGCGTAGTAATCAAGTACACTTCCACAAGTACGGGTCAGTTGGATCGAACCTTTAGGTCACTTTGATTAGCATTGAATCTGAGAAGCCTTTCTTCTCAAACACTGAGCTATCATTCTTAATTGTGGGCGTGGGCGTGTGCGTGCGTGCGTGCGTGCGTGCGTGCGTGCGTGCGTGCGTGAGACCTGGCCCGCTGATCTTCCAAAACGCTGTCTCGGATTTTCATCTGCTGCTGCCTCTCCACCACTTGATACGCGAGCTGCAACCAAAGTCAGAAAGTTGGCTTTTTTCCATTTTGCACAAAGCTTCGCTGGCGTTAACGCCGACGCGCAGCGTGAAAAGACCATGCGGGCTGGCCGCCTTTTTTTCTTTTTTTCAACCGTCCGCTCTAGGTCGGTCGGGTTGGGCCACATCGTGCGGTGCGCGAGCGGCCTTACGGCTACCAAGAGCCGACGTGTGTGGGGCACGCATCTGCAAATAATTGACACCCCAAAGGAATTTCAAATTGTGTAGATTTTGTTGACGATGCGCTTTACAGTACCGTCAAACTCAACCTAGTAAAAGTCATTTTACTACAGCAGACCCCCAACCGCAAACAGCGGAAATCCGTGAATAGCTGATGCTCGTGATAACTAACGTGAGAAAAAAAGACATATTCCCAAAAAGAACAAAAAAGGGAATCGGTGGGGGATTGAAGCGGGGGGGGGGGGGCTACCGAGCCCAACTGCAGCGAGCGGTGCTCATTATAGTTGCCGTGACCGTTTTTCCCCTCCGAGAGAAAGCAAATGGACAAGAGATCGGCTCAGACAGAAAGAAGACAAAAAGAAAGAAAAAGTGGGCATTTCAGTGAAGAGTGGGGGACAAGGACCACGACGGCCTGACCACCGGGTGCGAAAATCATTTACGCTCATCATAATTATCATTATCATAAAAGAAAAAAATGAATGAAAATGAAAAAAAATGGGGACAGGGAAGGATTGGTTCAAAACAAGAAGCAAAAACACTAAACAAGGTGGGGATTGGTAACAAAAACAACACACAAAAGCGGATTGTTGAAAAACAAAACCAACAAGCTAAACTATCACCATCGTTGAGTTAAAAGAAAAAAGGCACAAATAAGCGCGAATGAGGATCAGTTTGCTCCCGAAAAAGGGGGAGCAGGTTCCGAAAGCAAGCGGCCGGGCTTGACGTCGGTGACATTTGTTTGTCTTGCGCTTGACCTCTCCGGCGGCCTCCTCGAGCTGCGCACGCGTCGTCCGGACGGCGCCGCGGCTTGCCGGTCTTCCGCTCGCCGGGATCCGCTCGGTCGCGCTGCTTTTGTCCAGCAAGCCGGAGTCTGCAAGGAGGCCAAAAGCAGCCGCTCAGTGAGCAAAACAAACCGTTGGCGCCGCACGCCGGCGCGACCGGTTGCACCGGATCGACCGCGCCGGCCTCAAACTCCCACATTGCATTGTGATCGCACTGTTGCGCAATTTCCACACACTCAAAGGCGCACACTTGTACACTTGGACCCAGACGGTGCCTCGAAGGTCCGCCGGAAAAGGCTTTGCGCTGATCGGGAGCGGATGAAAGAAAGGTCAATCGATCCAATTCAAACGTTGAGCGATGCGATCGCAAAGGGGGGGAGAAAAAAAAAGAAAGCCAATTGAATGATTTCTCAAAAGCGCTCGGTCGGTCCCAGTCGGTTCATCGTTTGCTCGTCTTCATTTTCCAAATGAATGAATTTCAATGCCCTGAATTCCTTCGTGCGTCCGCCAAAAAACACAACAAATATGTTTCAAACTTATCCCGAACGAGCACTAGTGTGCAAAAAAAACATTTTTTAGTAACGTCACGGAACCAAACGTAACGGAAAGCGTTCCTTCTGGTGTACGCACCTTGGCCATCGGGGGGCAGTACAATACAGACACAAGGTGGACCCGCCGATAATTCACACTTATTCTAATTACCATGAATCAAGAAACTAAACATAATTGTATAGGGGAAAAAAATACACAAATACCAAGGGGCACAAGGAGTGACTAAGCAGGAGGTTGCACAAATAATGGGGATCGCTCAATCTGCAAATGCCAAATATGCTGTAGTACACACAGCATGTGTGGAGAGTTTTTCAACTCCTCAGTAAACTGTATCAGGCGCTTTTCACTGAGGATAAAGAATGTACGCCCGTGAGCGTGACTATATTGTCCGTCCACGTGTGCTGCTGCACTATTTGTGTTTAGGTATGCGTCGCTTCTAAGATGACAACGTTGCAACAGCAACGCTACCGCTTAGCCTGTCGATGGCGTTGTGCATTGTTTGTTAGCGTTAGGCTAAATGGCATGAAACTGCTCTTTTTGAAGACTATTGAGTCATCGAAGTGCCCCAAAAAAAAAAAAAACGGTTTATTTGCATTTGTATGTGATCCGATTTCTTGAACCAATCCCAACTTGTCTGTTTTTTTAAATCATTATTATTAATCGCACATAGCAATTGCAACGGGCGTCGATTATTGGTGGGCATTCGACTTTTGGCGGTCGCGTTCAATCACATTTTGGGCAGTCTTCTTCACAGCCACAGTGCCCCTTTGGTGCATGGAACATCGGAAGGGCACGACACGGCGAGAAAAGGCAAGGCAGTGCAGTGCAGTGCAGTGCAGTGCAGTACGAGTGCAGTGCAGTGCAGTACGAGTGCAGTGCAGTGCAGTACGAGTGCAGTGCAGTGCAGTACGAGTGCCGTGGCTGGCGTCTTACAGGCGCAGACGAGGTCTCGGAACCTGTGGTGCTGCTCCCGGTCTCGGCGGCGCAGCTGCAGGACGACGTGCGACTTCCACGGGTCGCCCTCCGTCGCGGTTCCGGCTTGGGAGTCCTTCCGTCCCCCGAGCGGCTTCATACCGAGTTTTTCCGACTTTCTTCGTCTTCGGCCTGACTGACCTGCTGTGGGTTTTTTTTTTTCCTGTCTGCGGCTGTCGGCCAATCAGCGCCCACTTCCGCTTTTCAACAAAACAAGTGACAACGATGTGGGAAACACGGCTACTTCAAACACAGGCCAAAGGCTGGCTGCCAGCCGGGCTAGTGGCTGCAGCCGGGCTAGTGGCTGCAGCCGGGCTAGTGGCTGCAGCCGGGCTAGTGGCTGCAGCCGCCATCATTATTATTCTCATGATTAATATCAGCCCCTCCCCGACCACCACCGAGGGCTACGGAGCGCGGTTCGATGCGTGGTTTAACGTG
The DNA here is from genome assembly GCF_054856515.1 of Filicampus tigris. Lineage (NCBI taxonomy): Eukaryota > Metazoa > Chordata > Actinopteri > Syngnathiformes > Syngnathidae > Filicampus > Filicampus tigris. Next base: position 382,639 of record NC_141223.1, on the reverse strand, counting down.
GGGCGGACCGAAACGAGCGCCTTCCTTTTTCGTTTTGTTGAACTAGTTCCTCGGTGGTTCTAATGATGCACCGTCGTGCTTACTTTTTCACACTTTATTGAACATCGAAAAAGACAAAGTCACCCCTCAGTCGGTCGCGGGGGAAGCCAACTGAACTGTTGGACGGAAGTAGTCGAAACAGCCATTTGACGTCCATTCTGGGCGAACAGAGGCTTGTAGATCCACAGAAGTGTCGGCGGGGAGTCCTGAAAACGGGGGTTTTAACGTTGTTTCTGGGGGTCTGGGCCATCGGGTTCAAAGGTTGTGGTCAAAAGACGTCCGCCACATCGAAATGAGTGGGATGGGTGCAGTACCACTCATCCCCAGCAGAGAACGCACTCCCTGCATGCTTGAGGCTAGTACAGTATTTCAGTATTTACAGGGTTTCGGTCGGTTGATAGTTTGTCATTTTCCATGGGAGAGAAAGTATTGAAAAATCAGCGTGACGTCATATGTGGGCGCAACATTAAAGACAGCAAGGGAATAGTTGAACAAAACTAAAAAGTTGAAGTTGAAAAGTCGGCGCTTTGAGTTTGAGAATCCTGAATGAAAAAGCGTGACTTTTTATTGAGGGCGTTCATCAAAAATGCTGCTGGCAGTGAGTGGCGAGATGAAGGCTCGTCAAGTCAAGTCAAATGTATTGATATCGCCTTTAATCACGAAAAAAGACTCAAACGGTTTCACATGCCCACAGCTGACAACGTTCGAGAGCGTGTCATGTGGCATGAGTTCAGAGCGTCCAGCGCGCCGCATCAGCGGCTTGGACGCAGACAGCGCCATCTGCTGGCAATGTGGCATTGACAGATGATACTGCATTCGCTTAACTTCACGCTAACAGCCCCCAAATACCAAAGATAAACACAGGAATGACGTGCTGTCCCAAAGGTTTTCTTCGACGTGACTCGGTACGTAACGTGTGCCGATCATGTCCCGTAGGAAAGCAACGACCGAGTACAGTAAAGTCCAGTTGTCATGACAACCAATCGCGAGTGGGGACGAGGTCGAGGAGGAAGAGGAGGAGGAGGAGGACGCAAAAACTGACCTCTTTTGAAGCGACGGGCGCGGGTGGGATTCAGGCCGGTCCCAGTTCCCACGCGAGCCAGGCCGCGCCCACTTGAAAAGAGAACGCAACCTGAAACTCGGCGACACACTTTCACATGACACACTTCATCATCATCTTCCTCCTCCTGGTCATCGTCACTTCACGTCCAAGGCGACTTGAGCAGGAAATGTGTTACCTGACACGTTGAGAATTGAAAACGCCACTTGGGCGTGAGACGTGAAAACGTTTGACAAGAAAGCTTTTCATATGAGAAAACTTTACGGATTTGTTTTCGTGAGGAAAAAAAAAAAAAGCTTGACGAGAAACTTTCGAATGAATACAAACACATTTCATGTGAAATCTTGACATGCTTACTTTTTGGGTTGAGAAAACTTTTTGGAACGACAAAACCTTTTCTGAAGAGGTTACATGCAAAGTTCGACCGCGAAAGCTTTCAGCATCCATCAAGCCTTTTTGCTGTTACAAGAAATCTTTTGAGCAGAATGTTAATGTTGAAACTTGAATGAAACCTGAAGAGTTTGTGCTGAGAACGTTTTGAGGAAGCCTTTGACGAGAAAGCGCTCCGTGATCGGATCACTTTGTGCCTCGGATGTTTTGATGAGAGAACGTTTGACATGATTTCTTTCCTTCATGATTTTTGACATGAAATCTTCAAACTCCTTTGAAAGCACACGCAGCTTTGCACATGACAACTTGAGATGAAAACTTGTTCACGCGAAAACTTTGACTGTGAAAGAATACTTGAAAAAACATTCCGGCGTGAACATTTTGCCCAACGTCCAAGCAAGAACATTCTTGTCTTCTTCCACGGACGTCGTCCGTCCGAGCATTTCTTGATCCTTGCACAACCCGCCCAGCGATCGTCCGCGTTTGTTGGCACGAAAGCGGGTCAGCGGGGTTGCCATGGCAACGGGTACAGGTTGCGCTTCTGTAGTTTCCATTTTTTACGTGCGACTAAAAGAGTTGTGTGTCGTATGACACCTGGGCGTGTGCGCAACACTATTGTGGCTAAGGAGGTCACGCAGCCCCTGAGCCGGGTGGGCTCAGTGGGCGGAGTCCAGGTCTTGCATTAAAAGCGCGCGGCCCGCTGCTTTCAGAGCCGCGAGTCCAGGTGTTGCATTAAAAGCGCGCGGCCCGCTGCTTTCAGAGCCGCGAGTCCAGGTCTTGCATTAAAAGCGCGCGGCCCGCTGCTTTCAGAGCCGCGAGTCCAGGTGTTGCATTAAAAGCGCGCGGCCCGCTGCTTTCAGAGCCGCATCACGAGCGCGACGGATCCCAAACACTCGGTGAGTGACTCCCCGTCTCGCCAATTGACTCGTTCGTCTCACGCGCTACATGGGAGGTGGAGGAGTTGGGCTCCGAACGTCTTTTTCATCTCTTAAATCAGAGGTCATGAACCTAAACTCGGATTTGTAACGTCGCAGATGAAGACATACAACAATGTGTAGTTCTTAGGGGCCTAACAAAAAACGATTTGAATGGGAAAATCCATTTGAACGCTATCGTACCAATTACTATTAATAACATAGAGCATGAATCCAACCAGGAGCCCTTTGCAATAATCACAACCAAAGAAGTCGTTGTTCGTCTCAAAAAGGTTGGTGACCTCTGGTTTAGGAAGGCCCACAATATCAAAATGCCATAATTGTGAGGGGGTGGGGGGGGGCAATGAGCGAACGACTCCGACTCGATGGAGTCCCCGGTCGGTCACAACGATGGCATTTGAAGTGGACTTTGGGGGAACTCTCCCAGACTATAGGTCCCTCCGCCTTGTGACTCGGAATTGCCATTTGCCAAAAGTCTCCGGGCCATGACGAGCGCGGGTGGTTACTTCCTGTTGCTGTTGCTCCGCGTCGCCGCCGCGGCGACGCCCGAGCCCGCCCACGGGGACGACCCTCCCTGGCCCCCGATGGGCCCGGACGGACTCTTCTACTCCGACAACGCCACGTTTCCCACGGTGGGCGACCTGCACGCTCACTGCCGGACGCTGACGCAGGCGGGCGCCCCCCCCGAGGACGCGCCCTGGTTTTGTCACCGCGCCGACTGCGGGGGGGCGCCCGGAGCCAAGGGGGACCGCGGAGACCGGGGTCCGCCAGGTGAGACCCTCGCCCTCCGGCAAATATTTATCAGTCGGTCATCGTGACGTCCCGACCTCAACTTGCCAGGTAGCCCGGGTAGTCGAGGACCACGCGGCGTGACGGGATTCAGAGGGCCTCCGGGTTTCGTGGGACGGCCGGGAATTAAAGGTAATCGAGTACAAGTACTGTCCTTAGGCCGGATACTGCGCCTAAGTAGGTTTTCAGGTGTCTGTCGCAGGTATCGGACCGTGACTCCATTTGGTAACGGTAACAGAGTATACAGTATGCTTAGTTGCTGTGCTGAAGAGGGTTTTCACTGTTCAGGTATCCGTACCAGTCCAGGAATCAAAGGTAACTTTAAACAAGTACAAGAACTGATTCACTGTACTTCAGTAGACTTTCAGGCCGGGAGTCAAAGGTAACTTGAACCAAGCGCAAGTACTTACAGGAAGTATTGTACACGGGTCGACTTCAGGTATCAGACTCGGAATCAATGGTAACTATCTGTAACCGAGTACTTGCTTACTGCAATTAAGTCACCTTTCAGTTATCCGGAGTCATTAGAAATATTAAGGAATCAAAGGTACTTTCGACCAAGGAAACGTATTTCGGTACGTGATTCCATTTTTCAGGTATCCAACCAGGAACGAAAGATAACTTGAACCAAAGTAATTAGTTACTCGAATGAAGTAGGTTTTCGGGTATCTGTATTAGACCAGGAATCCAAGGTAACTTTAAGCAATTACAAGTACTTAGTAGACTTGTCCGGTACTAAGATGAGGAAGCAAAGGTAACCGTAACCAAGTACAAGCACTCGGTTTCTGTGAGCGACCGGCTTTTCAGATTTCAGACTTGCTGTTCTGCACGTTTGATGACATTCCTACGATAAACTCCCGGTCGGCCCAGTGGTGTGAGCTAATTGCTTTGTAGTGCTATTTGTCTATTTTGACAGCGCCCGGTCTGTTACCAGAGATAGCATGCGGCTACAGTCGATATGAACTCATTCTACAGGAAATAGGAAAAGGGAAAACCATAGATTAATGTAAGAATTGCCATTCTCTCCACTGAGTGACTCCAAGTTGAAGGAAGCTTCAAAAGTCTCTGCTGTTACTCTTAGTCTCGTTCCAGTGGATGTGGTTCGAAAAAATAATCGTTATGGAGCTGCCTGGGATGGGCCAGCAGACCGTTTTTTGGGGCCGCGTGTTCGATGTGTACAGTAGTATCCAATTTCGAGGTGAATACTAGACAAAAACTACAACCATCATTTTTGGCAAGTCACTTCATGCGGTCAGGCCAGCTTTGGGATGACGTTTTCATTTCAGGAAACAGAAAGACATCAAAAGCACCAGGTATTGCATATCATTGCCAGTCAAAATCCATTTTGACTCTTGTACTTGACTACATTTGAGAGGGTACCTTTTGACTCGACTACACGCATTTGTACTGGGACCAAAGTACGCGGCGCGCGTGCTTTTGCCACCTGAGGCGTCGCTTGACTCTGTCGCTCCTTCGGACGCGCAGGACAGAAAGGAGACGAGGGAGCAAAAGGACGGCCAGGACTTCGGGGTTTAGTCGGACCCAAGGGAGAGCGAGGTTTCAAAGGTATGTGGGAGGGGATGCCATCTTCCCTTTTGATCCTATCCAACTTCTTCTCGCAGTTCCTGACCGGCCCTTTTTGACTGCGCAGGCGAGAAAGGGGATCGAGGTTTTGAGGGTCTCCCAGGTGAGCCGGGACCAAAAGGAGAGCACGGCGTCTGTCCGGACGTTTGTGAAGCCGCCCGGGGTACCGCGGGAATCGCCGGTCCGCAGGGCCCCGCGGGACCCAGAGGACTACCGGGAGCGGCGGGGTCCAAAGGTCTTAAGGGGCACACGGGTGACGCGGGTCGCCCCGGTCCACCCGGGACCATCGGTGCCAAAGGAGACATTGGCCCCCCGGGGGAGTGCAACTGCACAGACGGGCTAGACGGCGACATGGGGGAGAAGGGAGCAAAGGGCGAGCAGGGTGGGGCGGGGCCTCCGGGAGAGAGAGGAGAACCGGGAGATAAAGGGGACGCGGGGACGACGGGTCGCCCGGGTCTTCCGGGTCTCCCGGGCCCCTGCGCGGCCAGCGCGCGGTCGGCCTTTGCCGCTCGGCTGGGCTCCAGTTACCCTCCGCCGCGGTCCCCGGTGGCGTTCGGCACGGTGCTGTACAACGTCCAGGGTAGCTACGACCCCACGTCCGGCATGTACGCGGCGCCCATCAACGGTACCTACGTCTTCAGCTACCATTTGACCGTATACCGCCGCGTCCTCAAAGTGGGACTCTTTCTGAATTTTGCTCCGATCGTCAAGACCACGGACCCCGACGTGTTAGGCACCACCTCTCATTCGGTCGTTCTTCACCTGGGCCGGGGAGACCGGGTCTGGCTCCAGGTCAAGGACGAGCTGACTAACGGGATGTACGCCGGAGCGGAGGGGGCCAGTACGTTTTCGGGCTTCCTGCTTTATCCGGACACCTGCGACCCGGCCTTCCTTAGAAGCCCGCTACCGGACCTGATCCTACCCGAGACCGGCTTCAGCTGGGGCGGCGCAACGGAATCCGCTACTACCCCGTCCCCTTAGCTCCCGAGTGTCACCGGTAGCAGGACACGCACACTTCTTCTCTAGTCCAATGCTGAAGAGGGCCGGGAAAGCGGTCCGCGTCACGCGGCTCCTCAAATGCCGATTGCGGCTTCCTGCGAGTCCAAGAATAGAGCGCCTCAAGATGACCGGAGTGTCTGCTCTGCTCTCACAGTCTCTCTTTTGTGCTTTCAAATGTCTGGCATGTGTTGGAATGTCCACTTGTGGTCAATGTCTGCCTGTTTTGGTTTGGGGCCACTGACCCCAAAAGGAGGGACTGTACAGAATAGTGGACTGAAGTAAGATGTACCCGCTCCGGAGTTAAGGTCACTTTGCCCCTTTGTGGAACTGCATCAAAACTCAGTGAGGACTGTTTTGATTGTCCAAAAGGTTGGAAGGTTTGGCTTCCCAAAGCGCTGCCCACTCTGCATAAATACGTCGGGGCTCAGTAAACAATCCCATCGTCACCTCCAATTGTCTTGTCTGCCAGTTCTTCGATTCCGACTCGGCAACGCTTCCGCCATCTAGCGGCGGGTCACATTCGCCCCACATCGCCGCCGCCGCCGCCGCCGGCACGCAAAGACGAACGCGGACTGTATTTGTAATGAAACGCTTTGGAGACAAATGCGATGGGATCATTTCCCACCGGCAAGCGCTCGCGGCAACCTGGCCGGCCGGGAATTGCGCAGTAGCTCAAACGTCATGCTTGGCACGTCCAAAAATACAACGAATGCAGGTTGTCGAGCGCGAAAAATGAAAAGTTGTCGTCGGGTCGGAGCTTTCCGTAAAAACAAAGCGTCAATATAAAACTCTCCCCAGCGGGCGTCGTTTGCTAGCAAGAGCGCGTGGTGAAACGTTTGCTTTGCGGAAAGCGGAAAGAAACAACGTCATCGAGTCAGCATTTCTTCTTTACTGGAAGAAGTCGCCACGTAGCACACACAAACTGAAGAGAAGGATTTCAACAGGCAGTCAAGTCGAGCATTTGCATGACTGTTGGGAAAACTCACAATCTCTGCGCCAAGGAAGCCGAGCCAACGACCAATGCCGCTTATTCCACTCACGGTTCACAAGCATGTCGCCGACGGTTGAGCTCCAAAATCTTTCTCGCCAGCTACCTTTGATTTCTGTACTTTTGTTTTTCAACTTCTTCAGCGACTAACTGTTGTGCTGCACTCTAAATCTGGCTTGCCGAGTAACTGTAGTGCCGCACTCTAAATCAGGCTTGCCGGAGCATCGTTTTCATAAAAGTAGTCCTTTGTCGCCATCTTGTGGCAGCAACGATCCTTTTACTGAGAAGTCCAACCTTCTCGTCTGCTTTTGTCAAGCGTGGCGCCGCGCAAGCGAGGGCGTTCTCGAGCAAGCTTTTTGCCTAGCCTGTCATCGGTCGGCGTCGGCCATCTTTGGAGTTCAGGCGTCCTCGTCCTCGTCCTCGTCGTCGTCGTCGTCTCCGATGACGCCGCGTAGGAAGGAACGTTTGAAATCCTCAAAGGTGATGTCGTCGCACTCGCTGCGGCCCATGAAAAAAGGGCCGGAAAAGAAAAGAAAACAACAACAACAACAAAAAGGATGTCAACACGTGCAATCCTCCTCGGGGGAATGAACGCAGCAACTCACTTTGGGTCTTTGGCTGAAAGCAAAAAGAAAAGAAAAATTTAAAAAAAAAACGTCACTTCCCCGGCCGGCCAAGCGCATGTGGGCCACCTCGTCGTTTTTGGGGGCCAACTAAATGGGGACATCAATTGCACAAGTCACCGGCGTGCTGACGCAACTAATTCAACTGGATTCTCACAAAGGCGGCGTGAAAATTTTTTTTTTTTTTTAATGCCAGCGATCGTACGATTCAGTGTAATCACATTCCATTGGATTTGTGTGCAAAAGTGGGCCAAGACTTCTCGAGGTGACTTAGTGATGGCTCAGCATTTCTTATATAATCCCACGACTGACCCGAGCGACGCTGACGGTGCAACCACTAATCTCATTAATGCGCGCACACATGCTCGTGCAGCGTTGTCACGGTGATGGAAGATGACAGCACGTACCCGCTTCAGGTTTAGGATGCATCAATCGCAAAGGAAGCTCCACACACACCTCGCTGCAATGCAAAACACACACACACACACACTCAGCATTGAGCACGTTGGGGTGTGTGTGTGTGTGTGTGTGTGTGTGTGTGTGTGTACCTGGAGCCCAGAGGTCTGAGTGCACAAAAAGAAAAGCCAGAAGGTCAGGTGTCATCAAAGGACAGAAAAAAGGGCCCAAGAGGAAAAAGTTACCCTGCGGCCGTCATCTTCAAGAGTAGCTTGTAAGACACCAACATGCCCTGAAGCTCCTTCAGCACCTCCTGCTTCACTCTGCACGCACGCACGCACGCACGCACGCACGCACGCAGACGACCAAAGATGAGCATTGCGCGGGAGCAAAAAGGACGTCCGATGAAAGGACGCGCACACGTGCGGCCATCCGGGCTGATTCCGAGCGGGCGGGCGGTGGCTTCTGATCGCAGGCGCAGTATGAAGAGTGTGTCGAGTATGAAGTGCCGTCAGCATGAAGGAAAATTCTTTTGCTCCCTCCTCCTCAACTTTTCAGAGCCTCTTTTACCGTAACGTTTGAAAAAATAGAAAGAAGTTCCCGGGATTCAATGGGCGAACTGTGAAAAGGCAAATCAATGGGTCGATGGCAGCGAAGGAGTGAAGCCAAACTCGGCTGCCTGTTCAATCGCCACCGTTCTGTCCGTGAGGAGCTGCCGGACACCGGCCACATTTGGCGACGAGTCGGCGCGGCTCCTTTGCCGGTGAGCTCGCCGCCTCGAGGGAAGACCCAAGCGTTACGTTCCCAAGCATCCCGGCGGCTTTCCTTCAAAAGTCTGCGGATTCGGTCAAGGTGGGATCGCTAGCCGCAACTGCCGCAACCCGTTCGGCCGTTTCTTTATCTATGACAAAGTGGCGTCGTCGGCCGGGGAGCGAGAGCGCATCCGCGCCGGCCGATTCGATCCCGCGTGCGACGCTGCAGAAATGTGGCGAAAAAACAAAGCAAAAAAGCCACCTTCCCTTAATACACTTGCGGTTGGCACAGTGTAAAAAGTCTGGTGTCAAATGAGCCTTTTTGCACTTTGAATGGCTCCATTCTACGGCCCTCGAGAGGCCCCGGGCGCTTGCCACAGTCACCTGATCCGTAGCCAGCGTTGCGCTAACGCTGACGCTGACGCTAACGCTGACGCTAACGCTGACGCTAACGCTGACGCTAACGCTGACGCTAACGGTGTGGAGCCCTCACATGCTGGAGGAAGCCAAGTTGGTATCTTGGTGCTTGAGGTGTCCGTCCAGGGCCAGGCCTCGGCGCTCCTTGTTGTGCTCCAGACGCGGGTACAACGTGTACGTCTTTGCCAAGCTGGAACCCGACGCCACGCCGTCACTGGCGCAACCACACGCGACAAGACAATACACGCTCGCGTCATCCTCATGGCCAATTATTGCTTCCCTCTCTCCGCAGCACTCTGCTCAGGCGTTTCAGTCCCTCACCCGGTTTCCTCTTTGGCCACCGACTTGACGTACTTGTCGTTGGAGTAGAGGACCACGTTGGTCACCTGCTCCACTGCGCACGCCACAGACACAAGCTGACAAAGAGCGGCGGGCGGCGGGCGGGCGGGCCTTTAGGCGGGCCTTTAGCCGGGCCTTTGGGCGGCGCGTCTGCTACCTGACAGGCTGATGTCCTTCACCTTCCTGTTGGACCCGTTTGCGATCTCCACCTCGGCCCGCACCGGCTCGCCGTGGCCGAACGTCTGCGCGCAAACGGGAAAGCGCCATTTTAGCCGCCGCTGGCCTCGGGGGGCCGACAAAGCGAGAGTCTCTGACCTCTTTGGGCAGACTCAGTTTGACGCAAAGAGGTTTGTCGGACATCAGGAAGTCAAAAGTGGTCTCCGCCAGCGGCGAGGCCTCCGCATCCCGCGGAGCGTACTGGATCTTTCGAACGGTGAGGCCGACCGAACTCCTGCCGAGCGACAGACAAAAAGGAGGCCGAGCGGACGGGCAAAAGTCGGCAAAGCGACAGACACCCACTGTTTGTCCGGGTTGCGGTGGCGAGCGTCGGCGCAGAACGCTTTCACCTGGAACTCCACGGCGCATTTCTGCAAAGCCACAGCCCAGGTTAGCTCGGCGCGCCAGCGGAAAAGCCTTCGTCTCCCCCCCCCCCGACCTTTCCGACGTCTGACGGTCCCGGTTGCAGAGTGACCGAGTTGGGCAGGTTGTCGGGCAACTGCAACAAAGGCCGCGCACCATCACCCAACAGACACGTTTCACATTGTTTAGATGTTTACCAGTACCTAGGTTATATATATAAAAAAAAAAAAAAAAGAGATTATTCAATAGAAATAATATAATAGAAATGATCTATGAATACAAAAAGAAGTACTTGTATACATATTTCAAATACAAAAAGAAGTACTTGTATACATATTTCACTCTTCTTGGGCACCAAGACTTTTTGGTTCAACCGAGGGTAGTGAAATCAGATGAATAAATTGGGCAAATGCTCTGTGCTAAAAAACTAAAATAAACACTGGTATTGGTTTTTCATTTTGTGTTAATTTAAACTTTATCAAAAAGGTTTTACTATTTTCACTACTCTGCAGAATTTAAAAGTAGTAAATTGATCTACACAATCAAAATGTGCTATGCACCTGTACCCAAAAAAAGGAAGACCTTTTTTGCACTATAACATCGTGTATTACAACAAACTTAATTATGGGTTTGATTGTTATGTGATGCCAATGAGGGTCGTTTTTGTGTCGAGTGCTGATATTTCCCAGTTCATGAAAGCATCACTCCGTTCGCGAGTGAGAAAGCGAGAGAGCGAGAGAGAGAGAGAGCAACGCGCGCTTCCTGCTTCGATATCCACCACAGGCGTAAACACACAGAGCTGTGGTTGTTAATCAACGCGAGTTTACTGAATAACGGCTGCCTAATCCATAGAAGATGTCTGTTAGTTATCAGGGCCGATACCGATTATCGGCTCCGTATTTAGAGCCGATACTCATTTTCAGTCAAAAGGAAAATATTGGCATCTAAAAAAAAAATAAACTCTTAACATTTTTTGAATGTATTTAAGCATGTTTAACAGGGTTTTTTTTTTCAGATTCGCATAATGTGAATTTCTTTAAATCGCAAGAAATAAGAAATATATAGAACAAATTAGATCGATATTTTCAACAGTAAATAAAGTTCTCCAAAATGATGTTAAAACTTCACTTTTTGCATCATTGTTTTGATTTCAAAGAAAAAACAAAAGTGTCCCCAGGGTCGGTAGAATCTCTTCTCTTATAAAGACGCCTGAAAATTGACATCAACAGTTCCAGTTAACACAGTTTGAAATGGATTTATGATCAGCCATCAGATTAGGAAAAAAAGGCCGATGTCCATGTTCGTCAAAAGGCTGAATGTGAGCGCCGATAACGGGCTCGGCCGATTTTTTCCGTTTTATTTTTTTTATGCGAAGCACATTGGGTCGACCCCGAGCCCGTGCTTGAAATGCACCACAGAAAGAAAAGAAAGCTGCCTTGCTTTGCCCATTGGACTAGTTTTAGGAAGTTAAGTTTCACTTTTGGTTGATGACTTTCCAACGAAAAAGCTTTTTCAATTTGGATTTCTTTGGTTGGTATCCGTGAACTCTCCCAACGTTGCCGGCGGCGACCGACCCACCTCCAGGAAGAAGGGGAAGGCGTCGCGGCCCAGCTTTCTCAGCAGCTTCTCCTGAATTTTGCTGCGCGTCAGCTGCTCCTTGTCCCGCAGCTCCGGGAAAACCTGGCGGGTGGCCACAAACAGGTCGCGCCGCAAGGCCACGCCCATCACGTCCGCGTCCCGCCGGCCGTAGACGAACGTGCACGACAACATCACGTAGACTGAAGACACAAAACGCAAAAGGCCTGACGTGGACGGCGAGGCAAAGGCGGGGGACAACTGCGGCGGAGCCTTGAGATGCGAGCACGCTCCTAACTCAAGTCGTCTCTCCCCATTGAAAAATAATATTGGGCGCGGTCAAAACAAACTCAGGAGCCACTCTATGTATCATGACTTGATGCTGCAATTCAATTCCTTGTGCTGCCACCAGGTGGCAGTACTGAATACAACTCAAATGAAGACTTTTTTGAATTGCCGTCGTCATCAGTCATTTCCCATCAAGAATCGAGACTATTGTTGGCCTAGTAGCATAAGTAAGTGCCTGCGGCATTTTGACAAGATCAATCCAATTCCTGGGTTCCGATTGAAAAAAATACAAATAAAACGCAGCCAAATCATTTAGGGCACAGATAGGCAAGTGGCAGCCGCACTGAGTGTCTCCTTCATGCATCTTCAAAATAGAAAAACGTTTTTTGTAACCTAAATAAAAAAGGAAAGAGAAAGAAAGGAAAGGCTCCCCTCCCACCACAGTTGGCGTGAGCATTGCATTGTCTGCTGCGTGTGTGGAGTTTGCGTCTTGTAATACTGCATATGCCACGAAAAGATAATTTCAACACAACCAACTTAATCCGACATTTGAAGAACAAGCAATTGAGAGACTATGGTGAGTTTACGAGGCTCACCGCATTGAATGAAGTCGAGGCGGACGCGGCGCAGTACAAGTGGCATTATTGCCACATGCAGGGAGGAGACGCATTGTTGGTCACTTGTGGCCAACGGACCCACTATATCATTTTAGAATTCACAAAAAGATTCAAGAACAGTGACTTTTTTCTCGTTGACAAAGGCACAAGATAGTTTGTCTACGCACAAGACAAGAAAGCAAGCTCCTGAGTCGTTTCAATTTAGGAACTCATTGAATAGTTTGGTCGCGTGAAGCCCGCATGTGACTCTTTTTTTCTACTTTGATTATATTGTGAACCATGCAACGTTTAGGTGGCCTGTTATTTATTTGACTTTTGGCATCATGAAGTCTTTTGAGACTGCTGATTATTTTGATCTGTTAAAAACCGTGTTACTAAAAGCTGGTCAATTGAAGTTTTCCCGTTATCTTTGCGACTGAGTAATTGTCGCATCGTATCGGCCGATCTCACTCACGCACGATCGGTATCGGCGTCATAAAACCCTGATCGGAACGTCCCTAGTCGGGAGGCTTCCGCCCCCCGCTGAAAACGGTCCTCACTCACGCTGCCGCCGTTTCAGGCCCTAACCCTCGGTAGTCAACGTGCCCGTTTGTCAACTGACCTCGTTTTCCCGCCAGCTGCGAAGTGTCGATGACAACCACGCCGTCTGCAAGGACACAAACCATGACAACGACAACGACATTTAGCCGTGACACAGTGACATTTGTCAATTGCGTTTCTCCCCCAAGGGGAAAGTGTGGCTGAGGCTCTGATGCCGCTTAACTCAGAGGTGCCCAAAGCCGGTCCCGGAGGGCCGCTACCCTGCACGTTCTACGTGCGTTATTTCATGTTTGCGCCACCACCGACTCGCCAAGTTCTCCCTGCCGCGTTTCCGACATGAATTAGCCTGTGCTAATGTCCAAAAGCAACTTTTTGCAGGCGGCGGGCGAAAAGGGCCACATCTCCAAAATGTTCATTTTCAATGATCATCATCATCATCATCAGGTGGAAACAAAACAAAACGCAAGACAGCAAGCCATTTTCAAAGACTTCTTCATTTCCAACGTGAATATGACAAGAGCAACTAATCAGACAAGATCACACACACAATTTCAATTTGAATTACATGACACCTATTCAAACAGAAGCAGGAAGAAGTAAAGCTTCTTTACTCCCTCGCCTCGCTTCTATCACTTTGACACACTAGTGGTAAATTTGGGCAAAGGAGGTCTCGGCCGGACGCTAACCATTTGTGCGGTCGGTTTGCGCCAACCAACGCGTCGTCGTCGTTTTTTGAGGCGAGCCAAGACTTTTGAGCCAAAGTCCGACCCGGGGGCCAAACGCGGTCCAATTTTATGGTTGGCTAAAATGTGACGTCACATCTCGTTATCTTGACTAGCTTTGTCTCACGTCACGCAAGCGGACACTTTGGGAGCACCGAAAGCGAGCGGCACTCACCGACCGGGTCCACGCGGTCGCAGTGGTCCACAAAGTCTCTGCCGGGCATGTAGATGGTCACCTACGACAGCAAGCCGACATGGAGATCACCGGGACGGCGGCCAACCTTCTCTGACGCTTCTTCCACAAATACAACGCAATCTCCCACATTGGACGATCGTTCTTGATGTAGATCAAAGGGAAACATTGACGTAGGGGCTGAGAAGCCGCAAAACCGAGTTGGACCAAATTGGTTGAAATACGTTACCCTGACCGACCGGTCTTGACTTCTGAACAGGCTCCCGATTCTACATTCATGACATTTGTTGCCAGAAGTATTTTATTTCCAAGTAAAGCGCGTAGCGTATTGCCGAGTGGGTGCTCGAGTGTCAAGTGGACCGACGGCAACTTACCGACTTGTCCGGGGACGCTTTCTTGAAGACGACTCGCTTGGCACTCATGTCGACGGGCGGGACCTGCAAGACACTGGCTTCACACAACACTTTTCATATTAGAGTGATGGTGTCTGGCACTTTGCACGGATGACACTTATGCGCACTCTGCGCAGGCGCAGGCACACGCACAGCCGCCGCCGCAGCAGCAGCAGCAACGGAAACAGCGGCAGCAACAGCAACAGCAACGAAAACAGCAGCAGCAACAGCAACAGCAACAACAAACGCGCTGGAAAAACGCAACGAGCGGAGCTGAGCGACACACCTGACGAAGACGACCGAGAGCAAAACTGGCGGTCGGCGCGAGCCTGCCGGACTTATACAAAGCCCCTAAGCCGCTTACGATCCATCGCCACGCCCGCTCGGCTCGTCACATCAAGTTTGGTCCTCCTGGGTGACGCTTAGGAAGCAAGTCGAGCGGAGCTTGGACGTCTTTATTCACTTGGTATGCGTACAAAGTCCACATGATATTGACAAGTCAACAGACTCAGTCCCGTGTCGCTACCAAAGTAGCGGCGCAAGAGTTCCCTCCCGTTGAGAAGACGGGCGTGGCGGCCGAGGCCGGCAGATTACGACTCGGCTTAAACTGCCGACGTCGGCTGCATGTCTGACCTTAAAAACAAAAAGGTGAAGTCCGGTCCTTGCGTCACATATCCGACCACAGGATGGCCTTGCTGCCCTTCTCCACGCTGCTCACGTACACGCCCGACGGCGACCACGACACGGCGTTGATGGCCGAGCTGCGGGGCGACAACAAGTTGGCGGCGATTACACGCCGGCCTTCGGCAGAAACAGACTTTTTTCTCCCCCCCCCGCACGCTTTGGAGCAGGGCTCTCAAAGCCAGGACCTCGAGGGCGGCCAAATTGAGATCTTTCCCTCCTCCGACACATCTGATTCAAATGATCACCATCATCATCAGGGTGAGAGATCGACCCGTATGTTTTTTTCAGGGCCGACGCCGATCATTGGCGGTCAAGGACGCCGACAACCGATATACATTTTCAGTGAAAAAAGGACAATATTGGCATCAAAAAATGACAACTCTTCTTAACTTTGTTGAAATGTATTTGAGCACGTTTAGTGATCGATACTGAATTTCTATTTATGTATTTCTTTTCTTTTAATATTACTATATACATGTTTGTTTGAAAATTGGAACAACAAGTTCAGGGAGCGCCCAGGGTTGTCAACGCGTCTTCAAAAGTGAAAGGAAAACCTAAAACAATAGCTCCATATAGTTTTCGACAGCAAAAGGCGCACTCTAAAATTTCAAAGTGACAAAAGTGTTAAACTTTTACATCTCTTTGTTTTGATTTCAACACAGTTTGAAATGGATTTTCTTTGGACGGGCGGCCATTTGTTTGAAAAGCGCTCATCGTTTCAACCAGATTTCTCTCCTCCTTGGGCAGAGCAGCCTTGAAGAAGAGACGCACGAGGCCGGCTTTTCATTTTCCGCTTCAAGTCAGTCTACTGGGAGATTAGACACACTGGGAGCATCGACCGGAGAACATTCTTCCCCACAAGATGTTCCCAGCGGGCCCACCGGTTGAAACGCGGCATTCGGATGAATCCGAGTTTAGCGGCAAAATGGAGCACCCCTTTCTTTTTGTCACTTCTGAAAATGACATGACGGTTGCTCGGGGCTCAATCGCACGCAGCTCACCTCTTTTCTGAAGCTGAGCCACGATCGGTCGTCAGCAGAGGCCAGTTGGAGCAACCGTCCTGCCATTTTCAGCCGACAGCAAGTGACAAAATGGCCGCCCCCTGAGATGGACAAAAACGGCTGGATTCGCTCTTATTCCGCCGCAAACGCTCTATCGATCAGAATGCCGCCTCTCAACTAGCGGGCCTGCGTAGAAGATATTCTGGAAAATAAAATGGGCGGCATAGAACATAGTCTTGTAAAGACTTGTTGCGAGTTGACTTGCCCTTTTAATTTAGGTGGTAAGGTGACAATGTCTGTCTTCAACAACCCCTGCCAAATTCAAATGATTTGAAAATAATAGTAACGATGATGATGATGGCCAAGTCTACCAAACGAGGCAATTTCTCTTCCGACGTGAAACAAATCGACAGGGTCTTGCCCTTCCTTCAATTTGGGAACATTTCAAAGTTGACCAAGTACGCCCTCGTTTCAGATGGCATACGCGGGAACGGGAGGGGCTTCGGCTGGCCCGTCTTACTTGTGATTTCTCTCCAGCGTTCGGTCCACCTTGCCCGTGAGCACGTTCCAGACGTACAGCGCTCCGTCTGCCGAGCCGCCGGCCACAAAGTTTCCATCGGGACTAAAAGGAAAGCGACAAACAGCTTCAGGGGCAATCCAAAGCCAAAGCCAAAGCCAAAGTTAAAGTTAACGTTTGAATGCCAAAACGGGAAACGAGAATGAGAGGCAACTACTTTTAGCTCTCCAAGTGCAACTTTTAGCACGCCTATCGATGTCCGCACCGCATCAGGCGAGGTGACGGAAAGCAACTAGAGCAAAAAAAAAAAAAAAAGAAGAGGAAAAAGGAGAGCATGCGCATACTTGGAAACTTTGTTTTTGGACGCCAAAGATCCTACAGTATGCAGTTTTTGATTGGCTGTTACAAGCGTGACGCTGTTCACCTCCTCGACAACGGCTGCAAAGCACTACTTCTCGCAAAACAGAGCTTCTAAATTCCCTTCATAGTTGTGTGGCAAAGCGCTACTTTTGATCAGTGGGCCAGAGCATTAAAACAGCAAAAACATCCCCCCCCCCCCCCCCAGCCAATATAGCGATGGCTTGCGCTAACGCATTGTTCGTAACCTTGCTCATAACTCCAAAAATTCTTGGTTCCCCATTAAAATGAATGGAAAATGCCACTACGGGAACCAGCACCAGTGAGCAAAGTTTGTTATTTGATAAGGACAAATAGCACTCGACGGAATTCCGATTGATGATGTGACGTGTGATCGATCCATTCATTGGACGCAAGTAATGAATTACTTTGCAGATTGCTCCCGCCTTGGCCACTGGGGGGCAGTAGAATAGGGTCCTAACAGACAAATGGAGAGGAACCGCAACTCTCCTCGGCGGGTCAAAAAGCTGCAGTGAAATGTCACGTTTCATCGTGTTTGTGTTGTTGCCCGTCTATGGCGTTTTCTGCTCTGCGTCGGCGTTAAGCTCGCGGGGCGTTCTGAAGGCAATTTTGTAATGTGTCAAAAATGAGAAATGCTGACTATCGGCCAAACTGAAGCTGGTCAAATGAGCAGAGTTCACCGCCGAGAGCTCCACCTCAGCCAAGGAGAATGCATATCCATGACAAGATGGAAACGTTTCGTTTCGACTTTGAGAGGCAACCCACCTGAAGGTCACTCGGGTCCAGTCGGCGCCGCACTTGAAGCCCTCAGCACTGTAGAGGACAAGAGAAATGTGAGCCCGGCGCCTTCACGGCACGTCAACTTGGGTCACGCCACGCCGAGACAAATCAGAAACGCGGCGTCAGGTGACGGCAAGTCCCGTCACATGGCGTCACGGCAAATCAAGCGGCACGGCGCCAGGTGCCGCAGGTCCGATCGCCGGCTCGCGACGGCACGCGTCCCGTCACGCGGCATCACCTGAGAGTCTGTCTGACGGCGTTGGCGCGCAGGTCGATGATCTTAAGCAGGTCGTCTCTGGAGCAAGTCAGCAGCTCGGTGCGGTCGTGGTTCAGGTCCAAAGACGTCACCCGGCCCGCCAGTTCCAACTCCCGCACGCTGCTCTCCGCCCTGAAAGCAAAGCGGCGTCCGCGCTCGTCCCATCGCTTCCTCCGAATTGGCAAGGCCGCAGCTCACTGACCTGATGTCCCAGAAGCGGACCTTCTTGTCAAAGTGTCCGCTCATGACGCACTGCTCGGTGCACACGATGTCATTGCAGCTGGAGCCGGTGAACACTGTCTTTATGCCTGCCGGAAACAAGCGAGCGTGGGTGGGTGGGTGGGTGGAGGCGGAGTCACGCGCGGACCGCGGCGGTGGCGGCGGCGGCGGCTGCCTGCCTGGCTGCCTGCCTGCCGGCCAGCCTGCCAATCACCTACAGACTTTGCTGCGCAGGTCCCACAATTTCAGGGTTCGGTCGTAGCTCCCCGAGACGATGCGAGCGTTGTCCAACAGGAAGCGAGCCGACAGAACCTTGCCGCTGTGTCCGGTCAGCGTGTGCTGCGGAGATCAAGCACGTCGTTCAAGCATCCATCGTCATCCGGGCCAAGTCGCTACTTTTCAGCTCCCTTTTACAAAGTCTTCCGTAGGGCTGCTCCATTACGAAAAAAAAAATACTATTCACGGTTATTTGGGCCAGAACTGAAATCACCATTATTAAAAAAAAAAAAAACATTTATTTTTGGGGTACAAAACAAAAGAAAATGCTTCAATGTAGAAAATACAAAGATAAACTTCTTTGAAACACTAGAATTATCCAAGCTCCTTTTGGAGCAAACATTTATGAAATTAGCCATTATATATATATTTAAAAGGTGCAAATGTATAAATCCAAGTGTGATTTCCTTGCGTAAACACACAGTGCGCTGAATATAAATGCATATAAATCAACCTTTTTTACGATGGTGCCAATTTAATCATCCATCGTCATTGTCATTCATTTTCGCTCATTGGGCAGGCCTAGTTTGAGTGACATTCGACAAGAATGTTTTGAGGCGCTACTTGATGGAAGAAATTTGACAATCACAATTCTACAAGATGACAGCGGCAACGCTGTTGGAGCTCATGACAAAGAGGACCCGAAGAAGGACCCCGCCCCCTCCCGACTGGGCAACGGCGGCCTCGGAAGATGGCGTCCACCGTGCGCGGTTTGACTCGCGAGCGTCTTTGGTCTCAGCAGAAGATTGATGATCACGAGTGGGAGCGGCCCCCCGCGGCCCGGCGCTCCTCGCCGCCCTCCGGTGTAGGATGCGCGTCGGCCGGCCGGCCCGCCTGTGCTCCCGGCGGGCGGCGTGCGACGCGGCATCCGCCTTGTCAGCAGTTCCTTGACCAGCGCTGCGCCACTCCCGCACGCTGGCGCCGCGGCAGGCGCTGCTGGGAGCCAAGCTGGCGGCTGCGGGGGGCTCTTCCCGCTTCAGACCTTTTACTTCTCATCACGGACCCCCGCCAACATTGGACACCCCCGCTGATTCTGCCATTTGTTTGTTTCCAATCCCAAAACAAACAAAAAAAGACACCTCTTTGCCATTTTGGGCGGAAAATCCAATGATTTTCCACCATTACACGTTAAGGTCAACAAGCGATACACCGATTATCAAAACAGACTCGATTCGCGTGACAATTCATTTGCGTCCATGAGCTTAATTTATTGCACCTGCACTTGTTTGTCAGTTTGTACCCTACCATTGACTGGTCCCCGTTCTGGAGCATCCCCATCTCCAAGCTTGACCCATTGAGGCCGGGATAACCGCGTTTCTACCGCGAGAGTGCTGTTGCGTTTTTCTCCCTTTAAAGCCGGGAGAGCGTGCCCGTCATTTTCTCTCTCTCTCTCTCTTTTTTATCCAATTTTTGGCCTCTTAACCCATGCAGGCCTAAAGCGGCTGGCTCAACAGCTCCCCAAAACCGCCGGTCGTCTTTGGAATTACCCTTGAAAACATAAAGTTTTCCCAGAAATTCAACACCTGCAAAGTACTTCCTATCTCCGCCCCTGTAGCAGACAGAAACATAATTCCATAAGAATTTGAGAGCTTATTAGACATGTGGCTTTCACACAGATCCGAGTTTATTCATCTTTACTGTTTCAATCGAAGAGGTAAAAATAAAGCGTGAGTGCAAGAGAAGCACTACTTTTAATTGAAAAAAAAAAATCGAGTGGTAATTACCATCCTCTTTTCTGTTACAAAGACGTCGATGTAGTCACGATCGACAAACATATATCTTAACCATATATCACGTTCGACTGGTTCTACTGCTTCAAAGTCCACAATCGCGACGTCTATATCACTGCCGTTATTCATTTCCGAGCTCCCGCGATCGACGGCGTCCGCCATTACTGCTCAAAAAAATTCCGGATATCTGCCGACGACTCATGACACCGTCGCCGTCATGTCTATTCTGATGCATTTCATTGGTTAAGAGACAGAGAATTAAATAATAAATAGAAAATGACATATACGCTCTGCCCGGCTTTAAGGGTAGAAAGACGCAACAGCGCTCCCGGCTCTAGTGGTAGAAACGCGGTTATGCGC
This sequence comes from Filicampus tigris, assembly GCF_054856515.1. NCBI lineage: Eukaryota > Metazoa > Chordata > Actinopteri > Syngnathiformes > Syngnathidae > Filicampus > Filicampus tigris. Next base: position 362,221 of record NC_141223.1, on the reverse strand, counting down.
TCCCATCCTTAATAGGTTAACCAAAATATTCGTGTGAGTGTGACGGTGTCTTGAGACCGCGGGCAATGTTCCGGAATTTTTGGGAGTAATAACGGCGGATGCCGTCAATATTTGTTTGTAGACAATGCCAATATGGACGCACGGTCATTTTTTTCAAATGACAAATAGTGCTTTTCTTGCACTGACACGTGATTTTGCCATCTTGGATTGAAGCAGTCAAGATGAATAAAGTGGGGCCGGTGTGAAAGCCACACGTCTAAGCGCGCCAATTCTTTTGGAACAATGTTTGTGTCCGCTACAGGGGCTAAGAGGGCAATTCTTCATTCTTTTGGAGGTGTTGCATTTGTGGGAAAACTTGAGGTTTTCCAGCGTAATCCCAAAGACGGTTTTGCTGAGCTGCTGAGCCCGGCCCTTCAGGCCTTGATGGCTTCAAGAGGACAAGCGCTAGGCAAAAACGGATAGAAATGGGGCTCGCCCGCTTGATGGCGCTGAAGAACTAACTTTGGAAATGCTGAAACAATCAAATCAGTGATAGGAAAACCTCGAGATGCACACCAACAAGACTGACCCTCAGTCTGTAGTCGTCCAAAGTCCAGATGCGACTGGCAAAGTCATTGGAGGCAGCCAACAGGTAGGAACCCTGCAGACGCACACACGCACACGCACACGCACGCGCTGATATTATCAGCTGGGCATTTGAATCAAAATGGAGCGTCCGTTATGTCAGAGACTTACTGCACTGTCAAATTCGATGCTGGTGATTCCGGCGTTACTGCCGGTCAACGCTCCTTTCGGTTCACAGCGACCTGCGCGGGGCAAACGAGTGCTTCCAGTCAATGGCTTCTTGAATTCAAAAGTCCAACATGCAGCAAACGCCGAGGCGCAATAGTTCACAACAGCCAATCGGCCATCAAACTAATCGACAGAGGATTCCGCAAAAAAGGCCTTCAAATATTAGTGCAAACGTTACGACAAACGCTTCCGACCTCGAACGGTTCTTCGGAACATGAGCGAGATTGGCAGGCTGTTACTTGGCACGCTGGTCACTGTTGTCGGCGCGTCGACTTGCGTCGCGACGTCCAATTTCTTGAACAGCGCCTTCAAGGCATGTTGGCGCCGTGCTCGACAAAAACAAAAGTGCGTTTCCTGGTTGCCTTGCGACCGGCACGCCTGGGAACGGGTGACGCAAGCGCGTCTCCTTCCCCTCAGAATCACGTGTCGCCGATGGCTCTCGTGAGCCCGCAAGTGCTCATAGCGGTCAAAAAATATATCAACAAAGACCCGGGGCAACACGGTGAGGGCTACACTGGCAGCTGTCGCGAGCATGCCGGGACGTCGGTGTCTCCGGCCGACCCAAACGGCCGCCGATGTGACGAACGAAGGTCTCAGGTTGAAAACTTGAGATCAGTAGCCGCGCCCCTCCCGGCACTGCCGCTCAACTCGCTTGCTTTTGTTGTCGGAGGTGATCACGAGGAGCCGAGAAGATCTGCGCACAGACTCCGCAGGTGATGTCACCTCCTGTCGGTGTGAGCGCCGCCTGGAGTACGCCGACACGTGGAGACTCGCAAGCGTGCCGGCGGCGGGAGGGGATTGGGGCTCATCAGACCTTTTACTGCTCATCATCGACCTTCGTCTGGCTGGCGGGCGGGCGGGCGGGCGTGCGTGCGTGCGAGCGAGCGTGCGACCCACCTGAGACCACCTCCCACAGCTTCACCCTGCGGTCCATCCCTCCTGTTGCCAAGACACGCGAGCCGGGGCTGAACCGCACGGCGTTCACCTCGCCGTCGTGCGCTTCCTGGACAAAACGCACCGGACGCATGAAAGGCACACAGAGAAAGGACACAGACCCGCACGCACAAACACTGAAGCACAACCACACACTGAAACAGGCAAAACGCCGTGCTAGTAGAATGTTTCTTCCTCTGCTACGTTGCAGATTTTAGTGCTCTGACTTGTTGGTGAATATTCCGTTCCACAGCGCGCGATTCTTCTTAACCCCAACAAGGACTGGACCATCGCACAAAATGACAGTTGGCCAGAGATGAGAGGTACGCGACCCCATTTTGCCGCTCCGTCCACGACCTGGGCAACCTTCCGTCATCGTCCCTCCGTCCTTATTCATCAAAATATAAATCATCATTCTCCAACCACGTCCGTCCTCGTCCTATTAAAGCGCATTCCGCCCTTACAGTCTGCCCCCGCTGTGTCCATGCACGACATTATTTCAAGCTGGCTAATTTGCCATTCACATCCACTTAGCGGCTGTGTGTATCTTGAGCGGATTGAATTGATAATTATCATATTGTGGGGAGGTTGGCCATGTGCTGTACAAATGCTCAGGATAAATATATATATATATATAAAAAAGGCGTTACTTACAAAAACGTGCAGCGCTGCGGACGGGACTCGGACCTCCACGCAGGCCCCCGACGGCGCCTCGTTGTTTTCTGGAGACGTACTCAAGGAATTGGCGCCTCGCCGTCTGCCGAGGACAACAACTCTAAAGCCGTCACGTTCAAACGGGAGCCGCAGCGCAAAACACACCAAAGGTGTCCCACCCACCCGAAGATGTTGGAGATGGAGTCCAGAAGACCACCTGGGGGGATCTGGGAGATTTTCCTACTGAAAGAAAAATCACTTTTAACAACAATGACCATCACTTTGATTCACGTGGCACCTTTGACAAAAACTCCCAGTGTACTTGCTGTTTGTTTGTTTTTTTTGGTCTTCTTTCCTAAAAATCTCTTGGCTTTGCTGTTTTGTGCTCAGGGCAGGGCAAGGCAAGGCAAGAAAAGTATGACTTTGGCGCCACCTTGTGGCCGTTAGCTTTGATTCATTGATGGCGCCTTGAGATGTCCCGTGCGACTTTTGTGATTCTGCGGTTAGCTTAAACATGTTGTAGGCGCCATAATTGAGTGTTATGTCATGTGGCGTTTTGGTTGATATGGTAACAGGCTGGTGGTCGGGTCACATGTTGTAAATGGCGAATGCCGGGTAATTTAAAGAGGCGCGCTTACCAGCTGCGCGGGAGAGAGAGTCGGGCCGAGTCGGCGTATTTTTTGTCGACCGCTTCTGTATGCTACGCTTCGGCTAGCTTAGCCACGCCACGGTTTCAGTATGCCCTATTGTGCTAATATCGAACCATTCGGAGTGTATCCGTGAAAGCCACGGTTTCATTCAAACCGATCAAAGCGCATACGAGACTCAAGTGTTTCAACCGTCAAGCCGCCGTAACAGCAGTGCGTCAGACAAGTACCCGAGCCACCCACCCACTTTCTCTCAGAAGCGACAAGGCTGCTTGGAGGCGCTACACAATGTTTCACACTCTTTTGTTTTGTGGCTCACTTTTAGAGTCGACTTCAAGCGCGAGAGGCATAAACGACGCCCGACACTCGGAAGAACAAAAGTGTATTCATTCCCCCCCAACAATTATTAAGGGCTTCAACTATACACAGTCAGTATGTAAATATTTGCTGCTTATAGTGTTATATCAATTATTTATTTTGCTGTAAGAGATTTCCACGTGAAATGCAACCGTTGCGAGCGGCGCTCTTCTGTGCACAGAGGAGCTGTGAAAAATGAGCCACGGTGATTTAGTTGTGGCGGAAAAACGTGGATTTCCACCGCGATGTCCGCATCGGTCACTTCCCGTGGTCTCCCGGGGCCCGATTGGCTAGCTAACGGCCCCAACGCACCAAACAGACGGCCTGTGGCGACTTTCCGACGTCGGATCAGTGTGTCGGCGAGGCCTTTCCAGCACTCGAGAATGGAAAAGTGTCCAACGACCAAACAAAGGTCCAGTCTTTTTGGTTTAGTTTGTCTCTTTGGTCGTTTCATCCCGAGCTCCCGTCGACGGGATCTTCCACTAACTTTAACTAAGCTAGCGGGGGGGAAACGTGAACCGCGATGGATCAAACGTTACCTGGGCGTTCTGCCGAGCGCCGGGCCGTGCGGCTGCTCTGCGCCCGCCTTCCCGGAATCCCCCGCCAGAACTTCAATGTCGTCGTCCCTGAGGAGAAGAACAAGTCAGCGCGGGCGCCGCGTCCGCCCGCTCGACAAGCCACAAGTTCACCGACGGGTCGACGACGGGAAGCGGTTCCTTGGCGGCGTCCGCCAGCTCCTTCTGCAGTTTAGCCTGTCTGCGTCTGGGAGGGGGCGAGAGCAGCGCGCGGGGAGGCGGTCACACGCGTGCCGGTCCGTCTGGGCGGCGGCGGCGGCGGGCTCCTCCACCTACCTGCTGTCCTTCTCGTTCTCCGCATTGAGTCGGTTGGCTTCCTGCGCCTTCTCGGCCATCCAGCGCGAGACCAGCTCCTGGTTGTCCTCCGTGGTCTTCCTCAGTTTCTCCTCCAGGGCGCTGAAGGTAATCTGCAGGGCGTCGTACTCGTCCTTCAGCGTCTGGTTGGCCCGCTCCAGGTCCTGCGCGACACACGCTTACAAGCTCAACGCGCTGGCAAGCTAGAAGACCGACAGACGGCTGCGCTCTCGGCTCCTGCCGCCTGGTTGGCAGTGCGGGGGTGGCGGTTGTGGTGGCATTAATTCAAATGGCCGATTAATCGGTGATCAGAGTTTTGTCCCCATCAAATCTCTGGGCACCTACAAATGAATCCCATTTCGCCTAACTGTCGTGAATGTCCTTGCAAGAGCAGGGGGCGGGTCCTCCTACCTGCAGGCAGTTGTTGAGATCTCGACAGTCGCCCTCCAAGTTGGCCATCTGCTGCTGGTACTCCAGCATCCTGAAAGACCAGACCAGCCGTCAGCGGGCGCAAATTGCCGGCCGAGGCGCCGACGATTTGCGCGGCAACTCACTTGGCCTCGTTGCTCTGGATCTCCTTGTCCTTCTGCTGGATCAGGTTGTTGAGCTCGATGACGGTCTGGGCCAGCTGAGGGGCGTGATGTGGCGCAAGGGAAAAAAAAAAGAAAAATGAAAAAAAGAAGAGTGCTAGCGGACGTTGGTCTTAGTCGGTAGACGGAAACGATAACGGAAGCCGGTTTAAAATGATCGGCGGACCGGCCTATAGGCGATTACTATTTCGTACATCGGGTGTAGGCGCGAGGCAATAAACGGACCAGGAAATTTTGGGAAAAGTGCACAGCTCTGGTCGCTAGCATAAGCTTTGGCCATGACGACAATGAAAAAAGAAATAAATAAAAAATGTGGATGATTGTTAAAAGCAATTGTTTCAATCTCAAATCAATGCTTTCATGGGAGACTACACAAAATGGAGAATCCTGACTATTAAGAGGCGAAATTTGGACAATTGGAAAATGGACAAGGTCTCCAAACCATGAATTGAGTATCAAAATCATCACCTATTCATTTGATCGTCAATTAGTTGTGGACTAGTTGTTGCACCTCTTGGAGTGACTAAGGCTAGGTTAACACCGCAGGTCTTAATGCTCAATTCGGATTTTGGGAAAAGAAAAAAAACATTTGAATTTTTTTGTAAGCGTTCATGCAGCATGACATGATAAATGCGACCTCGGCCTTGTCCGCCATACGAGCGCAAGCGTCGCCAAGGCGACCCGTATGCGCAGAGGAAGAGACGACGTCACTCACCACCGATTATTTACAGAAGTAAACGTGGTCCAACGAGTCGGGGCCTTTCTCCAGTGAAGCCATTCGGTAGGAGGTAGAAATAAATAGAGTATTTGGGGGAAACGGCGAGGCGAGGCTTTTCTATCTCATGTCATGCAGAAGTCACTAAAGATGACACATCATAACAGCGCATGCGTAAAAAAAAAAAAAAAAAAAAAAAAAAAATGAATCGATCGATCTGAACCGTGGCAGAATTACTATCCCCGTAAACGTCCACATGATGCTTTATGTTTCAAGCGGGATGAAATTCAAGTCAAACATCAAGTCAATACTATTAGACAACACAACTTTGCAGATTCGATCCCCCTGCTGCCAGCACTTTCCCTCCGCCCGCGCGGGGCCCCGGATGACGTCAATGTTGGATATATGCCACCTGGCCGTTTAGACCGCGGTCCAATTGCAAAAAATCCAAAACCTATCCGATTTAGGACCACATATGAAAGCCACCCAGGTCGGATTCGAAAAATTCTAAATTGAGCCGTTCAGACTGCCGTGAAAAAAATAAAATAAAATAAATCAGATATAGGTCGCAAAAAAATCCGATCTGTGTCGCATTTGTCTGCGGTGTGAACCTAGCCTAAGTGACTCGAATGGAATCGAATCCAGATCTTGGCTCAGTTTGACAGTCAACTTCAACTGAGTGGCTTGAGGCCTCGTTTGATGAACTGTTGACTATCTGCAAAAAGTACTGTCGTCGGGCTCAACGGCCCCCTCGCAGCTCTCGTAGCAACGGTGCGGTTAAGTCTTCTTTTAAAGAAAATATTGAGGACATCTGTCTGGATGGCTCAGAGCAAAAGGTCGCTTAGAAAAGCACGGTCGACAGGACGTCCGCCTGCACGCGCGCGCGCGCACACACACACACCTCTCCTCGTTTCTTGTGCAGCTCCGTCAGCTCCTCCTGATGGCGGATCCTCATGTCGGCCATCTCCTGCTGCAGCTGCAGCGCCAGCGCGTCACCGCGACCGCCGTCCGCCGCCCTGCGAGCCAGACACCCAGTCAGCCATACAAACGCCCACGGCGAGAGGCCTTTGGCCGTCGCCGGCGCTCACGTGGCTTCGTGTCCTCGTGTGACTTCGTACTTGTCCGCTTGGTAGCGCTCCGATAGGACGGCCCGCAAGTCCGACTTCTCCAGCAGACGATTATCTGAAACATATGCGCGTTGGTCGATGTGACTTCATTCCATTAATAAAGAAATAGATAGGGAAATATATAACGATTATGGGAAATAATCCTTTTTTTCCCCAAGTAATTGCCATTGCAATATGAGTTGCGATTTTTTTCCCCCCAAGGTACTTTCTAATGTATTTTTCAACAATTCATCTTTATTACAACAAACAACATCAAATCTGTAATGCCTCACACAATACCGAGGTAAAGGCAAATGAAGCATTCGTTTATATGAAAGACAGCTTATCGACGACAATTGGAGGTATATAGTTAGGAAATATTTTGACGTGCGCTTGGTTAAGCGTTGACCACGTCATTGTGCCGCACGGGTGTGGTGGAAACATAACAACGATACTAGTTCACAGAAGTTCACAAACAGTAACAAGTTCATGAAATTAGAAAACAGAGAGGTTCATGTGATTTGTCCAAAAGAAGACGAAGAACCCGGACCGTCCAAACAACACACGTACACGGTGACTGTTTCACCCCCTCCCCCCCTCCCCCCCCCCCCCCCCCCCACCCGCGGGAAGTTTGAATCAAAGGATCGAGGACCATGTAGCTGCGGAGGCATTAGCTTAGCGTTGTGGTGTCAATAAAGTAATGACCATTGAAACCGCAGCCTTCGCGATTACATTATTGCGTTTTTACAAATCGCTATTAAATTGCAAAGGCAATTGATCATTCAGCCCTAATAACCTAACCCTAAAAAACTCGTCTGCGTTCAGCCATCAAAGGCATCCGAATGGGGCGTCACTCACATTGATGGACGATCTCCTCGAAGCCGTGCCGCTGCAGACGGTCGCGAAGCTTCAGTTGCTCGCAGATGTGTCGCTTCCACGTGCAGGCGCCGCGTCGCTGCGCCATGACTACCTGAACGCACAAACAAGCGCTACATGAACACCGCTCTTCATTCGCGGGAACGTCCGTGACACTAAATTCGTTTTCAGTCACAGTCTTGAGGGGAGACTATTGGATTAAATGTCTTTCCAATTCCACTGTGGAGTATGCATGTTTAGGGTTAGGGTGAACTGGGGGCTCAGTATCTTGCTCAAGGATCCCTCGACATTGTCACATTGACCAGGGATTGAACCCACAACCTTTTGGGTTGAGAGACCACATGCCGCCCACCTCACAGAACACAACATTAACACAATTATCAATGTCGTTTAGAAGTCAAAATATAAAAAATAAAACATTAAAAAAGACAGAATCCCCTTTCAGGAAGGCAAAGGTGCATATATCTAAGTCAACGCAGGAAGAAAAAAAGTGTTTGTTTCCTTAAATAAAAAAAGCATAGTTTTAATATCAAAATGTTTTCTTTAATACAAATTTTAAAATATATCCTTTGTTCATTTCGTTCCACAGCATTAACCACAAATTAATCATAAATAGATTCTATAAATGAAGCCCAAAATACCTAATTTTGTTCTTTTGATTGCCGTCCTTGTTTTCGTGCGGACACTGTTGTAAAAGTAAAACAAGTAATCACACACTAGACAGTAAACAATGCCAATGAAGGCTTTGGCGACGGGGGGGGGGGTTAGTGTAGCCTCACCAGCTGAACCTTTTAGGGAAGCAGTAGGATGGAAAGCTTCAAGTGTTCACAAGGCTTCACCTGCCCCTCACGACTGACGGCGGAAGCTTCATTTTGCATCCCGACTTGAGATGTTCGCCAGACTTTTGTTTTCCTGATTGTCTGTCACGTGTTGTGGGCTCAGCACAACGTCGTTTACGTCACGATCGAGTCAAGCAAATTAAATAATAATAATAATAATAATAATAATAATAATAATAATAATAATGGGCTCCCTGGCGGATTACATGACGATGGGTCGAAGAAGCTACGTAATGATTTGTGCATATTTGAGAAGAAAAAAAAGAGAGGAACGCAAAGAGTCGTGACTCGACAAGTTAGCATGCTAAAGTAGCCGCAAATATCCTTTGGGAGGAGACATGCTCTCCGATACTCTGACGAAGTCAGAAACGAGATTCATACCAACCTGCGTCGTGAAGGGAGTTGTTTGACTTGGTTCTTTCGCCCGTCAAAATGTCCCGTTGCGTTGCGCTTCCCAGTCGACAGCACTTCCTTCACTATGCTCACTGCGCCTCGGCTCCATTTTGCCTCTGGAGGAAGGCGCGCTTCTTCCGGGCCGTCGCGGGAAAATGACGTCAAGCGAACGCCGTCTCGTTTTTATGCGTTTACCAAAGCTGCCAAACCAGCAAAAAAATAAAAGTTCCAATAATACGTGATATCAGTTATCGCGTCAAACCTTGGTAGGACTGATTTCCTCTTAAACCAACCAAAACGAAGGTTTTTTTTCCGGTGTTCTGATATTCTTTCCGACCCATCGAGACTTCCTACCAATGCCGAGTGCGCTTGCGCACGCATGCGCACCGCCGATAAGTGTTTTCGCGGGAATTTTGTAACTTTTTGTCCTACGCTCGGTTAAAAGCGGCGAGTACTTACTATTTTCCTTTTTATAGAGTCTTATTTGACTTTTACATTGCCTGAGAAATACTTTTGGCGCTATACCTGTGCGTAGTGGACACCCCACACACAGTTCTGCTCAAGAAGCCCTTACCTGTCAACTTGTACGTTTTCCCCGTATTTTAAACGTTTTTTGATCATTTCCAATTGTGTACGCCGTATAACAATTTTTGTGCGGAAATTTTTTTTGAAAAACTCACTGTTCAAAATTTTTTGAAGACGGTCTGAATGGCTCAATTCCGATTTTTTCAAATGCGACCTGGGTCGCTTTCATATGTGGTCCTAGATCGGATACGTATCCGATCTTTACCAATGCGTTAGCGGTCTGAACGGCCAGGTCGCATCTACCCGACATTGACGTCATCCGTAGCCCAAAATGTGCTCCGCGCAAGCAGAGGGAAACTGCTGGCAGCAGGGGATCGAATCTGTAAAGTTGTTTTGAGTAACACTATTGACTTTATATTTTACTTTAATTTAATCCCACTTGAAACATGAAGCGTAAAGTGGACATTTATGGCGATCGGGAAACGCTGGACCACATTTACTTCTGCAAACACAACGTCGGGTGTGACGTCATCTCTTCTACTGCGCATGCGGGCCACTTTGACAACTTATTTATAATGTAATATGAACGCTTACACAAAAAAATAGGATTTTTTCAAAAAATACGAATTGAGCATTAAGTTGTGTTGCCCGTCGGCTTGACAAGGAGCACCTGCGGCTCAAGCCAAACTCTGGCAGGCTTTCTGGACCTGGAGGATTTGCCACCTCTGGTAGACAGATGGGTAGATGTGTTATCAGCAGGGTAAAAGCTGCGCTCTGTCCGATTCCGTCGCCGTAGCATGACGTCGTTGGCCACCGGACATCTTTGGCTTCTTTGCATTTGATTGCTAACCGCCAATCAAGATGACCGCTGTACCACACAACTTAGCTCCCACGATCGAGACGCGCAAAGCAAGGCGATGGCTGATGGAGGGGCTACGCATCTCAATCCCATTTAAAGACACTCAAGGCTTTTAATCGGTTTGAAGGTTTTTTTTCGGCAATGAGTCAGTGTTGACACTCGCTCCTCTTGTCAGGCCTCTTTTGAATGAGTACCAATTAAAATATCGTTCGTATTTGGGTGCACTTGGTGCTTTACGCTTTCAAACGAGGTGACCGGTGGCTTGTGAAGAACGCATCCGGACCACGATCCCAGAGGAGGACAGACAGGACACTTGATGTCGACGATGACGGACACGCACGTGCACGAAGCTCCTGCTTTAGAATGCATTTCAAGGAATAAAAGTGGGCTTCGAAAATATAGAAAAAAAGACAAAAAAACCGTTCAAATGGTTTCGAGGACCTTAATCAAAAGGTATGAAGAAAAAAAGCAAAGGGTCTGTTATGTTTGGGCTTTTTTTTAGTTTCGTTTTCTCAGTATTTCTCGTCAATGATTTACCTGTCTGCATTCCACACCCTAGTGTTGGCCAATCAGCTCCCTCCGACCTTGTGCGTCTCGTCCAGGTGTTTGTCGTTGTCTCGTCAGTATACATGCTCGTATTTAAGTTCCTAGTGATATATATATATATATTATATAACAAAAAATATATAGTTCAAAATAATAGTACAAAATACAAAAATATTTGAAAATAAAAAATATAGAGTGAAACAAATGTGGAAATAAAATTAAAAACGATATGTTAAACAACGAGCTGGTAACGCGAGGACGTCTTTTTGCCACAACTTTTGAACACAATTTATGCACAAGTTACACAAAGGACTGTACATTTGTATTTTAATTGTATGTGGTCACAGACGTTATGGACCGATATACATGATTGGATTCATCCGAATATTATTCAATTGAAAGAGCTTTTTATAGAAGATGTTTCCTTGTTTTAAAAATTGGTCAACACTATTCTTACCTTTGGGAACATGTTTCTATATACACAAATGTACAATTTTGAAGGTGAACTTCTTCTATTCCTTTATTGGTACATTTACTACTTAAAATGTCGATACCATTAATGTAGAGATGATTCATAATTTGTTCCTTATAAAAGCACAAGAAGCTACACCGCTTCAGTCCGACCACGCAGAGACGTCATGCCACGCGGCGGTCGCGGCTCGGGAGGCGGACTATGGAGGCCAATTTGCTGCAAAAGTAACTTGTACTAAGGAAATGGTAAAAAAAACCATTATATTCGTAGAGAAAACAATTTGTGAAATAATTTGGTATCTGAAAAAAGAAATTGTACTTGTAAAAAAAGGAAAATTTGTACCTGTAGAAACGACAAGTTGTATGTGTGAAAACCAAAATTCTCCTTGGTAGGAGAAAAAACGACTTGTAGTTGTGGAAATAAATGCTGTACCTGAAGCAAAATTTAATTTGTACTGTTTAGTACCTGTATGGATGGCAATTGTAGTTGAAGAAGTCGCCACTTGGGGTCGCGAGTGGTTTTTCTGCTGCTGGCCACACAAGTGACTTTTGCACCTAATTCACCTCCATACAAAACGGGCATGCGGCGGAAACCTGCGAGAACGAAGTCATCCCGTGCTCAATGCTCATCTCCTAGCACATTCCAAATACGGTGCAGTCCACGACGATACGGGAGGTGCAGTGTAAAACTCACGTCTGCAAGTAGAAGCATGTCATGCTTGGCGTCGGCGGCCGTCGGGATCGTTGCACGCAAGTCGATTGGACAATGTGCAGCCGCGGTAGCACACGGAAGGAATGGGCTTCTTGCGAGGAGCACTTGACACATGCTCAGAGCGTTTCTGGTTTGAACTGCGATAGGAGAATTGAAGAGCAAACGCAAGAATGCGGTACCTCCACCACAAAATAGTCTCTCCCAATCCTTCCTTCCATCCATTGTCAAAAGTGCAGTTTCGTGTCACAGCCATTCCACGAATTTCTGATGTGAAAATTCAAGACAATCCACAAAGGTTGTTTTGTAAACCGCAGCTGTTTAGATGAGCAATTCCGATTCCTTTGATGTGGGCCTTCAACAGCATTCGAAAGAAGATGGCCAATTAAAGATGCGTTTCGACTGAATGGCCATCGACTGGAGAGAAATTGAGCAATTGCGCAAATAAGCCTGGCGCTTCGGCCGATTCCTTTTTTCGGTTGCTCATTGATGTTTGAAATGGTTTGTGTTTATTTCCTTTTCTCTATTATGCACGCAACCGAAAATCGACTACACCTTCATCCCTCCCAAAAGTCGACTTTGACAGACAGATGCTCGATTGAAAGTAGATGCAGCTTGTAGCTTGTCCCATAACAAAGTGGCTGTTATCACTTGTGGGAAACCGGACACGTGAAGATGGTGCAGGCAAGTATTGGATTGACCTTTGGCAACAACGTGACACGGGACTCTGGTGTAGGTCAGCAAAACTTCACCATTTCAATCAAATCACTTCAGATAATGCACGGGTGGGTGGGGGGGTGTTGCTTTTTCATCCCTTGGAGCTTTTCTTTTTCTCCTGCGTTGACGATAGACGGACTGGCGGACCTTTGACGTTTACTGACGGAAGCGCGCTCAAAATAACACGACGGACAGACGATGACGGTTTGGCCCGGCTCGAAAAACAGACCGGAGCGATGGGATGACGGACGGACGGACGGACGGGTACCTTGGCCGCTGACGAATTGACGGGCCGGCAAGTCCAATCCCCAACTCCGGTCACCAACCCCCACCGGCTCCTCTTTTCTATTATTGGACACCAATGCTTCTATTGGCTGAGTTGTTTTCTTCTCATTGGAGACCGACACAGACGGACGGCTGACGAATGGCGGCACACTTGGAGGGAAAAAAAAAATGACGGGCTAAGTACCGACGGGAGCTGATTTTCCTCCGTCAATGGTACGATCACGAACCTCGCCGGCCTGACGGCTGACGGGAAAGCGCCCCGCCCCGTCCGCCACGCGCGCGTCTGTCTGTTGTCAGGGTAGCCGAGCGAGGGCCGCATCTACTGTGCGCGCGCGCGAGCGTGTCGACCAGGATCTCCGCGGGCGGCGGTGACGTGACGGCTGGCTGCGATCGGCCGGCGTCGTTTCTAGCTAGCGTAGGTGTGTTTGTTTGCATGTAAAGCGTGACGGGTGTGCTTTTCTGTCAAGTGTTGCTGAAAGGATTTCCATTCAAGAAGAGTCTGTCAACCCTTGCACTTAGGCTGGCACAATCACTTTCCGTTTGGCCGAGAGGGAGCGGGCATGATGAGGAGGAGGAGGAGGATGTGACTTGCTGGGTTACAGGACGTATGGAGGGAGGCAGGCGCGTTGCGTTTGAATGCTTGAGTGACTGCGTGGAACATCCTCGCCGCTTTAGTTTTGGCGGTGGGCGGCGCGCTTCTCGAGCGCCGCGTGAATAGCGACGGTCCCAAAAGAGCGCCGATGACGGAAGGCCGCTTCAATCGAGGCGACCGACGGACGCTTCGAAAAAATGTCAGAGCGATAAAGACGGGCAGAGACATCGTGCCAGGCCGCTGACGGAGCGGCAAAAGTGAGTCGGCAACTCACAAATACTCAACTCAATGATGATTTGGGAGGGACAGGACTGACGCAGGCCTCAAATATTTGCGCACGGTCGAGCTTTCGCTCAAAGTAACTGATAGAATTTGGCTTTTGGCAAGCAGCTACTATGCGCGGAGCTCCTCAATTTGCTCAACATTTGACTGCGCGCGCGCGCCTCTTTCCAATTTATCCAAGGTCTTTTTTCAAACGCTTTTGGTAAACATGGCTTTTTTTTCTCTCCACATTTAGAATTCAATGGGAAATGTGACAAAGCCGGAATGGAAAAGAGGCCTTTTATTGTGGAGCTGCTGTTGTTTAGCAACCTGAGAAAGGGACGCCTCCGCCGTCTGTTGCCACAACGCTGGGGCGAGGCCCTTGTTCCGCCGCGTACGTCACTGCTGCACTTGCAAGAGTTCGAGCTGGTCCAGCAGCTGCTGCTCCTTCTGCATCTTCTCCAGCTGAAACAAGAGCGGCGAGTCAGCGCGGGCGAGTCAGCGCGGGCGAGTCAGCGCGGGCGGGTCAGCGCGGGCGGGTCAGCGCGGGCGGGTCAGCGCGGGCGGGTCAGCGCGGGCGGGTCAGCGCGGGCGGGCCTTCCCCTGCCGGACCGCCCGCGGCCCAACAAGGTCAATCCATCAACAAGGAACAAACAAAAGTATGATTTCTTCCACGAGGTGACATGCAGCCAATACTCGGGCTGAGGTTGCAAATTGCGATTTCGGGGTCATTGGGAATAATGGTGGTTTCTCCTCATCGGGACGTGCGCGCTCCACTTTCACAAGTGTTTGGTGGTGTCGTGAGTGGGAGTGCTTTTCCTTATGAGCAGGTGCACTCACGTGTGTGTGGTGGATCTGGAGGTGGGCGAGTGCAGGGGAAAAAAACTCTTTTGTTGAGGTGAAACGCAATTGTGAGTCACCGCAAGGGACCTTCATACGGCGCGAGAGCGGTTCCGACCGAAAGAACGCTCGCACGGCAAAACTCAAGTAAGCGCCCGTCACTTTCCGACACTTAGCTCGGAAGCTACCGCAACAGTTGGCGTGCGCGTCGCCAATATTCAGCTCCCCTGGTCATGCAGTCAAAAACTCGGCAAAGGAACGACCGTACCCGTGTAGGACTGGCTGCGGCGAGCGCTTCCTGCCGCACCAAAGAGCCAGATTCCTTGCGTTCCTTTTCAGGCCGCGATTTGAAAAAGGCCAAGAAGGGCTTTGGCGACGTGGCTTTTCAAAAGCCAGATAGCAGCAGCCAATATTGCGCTTTTGGACGGATTGTCGGCCGCACGTCGACGCGGCGGCGGACGTCCGGCCTTTCTCTCTTTCGGGTCCAATGCGGACGTCGACTATTTGGTGTGGTGCCGCCAATCGTTGAACTCCGTCACTTGCTTTTTTTCTCCTCCAGACCACTTTTTGCAGCTGCGCGTTTCCAGACATCTCCCTCCATCGGGCGTCGATCGAGGCAAAAGAGTTTTGGCTCCCAAGCCGAGCAATTCGCAGCACGTCTCACTCGGATCCAAAAAGACTTTTTGGCCTCGGACGTCACGGGGACCGGGACAAAAAAGCGGCCGACGGGGGGCTGACCTGGTTCTTCTGCAGAACTCGTCCGCACGCTTGTTGCTCCTTCAGCTCCTCGATGGCTTTCAGCTTCTGCGACACAACAAAGAGCGGCGTGACAAACCCGAGCCGCCTGGGTGCAAGCGGCTTGAAAAACAAGAGTCCGCTGGCCTCCCTCCGCTCAACGCAACCTCGCCTTTGCGCGTTAAGCAACAAAACGTCTCATGACTCGCTGTTGACCTTCTTGACGTTCTTGATCTTCTTATCCGTCTCGGGGTCGCCGCGGGTCTCCGTCGATGGGCTGCGGGCGACGGGGGCGGGGTCGGGGGGCGGTCGGGCCTCGGGCTCGCTCTCCTGCGGAGGACAACGCCGAGCGTGAGGCGCCGAGGGCGACCTCGCGCGGACAAAAGTGGCTCGAGGAAGTTCGACTTGTTGCTATGGTAACCTTCACATCGGAAACAACAACGGTAACGCGTTTGATGCAAAACACGAACCGAACTAGCGATGAGATGAGCCCCCGACACGCAACGCCGATGTTCAAAAAGACATTTTTACTGTTGTCCGGTAACGCCGAACCTGTTGCTACGGTAACAGCAAATAAGTCAAAGGTTGAATTTGACATGACCTGTTTGGCGGCTTTTCGAGCTTCTCGTTTCTTCTGATTCTTCAGTGCCGCTTTGGACAAATTCTTGTCGGAAGGACGCGTGCTCTGTGGCGCCTCCTCCTCGTGCTGGCACACACGCACGCAGGCAGGCAGGCAGGCGCACACACACACACACGCGGTTGCATCAAGTACAAACAGCACGCTTTTTCTTTGCATGACAACAAAGAGCCAATTGGTGACTTTAGCGCCCGGCCTCACCAGCTTGGAAGTGGGCGCGGCCGGGAGGTGCCTGAGCGCGGGCGGCCTGTAGGCCCGAGCGGGCGCGGCGGCCGGCGGGCCGCCGCCGGCCGTCTGGTGCCGCGGCGGCCGCTCGGGGAAGCTTCCGTCCGGGAAGGGCTGCCAGCGGACTTCCCACAGCTCGCTGCCGGCGGGCGTCTGGTGCGCGTGCGCCACGCCGCCCGTGTAGTGACGCACCTGGAAGCCGTTGCCCACGCGCAGCCGCGGCGAGCACGTGGCCGTCAGCACGTGCTCGCCGTCCGGACACCAGCTGAAGTGAGTGGTGTCTGCCGCCTGACTTTTGGACACCTGAACGCAGGCAGGCAAGCAGGTAGGCAAGCAGGCAGGCAGGCACGCAGGCACGCACGCACGGATGCACGCACACCGCCTTCATGTGCGACTGCGCTGTGTGTGTTACTTATTCTGACTTGATTATTTGGGCTAGGGTCACATTCAAACTGCAGGCAAGTGTGACCCCGATCGTATTTTTTATTTTTTTTTATTTTTTCACCTCACGCGCGACCCGAATGTGACTTGACAGTCCGCACGGCTCGATTGAACTTTTTTTCTAATCCGACCTGGGTCGCTTTGATCCGCGGTCCGAGATCAGATGGGTATGGGATTTTTTTTTTTTTTTTTTTTTTTTGGAACACGACCTGAGTGCGAACGGCCAGGTGGCATCTCTCGGGCCTGGCCGAGCGCTCCGATGTGCAAAGTCGTTTTGAGTGACAGCATTGACTTGGTGCGTGACTTGATTTGAAAGTCGCCATTTATGGTGGCGCTTCATTTAGTATGCGCGGGCAATGACGCGACGTCGTCATCGGAAGACGGAGACGGAAAAGGCCGACCTCATTTCCCCCAAATATTTCGACCTCCCTCCTCCCGCGCGGCTCCTCTGTCGATACGAGATGAGCCCAACACGCCGCAGCGCTATTTACTTGCGTAAACATTCTGTTGTGAGTGGTGGTGACGTCGTCTCTTCTTCTTCGGAGCACGCTCCGTTGAGTTAACAGCTTCTTCCTCGTTGGTTTAAAAGCTGCTTCTTCTTCTTCGGTTTAAACGCTTCTTCTTCTGCCTACATCACGCACCATGCTGCGATCGGGTTTTTTTTTTTTTTTTTTAATCAAACGTTTTATCGAAGGCATTTTCTCTTGGTATCGATCACGTGTCAACGGCGATACATAGATATCGAATTATCGGCCCAGCCCCAGCGCAAGCGTTCACACGACATGATGAATGCGACCTCGGTCTGTCTGGCGGCGTTTCAGTGTTTGTGTCTCCAAAGTGACCCGCAAGCGCAGAAGGCCGCTTCGGTCGCATTTCATGGAGGAGTCACGTCACGACAGATGATGATGTACCTTCATAATCGCGCGGGGGAAAAAAATCTGAAGTGTGGCTGAATTACTACCATGGCCATAAATGGCCACTTGATGCTTCAAGTGGGATTCAATTCAAGTCAATACTGCGACCGAAAACAACTTTGCAGATCGAACCTCCCGCTGCCAGCACTTTCCAGCCGCGACGCGGAGCGCCATGTCGGACACGCGCGACCCGGCGCTTCCGACTGCGGCCGACTTGCAAACAATCCCGTGCGTATCCCATCTAGGATTGCATATGAAATTGAAAAAAAATGAATAAATCATCTGAATTGAGTCGATCAGACTGTCCTAAAATTGGTTTTAAATAAATACAAATCTGACACGGGTCGCATATGGGCAAAAAAAGAAAAAAAACCCAAAAACAATCTGGGTCGCGTTTGCCTGCGGTGCAAAGAGAGCCTTTGAAAATGAGGCCAAATGAGTTTCAAGTTTCTTGTGGCGCGGCGCTCCTCACCTGTTTGTACTTGTTGGCGTCCCAAACTTCCATCTGACCCGGAAGATTGCCGAATCCCGCCAGGACCAGGATGTGACCCTGCGGACTGGAGCCCGCCCACCGTTAAGATTGTCACCGGGAAGCGGAAGAAGCGAGGAGGGGCGCAGATGGGGCGGCGGCAACAGCGGCCTCCCTCACCTGTAGTAGGCGGCGTTGCGAGGGCCGCTCCCAAAGTCGAAGACGGCGTCACACTTGAGGTTGAAGATGGTGGCCTTGGCCGGCATGAAGCCGTAAACCACGCAGAACTCGCTGGACTTTGGACTCCAGGCCACGTCGTAGATGGGGCCGTTCTTGGCTGACGGGAGGGTCAAAAGAAGCGCCATCAGCGTCTCGTCCGCACCAAAGAGGCCCCGCCCCCACCTCCTCATCCCGAGCTCCACCCGCAGCCCGCCGCGCAAACGCCGCCCCCCGTTTGCCAACAAGCGCATCACGTACGCCTGATGCAAGCGTTCCGTGAAAAAGGGGGCTCGGGCAACTCCAGTAAAACCCCTCGACAAGTCGCTTTTGGGGGAGCCGCCGCAAAACGACGCGAGCGCAACCTCGGTTCCGTCCTTTGCCTGTGCGGAGATTGTGAAGCACCGGCACAGGTGTTTGCAAACGGACGAGAGCTACTTGGCCTTGTTGGCCGCAACGTGCCAAGAGTGACAACTCGCTAGCGTTAGCTCAAGCGGCATCCGCTTGTTGGAATCCACGCCCTTACCGGAGTCGGAGGGAAACCCGTCCAGCGACTCCTCCTCCAAAGCGAAGCGCTTCAACCGTTCAACCTTTCGGGCAGCTCGCACTTTGGAAAGGTTGGGCGCGTGAGGCGCGGCAATTTGAAAGACGTGAGCTGGCCGGACTTTTTGGCTTCTTTGACTTTTCTCTCATTTGAGGTGTCGAACGTCTTTTGAGGCCTTTGGCTCGTTGGACTTTTGAATGATTTGACCATTTTGGAACGACTTGACTTGAAGGGTCAGAATTTGAAGACATTTGTGACTTTTACACCTTTCAAGTGTTTGACTTGAGAGTTTGATTTGGGGGGAATTATTGCCTTTGGGAGCATCTGACTTTTGGGGTGCACTTGACGTTCAGACGTTTTGAGTCCTTGGACAGTTGTTAGCTCCCAGCGCTGCCACTAGCAAGGCTTTTCTCTGCATAATCGCGAGAGGTCAGGCAGCCCCGGACACCCGGCCCGTCGCCGTCGTCGTCATCAAACTCTCACACAGCTGCACGTGTGCCGTCTCCCCGCCGACGTGGAGGTAGTGCAGCGTCTGCTCTCCGTAGTACGAAGCTCCGCTCTTGTCCACCTCGGTGCTCGCCGTCACCAGCACGGCCGACGCTGTCGCCACAAAAAGCACAACACGGGTCGGCCACGTGGGCGGAAAGGGCAAATCTTAAGCTTCTCAAGTTTGACGCAAGTGAGAAAACGTCGAGTGAGTCGAGTCGAGCGAGCGAGCGAGCCTCACCCGCTACAACTTTCCATTCTCGCCGCAGTTCAAGTCAAAGCCTTTGCCAAGTTTCGAGCCGGCAAGTCCTAAAGTGGGCAACTCCGGAGTGAGCGGCCACATGCGAGAGCGCCCCCTACCTTTGTTGTTCCACAGCATGTTGACACGGTCGGCCTTGAAGAAGCTTTTGGTGGCCAGGGCGGCGTCGGGCCCGGCCAAGCGCGGGTACTGGAAGATGCGCACAAACGACGGCGCCCCTTTGCTACCCGGGACGTACACGCACACCTGATGTGCAAACAGCAACGTGCGCACAATCACCCGTCAGGACGGCGTGGCGGGGAGGAGGAGGAGGAGGAGGAGGAGGCGGGGGAGGAGGCGGGCCCCCGGAGCAGGCCGGCATTTCATTGCTCACCTTGCTGGGATGACTTCCTGGTGAAAGCTCAAAGTTGGCAATTTTCTGCATGTGAAGCTTGTTGGCGATGACATCTGCACACAAAGATGCTTTAGCATTAGCGCGAGATGGGCGGTTTATGTCGATTGATAATCTGATTGGGGCGCATGAAAGCACTTATTCCCACGTTTGGGAACAAAGCGTCTCGCCGGCGCACGTCTGTGACGTCAGTGTACACGTTCGTGTTAGTCCCGCAAGCTAGTAGAAGCAGAGCCGGCGGTACATTGTTTGAGTCCATAAAGTTTGCAGCAAAGTTTTGAGTGTCCGTCAAAACGGTCAACCTGATCATCATTTTAAATCGGATTCTAGACACTGTGTTCATGCCAATGATAGGCCCCTCCACAAGAAAAGTTATTTCAAGCTTTCTAACATGCTGTTAATTAGTAAAGGGACACACACACACACACGCACTGAAAAAAAGTACACACAATACAAACACGTGAGAAAAAAGACAAAGAGAAACAACGACCCTGACGAAAACATCCAAAGCAAAAGCCTGTCGTCAAGGCTTAGCGCGTCACGTCTATTAGCATGTGCGGCTAAAGCGCGTACATGCGTTTGTGCGCGCTTACTGAAATTGTTGTCTTCAAAGAAGTGCAGCTCGTTGCTGACCATCCTGACGGCCACCTTCTCGTCCGGGGACCAGCTGGGACACCTGCGCGTGCGACACGTGCGTCAAGCCGGGCCGCAGGGGGCGGGAAGGGGCGCGAAGCGGCCGCTTACCAGGCGTCCGCCGCCTTCTTCTGGAACAAGCCTTTGAGCAGGCCGGCGCCGGGCAGCTCCCACAGACCGAGGTTGGCGTCGCCCTGGGCCTCCCCGCCGCTCTCTGAAAACGCACGCCGCACCTCCAGAACTCAAACGCCGTTTGGGCTTTCGCCAGGACGCAAAAAAGCTGACGACCGCGACAGCGTTGAAAACAACTCTCGGATGCATCGATGATCCCTCCCGGGATTTACGACTAAACAACCAAGCTCTCAAAGTCTTCTTTTCCCGAACGCTCCTGGAATTTCTCGGCAATCGTCTTTTTTCTTCGCACGCCAATGACGCAATTGAAGCTCCAAACAAACGCGCTCCTTCTGAGATGGATTGAAATGCGTCGGCGTCAACGCTGCCACGGAGTTTCCTCCCTCAGGCGGACGGACGGCGCGGCGCGGCGCGGCTGTTGGCCGGATGCTCACCGCAGACGGCGCGGCTTCGTTTCATCGGCCATTCTGACAAAGTTGACAAATGGCATTGGAGCACTTCCGCTGCGGTCTGGCAAGCCGGAGCCAACTTCCTTCTGCGCCAAAGAAAAAATGGCTGTGGCCAGCCCGCACTCCACCGCGCTTCAAAAGCGACCGCGCAATCAAAGTCTCCGCGGGCAAGGTCACGCTTCGGCTTCGTCTTCGGCGGAAGTCCATCGTCGGAACATTCCAAATGCCGATCGTTGGTGTCATACCTTTGTTATCAATCACAGCGTCCTCAACTCATTCACTGCCATGGACAAATGGACACAACCCAGCCATTCAATCCCAGGAATTTATCAATATTTTTTTTTTTCCAAACGCTAGGCTCAAAGAGGGTCTGAAAACGTCTGGCAGTGGATGAGTTAAAGACAAAGTCGACCCAAACGCATTTTTTCCGCCAATGGCTTCTTTGCAGGCCCACTGGTTGAAACACGGCATTCGGATGAATATTGCCTTTGTGGAATAGCAGTTAGGGGGCGGCCATTTTGTCACTTCTGTCGACTGAAAATATGACATCACGGTTGCTCGGGTAGCGACTAGTCGCGACTAGTCACGACTCACCAGTCTTGTGAAAATGCGTCGGCAGAGCCCCGCCCGAGCAACCGCGATGTCATTTTCAGTCGAGAGAAGTGACAAAATGGCCGCCCCCTAACTGCTATTCCACAAAGGCAATATTCATCCGAATGCCGTGTTTCAACCAGTGGGCCTGCATAGAACATGTTCTGGAACAAAAGTAGATTTGGCTCGACTTCTCCTTTAAAAGCCGAGCAGCGGGTGGCACTGTCAAGTCAGGCGCCGGAGGCATTTTGCTTTTTGTCTTCTTTTCAAAAAAGGGGACCCGTTTGCCTCGCTTGGCATGACTCCCACATGGGGCTTTTCTGACGTCGCGCCCGCTCGCCGACGATCGGTTCATTCCACTGTCCGATTGCTCAGGTTTGCCCCGTTTGCCTCAGAAAAAAAAAAAAAACGGTGGTGTCACGGTATGAAAACTACAGCTCTAAATGCCCCATTTTCCAACTGAACATCATCTATTTTATTTGGAAACAGAATATGAAAATCAAATCATTCTGAACAAAGCAAGCCCGATTAAGATCAACAGTCATCTTACTGGTGTAGGGCTGCCAGGTGACCAGGATGTTGGCGAGAGGCGAGAACCGCAGCATGGCCGTCTTGGGGAGCTCCAACGTGGCCACCGAAGATCCGTCCGACGCCCGCGCCACTGACACGCTGGCGGACAAGAAAGTCAAAAGGCTGCCGGCGGGCAAGCGTTCAAGCGGCTCTCAAATGGCATGCCTCTCGTGCGGCACATACTCAAAGGTGCACCCCATGGGTCCGCGCCGGAGCCTGGACTTGTCACACTGATGTCAGTGACCTGTACTTGTCAGCGGAGCCTCGCGTTACCAACTTGATGAGCCCGTTGCTCATTTGAAACATTCTTAAAGCCAGAATGGAAATGCAATTCATCCATTCCAGCCCCTAAATTAAGTCACAGTGACCTTTTTTAACCAGTGTGTGGTTAAAAATAAATATAATACAATATAGAAACAGGTGGAAACACTCGCTATTATAAAGAAATTAAAATAAACTTGAAAAAAAAAACAAGCTAACTATTCATTGCTCATTAAGTTTAGCAGGAGGGGAAAAGGACTACAGCTCCTAATTGAAAAAGTTTGGTCCATAATAACAGGGAGAAAATCAGATTCCAGTGTTGCTTATGTCGGCTTCTTTTCAAATTCATCAGTTGATTTTGGCAAACCAATTCAGGGAAACGCGTCTGTTTCTGTTCTTTTCAAATTCATCAGTTGATTTTGGCAAACCAATTCAGGGAAACGCGTCTGTTTCTGTTCTTTTCAAATTCATCAGTTGATTTTGGCAAACCAATGCAGGGAAACGCGTCTGTTTCTGTTCCCCACATATGATGAAGTGGGATGCCACCTTGTCATTTGGCTACAGATTTCGTTGGGTCATTTCTAGAATTTGGGGACTGCCTCGCTCACGCTATCAGCAGCGAGCGCGTCCTCATTTGTCTGTCGAATACAAATCAGAACAACACCAACAGCACCGCATACGTGGCCTGGATCCAAAAGGTGGGCGGTAGAGCGCACATCTTTCTGCTCCTGTCCGACCCGAATATTCGCACTTCAATGTAAGATGCGGCCAGCGACACCACGGCCGTTTTGCCCTGACCGGGAGTGGGAGATGGGGGCAGGCGTCAACTAACAGGCAGCGCCATTTCCCCACAGAGATCATGCACCACCGCCCTCCCTCCCTCCCTCCCTCCGTCCCTCCCTGGGACAGATTCAGAATGGGCGCGGGCGTGGCGGCCCGGTCAAATCGCATACTCACACTTTGCCATTGCACCACGCCAACAGCGAGCCGTCACGGCTGAACGTTAGGCAGCGGCTCGCACCGGGATCCCTGGGTGACACACACACGCACGCACGCGCACGTTCAGTCACAGGCTGGGCGATGACATCGCTGATGATGTCACTGATGAGAGCACCTGGGGAAGGCGGCGTGCTCTTGGCAGGTAGGGGGACCGCGGCACAGCCACGTCCCGTCCGACTCCCTCACTGAAACAATACGTACACTTGGTCACGCACACACACACACACACACACACACACACACACACACACACAGAAACACAAAAGCACAAACTCACACGTACACAAACAGACCATGAAAGAAAGTCGCAAATTCCTGCTCTTTCGGTGATCCCGAGAGCCAAAAAGAAGTCTGCCGGCTCTAGGGCCTTTTCTATCCGGGCACCGGTGCTTTGCAATGCCCTACCCGCGGATATTAGAGGCGCTGCCTCAGTAGAAAGGTTTCAAACACGACTATAGACTTCCTTCTATACTTTTTGCATCGAGTCAAACTTTTTGTTGGCCTGTTTACTGCCGCTTCTATTCTCTTTTCTGGCTTGGGGATGAAGTGATGATGAATTCGCCCTTTGGATTCTACAGCAACTGAACACTACTGAAGACGACAGGTTGACGACATCCTCGGAGATTTCTGCATTGACCGACTGGCCAGGGACCCACTTCAGCCAAGTCGTCTTCCTGCAACGCTTCATCTGACTGACTTTCACATTATCTTAACCAACAATTGTATAGCGTCATCATTTGTGTTCAATGTTGTCCGCTCGGCATAAATTGCAGCCTGATCGTCCCGGATGGGGGACTCCCTCAACTGTGGCCCGTTCTCAGACTGTCCATTTTTTTTTTCGGGGGAGTTTTATCCTTGCCCTCCTGGGGGTAAAGATCAGGGGATGTCAATCATCAACTGTGGCCATCTGAAGCCCTTTGAGACTTTCTTGTGATTGGGGGCTAAAGAAATCAATTGGACTTGACAAAACGTACACGCTTCACTCACACACCATCCATCCTCTGTGCCGCTTATCCGCACGAGCGTCACGGCTGTCAAAATATTGCAAGGATCCAGACTGATTATTCTTTACCAGGAGCACAGTGATCATTAGCCTGAAATTTTAGGGGCGCAAGTAGAACATGTAGGGCAGCACATGAATCACAAATCAACTTGCAATGTAAATGTTCATTCACATTGCCACTCGTTTTCTCCAAATTATTGAGTAATGGGCGGAAATGTGGTGCATAAATTTGTCAGTACCAAAAAAATATTCAAGAACATTAACCCGACCACCGCCAAAAAAAAACCCAGCAAATGTGTTGGTCGTACAGGTGTGAGTGGATGAAAGATCTACAATACAATACAATTTTATTAATACAGCGCATTTCATAACAGCTAGAGCAGTAACAAATCACTTCACATACAAATAACAAAATAGCCAAAAGGTCAACTAGAACGAAGAAGAGAAATACGGCGAAATAACGAACCTGCTAAGAGGGGTACTGGCGACGCCATGTTGTTCACGTGACGGAAGGAGAACACATTCAGCCCGGAAATACGTCATACGGAGGCTCGTCGCTCACTGCCACGTCAGCGTGGAGCTCAGCTTTTGGTACACGTTTACTGTTTCTCTTTATATTTCAACTTGTCTTTTTTTTCCAATAAACCATGATCACAAGCTAAAATTGATTTAATTTTCAAACGTTTTTGCGACTATTTTGATTACAGGAAGCGGGTACGGGGAGGTTTTACTAACACTTCCCGTTTAAAAATAAAAGTCTAGTGAGTCACTTGTAACTCGTGAACAAAATGACGCAGTGAAAATATTTTCCCCTTCCGTTCAACCACGAAACGGATCGTGTGGTCAAGGCCAACATCAAGTCGTATCGTTTCTCCAAATACAACAGGGGCGCAGCAGGAGATTTTATTTTGAAATCGTGTTTCGGACGTGAAGGTGGGCGCGTGTACCTTGATAGCACAAGTGGCGGCGGGTGGGCGGTTCTTTGCCTTTTTGAGTACGTCGACAGGCGAAAGTCGCTCCCACTTCGGAGAGCGCCTCAGCGAACTTTCTGTCGGCAGCAGCAGCGAGCAGCCAAGGAAGAAGCAAAATCGTCAATCAGCAGCAATACTTGGACGACAAGATGGTGGCGAAGCAGAGGATCAGGATGGCCAACGAGAAACACAGCAAGAACATCACACAGAGAGGAAACGTGGCCAAGTCCACGGTGAGTCCAAAATCACGCAACGGCACGTCACGGTCAAGCCAAGATCACGTGTACACTCTGCACTTGTGTACGGAAGGAAGGAAGGAAGGAAAGAAAGAAAGAAAGAAACGTAACTGTCAAAGTAGAGTTAGGTATCGCCGATCCCAAAAGTAGACTCTGAACTGCATTAAAGTAATACTTTTACGATCAATCGGTTAAGATGTGTTTGTTTATTTATTCAATCAATCTCCAGCTGTTGTTGACAAACGGGACATAGTTTGCACCAACCTAAATTGATGGCGGTTCAGTTCCTGGTTTGTTCCGTCACATCCGCCAGGAAATCATCAAGTTGCTGTTCATTGTTCTCCGAAGTAAAAGCGGATGTTTTCAAATGTTTTATTTTGAAGGATAATCGGTCTGACAATCGGCTTTGAGTAGTGGTGCAACAATTCATGGCTTAACCAACAACTAATCGATTCTAGGATTAATTAGCTACTTTGTCGATTAACATGTTGAGTTTGTTTCCATCACATTAGATTGTTTATTAAAATAACTGCTCGTTGCAGCCCTACTTTGTCGATTAACATGTTGAGTTTGTTTCCATCACATTAGATTGTTTATTAAAATAATTGCTCGTTGCAGCCCTAAATGTAAGTTATCAACAAGGCATCTAAACAGTTAATGGATTAGAAAAGTAGTTGTTGATTATTGTTGTGATTGATTAGTGGTGAATGAATTGATTAAAAGTTGCATGTCTACATGCTCGTTTTGACATTTTTCCCCTCTTCATTCTGGGTTTATACAGTTAAAACATGACCGCTCGAACAAACAACACGTGAGAAATGAGCTTGTGATCTGAAGTAGAAATACACGCCTTATTTGTATTGTTGTTGTTGTTTTTTCCCCCCCCTGAAAATCTGGAAAATGTTTTACTGGCAGAAGCTGGCGCTTTTTAGGCTGGCACAAACAGCAACATTGTGCCATGACAAAATTGCGCAGTACGCCGTCGAAAGTAAGACCAAAGAAATGCTCAAGGACGCATGCACGGAAACTCAACTCGGCGGCCGTCGCTATTGAATATTTTTAAAATCAATTATTCCATCGATTTAATTGACTAATCGCCTACATAATTATTTTGCATTCAAGTATATTACCGAACTTTTCTTTCCATCACTGCTTGTTAAGCAGTCGTCGTTTGTATTATTTTAGTGATTTTACAGAACGACCAAGCGACAATGAAGCAAAATCACGCGAGGGACGGATGGGCTTTTTTCTCTCTCTCTCTCTCTCTCTCTCACCAACCGTTTTGATGCTTGATTCCATTGCCCGTTGGGTCATTGCTTTCCAAAGCACAAGCAGATTTTTGCAAATGTCTTCTTTGATTGAATCACCAAAGGTGAATCAGTCTGCTTTCATGAAGGAAGCACATCAATCAGGGATCAATGACTGTTGAGTGGCCGAAATGGAGGATTTGGGAAGGCTTTTGTAAGGCAGCGCTTGTGGTGACAACTCGATTGTCGCAAACGCTCTTGTTTCTGTTCCAGAGGAACCTGACGGATGACAAAGGCGTGGGACCCTGGCTGCTGGCCCTCTTCCTCTTCGTCGTGTGTGGATCAGGTAGCCTTGGCTTGGCTTGGCTTGGCATGCGTCAGCCTTCACCTATCGCAGCCGCGCGCGTCTTCAGCGGCAAAGTAGCATGCCGGCAAGGCCATCGTTTGGCCTCAAATCCAGTTAGGGCCGCGCACAAGGATTTTTTTTCCCCATCTGAAAAGGGGGGAGGGGGCATTGAAGCGCTTTGGTGGAACTGTGTGCGCTCGGATCATTTCCAGCCAGAGCACCAGATTGTGATCCGCCGCCAATCTCCAAACGAGTCCGCCGAGGCAGAAATCTCGAGCCGAGCGTTTGTGAAAATTGTTCAGAAACGAGGCGCGTTGCTCTCGAGGAAGCCACGTCATGCAAAACCGTGTGGCCCGACTCGATATTGTCTCAAATAACGAGACGCTGGGTCGATGCTTGAAATTTGGCTTTGGCTGGCAAATGCAACGGCGGCATTTTTGCCAGTGAAAACGGCAACATAGGATTCCGAGAGTCCTTTTTCACAAAAACCTGCCGGCAAACGTGCTGTGCAATTCATCCAAATTCAATTGCAATGACGATCATTCAAGTCTACGTACGAAATTGGCAGAATCGTAAAAAGAGAATAATATTCGGCGATATCAACGCACTGTTTGTTTACACAAGGAAATCATACTTGAATTTATACACTTCCACCTTTTCTTATTTTATAATAACACATTTTTAAAAATGTTGTTTGGCCCAAAAGGAACTTGACTATTTCTTTTGATTTTTTTTTTTACGTTTCAAACATCTTCTTGTTCCGTACCAAAAAAGAAATGATCGTTTGAATAATCGCGATTTCGATTATTACCAAAATAATCATGATTCACATTTTTTTCATAATCAAGCAGCCCGAGCACAAAGTACTGAAGCCAATCGAGAAGGACTCGGCCTGTGTTGATGTCCTCGCTCAGAACAAAAAGTGGCCAATTGACTTGAAGTGAGTGGCGGCCTTCGTTTTTGAAAAAATAAATAAATACATTTGGGCAAGTGTCAAGCCACGTGGGCGGGCCTTGGCTTCAAACTGGGACCTTGGCCTGACAAAAAGTCAAACTGGTCCACGTCAACCTCTTTGGAGAAATTTCAACCTCTTGCCATGTTTGCAAAGCGTTTCGGAACTGCTCTTCACTTTTTTTTGCGCGCGCGCATGCGCGTGCAGCTATCTTCCAGATCATTCAGAGCATCAGGATGGGCATGTAGTGATGACATCATCAGCACGGGGCCCACCATGTCATCTGCGGGCGCCCAGCCAGCCACCGACCGAGACATTCCTGAACTTTGACCTGCCATCATTCCTGACCGGAGCCGCCACGCGCACGCATCAACACGTGCGCACTTGTTTGCTGAACGTGTCGCCGCCGCCGACCTTCTCACTGTTGTTTACCTGTGCCTAAGCCCCGCCCCTGCTGGTGAGGCCTCATTGGACAGACGGGGGCACGGGCTCAAAGTGCACCTGACCACCAAACCAGAAGGCGCGTGCGTGAGAGCAAGCGAGCGAGAGAGAATAAAGTTTGATTTCCACACCAAGCGTGCGCTGCGTGTGATTTCAAAATCTGCCAAAAAAGAAGAAACTTTTCTTTTTCCCCTCTCACACAAGTAAAAAGCTGAACTTAAAGTAAGTTAGAGTAAAACATGCTTTTGATAGTCAGTAAATGCATAAGTCACGGAAACGAGCTAAATAACCAAGACTGAAATGAATGATATATTAGTTTACAAAACAACATCAAAATGACAATTTTTAAAAAAATAAAATAAAAACGAGCGAGACGCCATCTTGGATGGCCGATTCTCCGCCGAGGGCCACCAATCAGAAACAAGCACTGGAAGCCAGGGCAGCGCTCTCTAAAAGCAGCCTAACTTGTCATGAGTGTTCCCAGTCAGACGAGCTGCTCAAAAGCACAAGCTCGCTACATTTCCAACTTGCAGTCAGACAAGCGGAGCGCTCGTTGAAGACACGCTACGACATTTGCTGCAAGTTGTGGTACTCGGTGCACACAAAAGAAGAGGCACGGTCGACGTCGTTGAAGACACGCTACGACATTTGCTGCAAGTTGTGGTACTCGGTGCACACAAAAGAAGAGGCACGTCCGGGCGTCGACCCACCTCCCTGTCGTAGTACAGTCATTTTGTCAATGGGCGGTGCTGTTACTCCATCCTGACTGATTATGTCGAAGAAGCCTTTGACTTCGTCCTGTCAGTGTCTTGGCTCTGCTCTATGTTGCTAGATGCAGATGTGCAGTTCGATAATAAAAGTAAAACAAGTCACGCTCAACCTTCAAGACATAAGACATTTTAAAGAGTGCCTCACTAGCAAAACAACGTGAAACTTACTTTCCAGTGAAGATTTCACTTTGAACCAAGGATTCTCCTCCTTTCCTTCTTTTTCCTAGTTTGCCATTCGCCGCGTTCAAGTTGAAGACAAGGAATGCAAATTATTCTCCTTTATGGGCAACGTTCTTTTCTACAGCGCCAACTACTGTACAGGAGAGACATAACAGTCAATAGGCGTCACTGATTTCAAAATCGGCGACAGGCCAATCATCTTAGCTAATTATATATATGTATATATATATATGTATATATATATATGTATATATATATATATATATATATATGTATATATATATATATGTATATATATGTATATATATATGTATATATATATATGTATATATATGTATATATATGTATATATATGTATATATATATATGTATATATATATATGTGTATATATATATATGTGTATATATGTATATATATACGTATATATTTATATATATGTATATATATATATGTATATATATATATATTTATATATATATGTATATATATGTGTATAAATATATATATATATATATTTATATATATTTATATATATAATATATTGCTTCCCCTCTTCAGTGCAACAGATAAACAACAATAAAACAGAAGAAAATAACGAAATGAATATTAATGAATTATGATCTGTAATTATTTGATCTAATTCATCTATTTCGTATTCCACTCATTATCTATAGCACTTTATCCTTGCGGGGGTGCTGGCGCCTATCCCAGCTGTCTTCGGGCAGATGGCGGGGGTACACCCTGAACTGGTTGCCAGCCAATCGCAGGCAGGGAACACACGCACACACTCACACGTAGGGACAATATAGAGTCTAATTAAACTACCAAGCGTGTTTTTGGAATGTGGGAGGACACCGGAGTAGCTACCCGGAGAAAACCTAGAGAGGCACGGGGAGAAGATGCAAGCTCCACACAGGAAGGCCAGAGCTAGAATCGAACCCACAACCTCTGAACTGTGAGGCGGACGCGCTAACCAGTCGCCCACCAAACGCAATGACAGCCAATCGGTGTCCACTTGGGGGCGTGACGCTGACCGTTGTTTTTGACACCCCCGACAACTCAAGCGCAAGGCCCGCGCCTCAAAACGGATCTCAGCATCATACAGACAACAGCCCAGTGAGAGATTCAAAATGAGATCAATGCGATGAAAAAAAAAAAACACCAACAAAAAAACGCTTTAAGTGTGATTGACTGATCGCAATGAATGCGCTGTTTTGACACCCCTAATATGAAACGCACTTGTGAAATGACCAATTTGCTCAAATTACCGTTCATGGTGTTCCGATTGCTACCTAACATTATTCATCAGTGATTTTCATTGATGTGAAGACACTGACACTGTAATGATTTGTCACAACGATTAGGAACAGATTCATATCATATTCAGCACTTTGTTTCCATTTTCAAACGATCACTTTGACAACATTGCTTGGAAATCACAATGGGAATGACTGGTAAGTTACTATTGGAACAAGCCTGCGGGCTACTCATGTGGTCTTTGGAGGTCACTCGCATGGTCAGTGAGCCCCGGTTTACACTCTTCACTGAGGACACATTTTGTGCTTGATCGTGTCCTTTGTTCAACTCGAACCTTCGTCAATTCAAAAGGAGAGAGACTTTTAAAAAAAAAGGGGACGTGAGTGGACACAAAAAGACAGCCGCCACGTCACCACGGTAACCAACATCCGCCATCGACTTGACGATTATTATTCACGGCCGTTGTTGATCATTGTGTGCACTTGTCAGTCATTTCTAATGAAAGTTTCTCAGGCGGCCCAGTTGGTTTCCGTGGCAGCCGGATGTTTCCACGGCAACCAAATGTTTGCCACCTGACCGCCAAGACAAGAAAAGACGTCAACCATTTGACATTAGCTTGTTAAGCGCCACGGTCAAAGGCCACCACGTTAGCGTAGCTCGCACGCTAACAAGAGGTCCGGCACTTCTGTCTGCACTCGGCAAAAACTTTCAGTTGAAATGAATTTGGCAAGTTGAAAGGAATGGCGCTTGAGTCGTTCAATCGGTCCCAATGTTTAATGATGACATGAAAAAGAAGCAAAAGGAAACTCCCAGACCCTCAAAACCGCTGAGCTAGCGTCTTAGCTAGCAGGCTCGGTTGTTGCTATTTGCCAATGGCATTATTTGGAAGTGCTTTTGTACAGTGTTTCGATCTTGCAACTTGAAAAGTAAAACATTTTTGGTGCGGTGTGATCTCGAGGAAGGAGGGCGACTCTCGAGGCCAGGGGTCAGCAACCTTAAATATGCAAACAACAAAGTTTCCCACAGAAGGAGGAAACACAGAAGCCACACAAGCCCAGCATGAAGATGTTTTTTATTTTCCTTGTTATGTTCTCTAGCTTTGGAAACCAAGTAGCACCCAACAGAAGAATCAAGTCCAATTATGAGAATAAAAAAACAACAAGCTTCAAATAGAACATTGTCCTCATATTATTATGGGAGTTGTTATAATGTATAATGAAGGTTTGTGGCAAAAAACAACAGTGCCAGGTTTACTGGAATAAAGGAAAAACAAAAAACAAAATCGTCCAAACCTTTTACAACAGGAAAAAGAATTAGGTTATATATAATTACAATAATATTATTACATGATTATATGTTATATGTTACCATCATCTCAAGCGATATACTTATGGTAATATGGGTTTTTTTTTCTCCAAGTAATTGTATTTTCAGGAGTGGCCACAGACTCCGAGACAGAGGCGGAGATACAATTCTGACAGCCGCGGACCCGACTGCATGGGGTGCCAATAGGCCCGCGCCGGAACAGAGCTGCGAAAAAAGGCTACTCGCAACATACAATGAAAGTAGTTGAGAAAATCGCGAGTAGTCAATCGCACATATGTATAACACATTATTTGTAGTATTTGTCATTTAAAAAAAATAAAAGTTGTATTTATTTACATCGCTTTGAATTGTGGCCTTTGTCATTAATCAGCGAAAACGTCCTATGCCTACTTTTGCACCCCTCCGTATATTTGCAGTAGACTACTACAATCATTTCAAGTGAAAGAAATGTCACGGGGTATGCTGAACGGTACAGAATGTAGACGCTGCGAAAATAACATGAAAATAGTTGGTTGGACAAGTGTTATATGATCACAAGTATATGCATCGGAAAGGACTGCTGGCACGGACAAAAGTGTGTTGATATCACGACAATAAAACATGTTAGAGATGGTTAAGCTCTCTCCACAAGATGCCAGTAGGACACAATACTATGTCTGGCGATTGTGCGTCCTTTCGTCCTTTCAGTAAAATGCAAAGTGAGCGACCAATAGCGTACTTTGCGAGAGCTGCCCATCGCTTTGAGCTGACCACTGCGCTCCCCGTGACGTCGGCACGCATTGGCTCAAACTCGCCGGCGCGGCCGAGTGGGCGTTCCCGGCTCACGGAAAGATCGAGTTTTGTGCATCTTTCCAGAGGCATTTTCAATGCTTTTGAGCTCAAATAACCACTGGCATCTTATTATTTGTACTTGAAAAGGTTTTTAGGGTAACTTTTTTTCATGTCCCACGAACTTTCAAATCTACCGGGAAAAAATGAATCCAAATCCTCCGAGATGCATTCGAGCTGTTTCTTAATTGTGACCCGATCACACCTGGACGTACTCCACCGCTTCTTCAAAGTGACCTCTTAAATCGACTGAAATACACCCTAAAAGTCATCTAAATACTGCATGCACTCAAATACTCAGGCGCAGCTCCAGGATTTTTTCCCTCCCGCCCGTTGCCATCGTCACCTCCATTGCCGGCAGGGTCAGCGGCGGCGGCGGCGGCGGTCCGGCTCGCGCAGTCGGATGCTCCAGGAGTGGGCGGCCAGGGCGCGGGCGCGGCCGCCGCCCCGGAGGTGCAGGCGGCAGGTGTACACGCCTTGGTTGAACTCGTTGGCCACGATGCGAAGGTCGCCACCTTTCAGCGCGATGTGGCCCGGGACCGACGCCGCGATGCGCTCGCCGTCTTTGTACCAGCTGAGGACACAAGGGCACGCGTCGTCACGTGTCGTCACGCCAAGCTGCCATTTGCGCATATGCTGAGCGGTGCGCGGAGGAGCAGATCGCAGGCGTTTCCCTCCTCCAACACAACTGGCCGTGTTGGACGCCTGTGACCTAGGTATAGCGTACTTTTTTCATTTGGATTGTCGTTCGCTCGCCTCGGTCAGTGTTTCTCAGCTTTTGTTGAGCCAAGGAGGCACATCTTTCACATCGGACAAAAATCTCCTGGCAAAACGATTTTCAAAAAATGGCTACATGCACGGGCTCACGACGTACGTCTAGTGGAAGAACATGTCGCTTTGCCTGTTACCTGCAGCAAAACACTTTTTTTTTTTGTAATTTTCGGTCAAACTAATTGACGTTGGCTAATTTCACAGCAGCTGATCTCTCGTGGCAGGCAGGAAGGAATGAAGGAAGGAAGGCAGGAAGGAAGGCAGGAAGGAAGGCAGGAAGGAAGGGAGCAGGCAGGCAGGCAGGCAGGCAGGCAGGCAGGAAGGCAGGAAGGCAAAGCAACTGGCCGATGACTTTTGATGCAAGAGGCGTTGGGCTCAGCTGACCTGACTTTGGGGGCCGACCTTGCTTTTGGGTTCTTGGGGCTGCAGCGGAAGCCCACCACCTTCCCACGCGGGACCACCCTCACCCTGCCGTTGGAGGGCGGCGCCGGCGTGGCCTCGGCCTCGGCCTCCGGGGGCTCTGAAAGGGGGGGGGCGTCGTGAGGTCGGCGGGGTGTGCGCTCGCTCGCTCGCGCGCTCGCTCGCGCGCGCGTTTGTGCCGGACTCACCCGAGCACAGGTGGCAGCGGCGCGGGCAGCTCTTCTTCATCAGGCGCTTGCGACGCTCGCACAGGCCCGAGCTCGCCCACCACTCGCACGCCCGCTTCTTGTCCACGCAGCCTGAGCGCGCGCGGCCCAAAAGCACGCCAGGCAGCGCGCGCACACAAACAAAACACACTAGGACCACGTTCGCTGCACGCACTCTGGCAAAACGCGCACATGCACGCCTGCATGCGAAAACGCGCGCACACACCGTAGAGCCTCCGTATGGCCCAGACGTCGTCGCGCCCGACGTCCCTCTGGCCCGTGGTGGTGGCGTTGGGGTGCATGAGTGCGCGCGGGTCGGCCGAGTGCCACAGGCCCAGCGCGTGGCCGATCTCGTGCGCCGCCACCTGGACCAGGTCGTTGAGCCAGGCGCCTGCAAAGGTCAAGGGGGGAGGAGGGTGGGGGTGGGGAGGAGGGTGGGGGGGGGGGGGTCCGGGGGACCGGGCGTGGGGCAAGCTTGGGGTCCAAGCGGACTCGTGCGGGCGCCGCTCGCGTCACCCTACCTCGTCTCCAGCTGAACCTGGACCTCCCGACGATCCACAGCTCGTGCTTGTCGAAGTGGATCTCGCCGCGCGGCGGCAGGAACGCGTGGGCCAGCTCGCCGTTGACGCCGTCGAAACACGGATGGAGAGGCGACGACCCGCAGTCCGAGTGGTTGGACGCGTAGAAACCTGCAAGCCGAGCAAGCTCATGCTCGGCTACACCTGCGCGCGGGAGCGCACGCATGCGTGCGCGTTGTGGGCGTACCGATGCTAGGTCGTTGGGTCACTAGAGCGGTACCTACCGATGCTAGGTCGTTGGGTCACTATAGCGGTACCTACCGATGGTGATGTCTGCGTGGCGCTGGCGCTGGACTTCGGTGAAGCTGAGCGGCGACACTTCGCTCCACTTGGAGAAGGCCACGCTGAGCGCCTCCCGGGTGGCGTCCGCGCTCAGCGTGGCGGGAAACGACTCCAGCCTGCTGACACATGCGCGCGCACACCACTTCACTGCATGGCTGGCTATACGTTGAGTGAGTGCATGCAGTGCTTCGTGCGTCTACTTTGTGCGCGTGGCGTTAGCTTGGCAGGCTAAGCGGCCGGCGTCACCTGTACGTGATGTTGGTGTGCGTCCACTTGTGTCCGAGCGGCTTGATGGTGTCGCGCTTGCTGACGCGCTGGCGCGACGAGAACGCGCTCGTGCCAAACACCTGCAACACCGCCACGCCGCCGTCATCCTCGGCACTTCCTTCGCAGGCCGCTAGAGGCCGCCATTAGTCAAGCTCGGACCACACACGCTCGCTCGCTCACTCACTCACATACAAATTCACGCTCGCACATGCTCACTGACTTGATCACATAAACGCGCCCTTAATAATGGAATCACACACGCGCGAAGCGACTTCATGACGCTCCGGCGAAACTCCGGCAGAACGCGGACTGACCTGTGATGCCACCATCAGCGCCACCAGGAGCGTCGGGACGTCCATGACGTCACACAGACGGACACGTGATGCGCAGCTGTCAATCATCACTCGGAGATCGGATAGTTCCACGCGCGTGGGTAAGAGCGAAGCAAAGTTACGAGGAACAGGCTATCCGTGCGGGGGTCGGGGGTGGTCGGGGGCGGTGTCAGCTATGTCAGGTGAGCCCCCAACTTAACTCTTTCACTTCACCTCTTCTGCCAAATGAGGCCGAACTTCAAGCAACACGCAAACTGGATTGCGTGGTGCGTGCCACTTTCAACTCGCGACCAACTTCCACAGCAGAGTGGACCCATATTGGGGATCAGTCAGGCGGCTGTCAACAGCCGAGCGGCAGACAGACACCGAGCGGCGCGCCCTCCAGTGGAGCAAATGAGCAAGGGCACTTGCTTTGATGGCCAAATTGCGGCCAGTGTGGGTGGAAGAATGCATGGGTGGAAGAATGCAAGCATGCAAGCATGCAAGCAAGCAAGCAAGCAAGCAAGCGACACAAGACGGGCCTCAACCGGCCCCGTGGACGTTGCACGCTTCGCGTGGAACGCTGTCACTCAGTCCCAGCTCCAACTCAGCAACTTCTTTTTCTTTTCTCTTTTTTCATGCGACCTTGGTTTTCTGATGCAGCCATCTTGGAAGTCCCATTCCCAAAAAGCCCTCGATTTCAAATTTGAAGCCAGAATGATAAAGACCATTAAGACATTTCAAGGCAGTCCAAAGCAAATGTCAGCCGAACAAGATCTTGTCAAACTTGTGAGGGGACAAAAAAAAAAATTCAAAATCAGAAACAGGGACCACTTTTACTTAGTCAGCACAATTTTAATCAATGCAACCCAAAACGGCGGTGGCCCGCTGAATGTATTTCTTGGATAATAACAGTATGGACATCACGTGTGCGAGTCGCACAATTTCCACACGTTGCAGCCGCGAGCGTGTAAAACAGCCCAAGTCCCCAACCTTCACCCAAAGTGAGCACAGCTGAGAGATGCCCCATCTGCCTGCGTCCGCCACCTGTGGCCCTGTGCCAGCCCCTCCGAGTGGCAGTGACTTTCAGTCAGCTGAAGGATGAACATCGAATGAGCACACGCACCCACGCGCACAAAAGGCAGCGTGCGGTGTTTTCGCAGGCGTCCGGTTGCCGTGGAGACCAGGAGGCGCTTGAAAGTGAGCTCATCGAGCACGTCTGTTACTTTTCTCACCACAGTGAGTGAGCGACCCCGCCCGCCCGCCCGCCCGCCCGCCCTCTCCGACCTCCAGTCGACAATCACATCGCGCGCGGCAAAGCTTTGCTGACGTTCGGACACCACACCACCTTTTAGGAGAGCGCGCCATGCCCATCGGGCTACGGGGCCCCCTGCGCTGGGCACGCGAGTGATGCGGGAAGCCGGCGCTTTGGTTGTCACGCCAAAGAAGAAGAAAAAACAGAAGGAGGACATCACCGTCCGCGCCGTTTTTTCTTTAGGTTTTGATTTTCTCATCCAGCTCACAAAAATCAAAACCTAAAAAAACCACAGAGCAGCAGCAGTAGCGTGGCGGTTGTCATGGCGACCCGACGCACTTCCTGCCTTTTCATCCACGCCGATGACATCGTCCTGGAGACAGAGAGGAAGACGGCCTGGTCACTTTCCACATTCGCAAACCGGCAGGTGACTCGTCATCAGTTTCTTGGGTTGTTCTCCATCTGATTCAATGATAAATTGAAAAACGAATCGACGGACGAATCAATTCTTAAATAATGGTTCGTTGATTTGTGATGGAATCGAAGATGCCTGCAGTTGGATTTTGAGATCCCTCCAATTTCATTTGCACTCGTCCCAATTGCAAGGAAAGTTGATATCCTCACGTCCCTTTTCAAATAGCTTCACTTGACAGCGAGTGAGGCAAAATGACGGCGTCAATATCCGGAAGTGGCCTTAAGACTCCTCAGAACGATACAGCATATATCTCAAACTGGAGTTAGGCACGGCTACCACTTGGGTGCAGATACGCCTGATGATAACAACAACAATAATAATAGTAATAGTTATAATAATCAGAAAAGTGAATGAGGGTTAGACAGTGTGCACCTGTTGGGACGCTTTTATCATTCATATGCGATGACGTTGTATGAAAGTGTGTAACTTGATCACGTGGGTCAATTTGTTGCCTCCATTTATTTGCAACCGTTTATATTTGCTCCCATTTGTGCAGCCAAGTCGGCAGTGCACAGAAGGATCTCTTTCCTGAAGGAATCGAGGTTCAGCAAGTCAATCAAAACACAACGCACCAACGCGACGTCACGTATCCCTCCAGCTAGTCACAATGCCGCGTCCGATACGACGAATTCAAAAACCGCAACGATTTAGTCCTCATGTAGTCGCTTGATGTCGACAAGGTGAACTCGTCCAACGAGCTTGCTTGCTAGCTTGCGCCTCCAGCGTACGTCATCGCCACCGCAGCCTTGCTGCAGTAGGATGCGCGCGCACGGGCGGGGGAACGAGCTCGCACGAAGACAACGACGACGGAGCAAAGTCTACCAAGAAAAAAGTCGAAAGAGGTGAAAATGTCTTGTCCTTACGCTGCGTGGACTCTTCCCGCCAACCGTGACGGGCGGACGACCGTCACCGTCGCCGTCGTCGTCGTCGCCGTCGCCGTCTCCTCCTCCTCCCGCCTTCCGCCCCCCTCACTCAAGATGGCGGTCGGCGGCGGAGCCCAGACTTCCGTTCAGAGCGAGCCGCTGGCGCCCCCTGCTGCACTGAAGGACAAACGCTACCTTTGCCCCGTTAAAGAAACACAATCAGCGCACAACTTTCATCAATTCCAGGCAACCTGAAAGTTGGGCTGGGATGGCCACGTTTTCACTAACCAGTTCATTTTATATATTTTTTGATCAGGAAAATGAAAAGAGTTGTCATTTTCTATTTTATCAATACATTTGGGAGAAATTAGGAAATAAGTGTCTCCATGAATAACGCCCCTTGATAATGAGAACAATGGCCGCGCCCCCTACCGTTCTATCCTTGTTCGGCCGGAGTCACGGGGAACCGATTCCAAACCCTCCATTGGAAGTCATTGTATTTTCATTGCTTATAACGTCCAAAAACGGTGATCAATTGGCACCAAAATTCATGTGGACATCCCTACTAATGCCCACTGCAACCTATCCGTGGCTGATTTATATGAGAATGAGGAAATGTGGAAATCAGCAGAGCGACATAGATTTAGGCTGGGACGGCGCACACTGCTTCTTTGCTTAAAAACAAAACCCAACACTGCTTCTTTGCTTGAAAAAAAACTGCTTCTTTGCTGATCACGAGGCATTAAACAGCAGTCGGGATATTTACAGAGACTAAAGTGGGAATGAGTGGACGTGCACATCTATTTGGATAAGAAATGCCCCCAGTTTTTTTACTTACAACGCGCCGTCCAATTTGGAAGGTAACAGCCGAAATGGCAGTTCCAATGGCTGTGCAGTCAGCCTCGCCGGAACTTTTCGTTCGCTGTTCGATGAGGGCTTTTGTCACTCTCACACGCCGCTTCACTCGGGCGGAAGGTGGCGGCTGCAAGCAAAAAGCAGGGACACTGCGCAAGACCGCTTGCGGGGCGACATGAAGACACAGGCTCGCTCATCTTCACCTCCACACAAGCTGGGCGACAGTAAGGAGCTAATGTTGTTGTGCTAACGCCTTTTGTTTTAACGGCCTGAAGCTAGTTTTTGCCATTAGCCGTCCCAATCCTACCTTTAGCCGGGGAGGGAAGCGGGGGCCGCGTCTCTCTCCCTCCTGAAACATGATTTTAACATCGCTAAATGTCCGAAATATAACCGGGGTTTGTGTGCGCATTCATGCTCTTGTCCGCTTCAGCTTGTGAAAGTGGAGGAGCAATCGCCACGGTATTTTTGATTTTGTGGAGGTGATCATGATGGGATCGCATTTTATGTCAATAAATCCAGACTATTGTGCAGAACACCTTTATACTTTTACAGGTTCAAGTGGACAAGGGTAGTAATGTGCATTTTCATCGGTCGCCGTTTTAGACAACACAACTGTCAAAGCGAGCAATATTACCGCGCATGCCTAGCTCGCGTGACGTAAACGGAAAAGAATCAATACATCACTTCTTTTATCAATGTCTCATCGCCCAATTATATGGAGTGAAAATTCTGGGCCCTACATATGAGCCGCCTAAAAGTTAACATCCCGACACTAAATATTCCAATATCTACCGAAATACTCCCTAAAAGTTACATAGTCAGTAAATGAACTGATGAAATCTCATAAGTAACATGAATACTAAACAGACAATATCGAGGTTGCTTCAATTCCTTCTAAACCCGTACGCTAAATACTAAAATGACCAAAGTACGCTTTCATTCATTGAAACACTCCCTAAACACAATTAAAATCCCTTAAAGAGGAAATCAACCCAAACATATTTGTTTTCAACAGTATGTAAAGACAGATGTCAAACTCAAGGCCCGCGGGCCAGGTCTGGCATCCTGTTATGTGGCCCGCGAAGGCAAATCATGTGTCGACCTCATGTTTCTTTCTAATTGACTTCACTTTGAACAACACTGAGATACGAGATATTACAAGATTTTTTTCACCAATCCCCCCCTTTAAAATAAATTGAAAAACTGTTGAACAAACAATTTACTGGCTTCTGATTTCAAAACCAGTTACTGGTATCTATCAATTTGTTGTGTATATGTGATGATAAAATATGATCATCCGTTTATATAACGGCAACCATAACTATGATGTGGCTCGCGACAAAAACGAGTTTGATGCCCCTGCTGTAAAACGTCTCGCCTGGCCAAATTTCATACTCACAACTCAAGTGAAATTTTCACGTTTTACTTTGAAGCATAACTCCCTGAAGGTGAAAAAAAAGGCCATAAAAACCATGCAAAAAAATGGCTCCATTTTAATCAGACAAATCGAATAACCGTGGATGTAATTGAATGTACGGTATATTGCTTTTTCCTCTTTTTTTCTTACCATTTGATCCCTCGCACGCATTATTGTTTCCCTTTATATTCCGAATTCTCTGTTGGCAATGGATAACATTTTAGCCAGAGATTCTTTGATGTATGGAGGTTTTGTATTTTGTTGCTGAAATCAAAGGTGAAAAAAAACAACCTTTTCCAGGGGACGACGGGCTGAAAGGCTAGCAGACGAGTAAAAGAATAGAAAGGAGTAGGATTCGTGTCAAAGAGGTGCTTTCTTCAGGCGTCTTTGTGACCAGTGTGTCACGGCTGCAAACCATCTCAAGTGATTGAAATGCGGACCAAAAACAACAAGAAAAAGGAATAAAAGCACCATCTCCTGCAGATGCAGATATATTCACAGTGTGCATGGAGTCATAACACGCGGACAAAGTAAACAACATGACAAGAGAATAACACGAAGGCGCTGTTTGGAACATTTTTGACCGCAGCCACAAATACTGCTCATTACGGAACACAGTTGAAGTTGGAGATCGGACGGGTCCAAACGTCCTTGTCCCTGCGGTCCAGATGGTTCCCCGAGGTCAGCCCGCTGGACGCGCTCAGTGAGTGGAGTTTGCCGAAGACATCGCCCATGCAGAAGCGGGGCGCGGGGCGCGGGGCGCGGGGGCGGGGCGCTCCACCCCAATCGCGGCGGCCCATCGACGCCATCTGGGTCAGGTCTGCGGGAGAAGACGCGTGTGAGCGGCGCCCCCAGGTGGCGGCGGGCGGAAGCGCAGCCAACCGGCGATTCACCTCCGACCACGTAGTAGCGCTCGGGCGAGAAGCGCTTGTGCGCGCGGGCGTTGACGGCGTGTCGGATGAAGCCGCGCTCCAGCAGCTCGGCGGCGTAACGGCGAGCGTCGGCGCGCTTGGCCGCGCCCGCCACGTTGCGGCGCAGCCAGCCGACCGCGTCGCCACCTGAGCGACAAAGGGCAGCGCGCGGCGGCGGCGGGGACGCGCGCGTTATCGGCGTTTGCGCGTGGATGCCGGCGGCCGCGCACGCACGCACGTACCGGTGAAGGCGTCGGGGATGACCACCTTGAGCCATGTCCGGTCGCGAACCGCCACGCCCGAATCGGCCCTCGTCATGGCCTTGACGACCGTCGCCATGTCACCGTCCACGCTCAGATGCTCGTCGTCACCTGAACGCCGCGCGCACCTCAACACGTGGACATGACAAGGCTTCTATGGAGTTTCGTCATGGGTGGGGGAGTTACCGTAAGGTGGGAGGAGCTTCTCCGTCACGGCGGCCGTGTGGGACACCCAGGAGGCGGGGTCGATTGGACGCACCGGCTCGCCTGGAGGACGTCGGGCGCGGCCATCCAGTTGCTACACACCAACTATTTCTTCTTTTTTTTTTGCGGGCGTTTGTGGTCACTGACCTCTCGGCAAGGTGAAAAAGCCGTCGGCAAGCATGTGCGTCACCCGTATCAAGACGTCTCCGCTGCGTGCGCGTCCGTCGGCCGCCACGGTGTCGTCCTCCACGATGGATCCGATGCACACGCCGGCACCTTTGTCTTGGCTTTCACCAACCACGCTGATGCCCAGGAAGTCACACTTTTCTGCGCGCACACACGTTGAGGGAGGACGGTCCGTCACGTGGTACCTGGCCTGGCATATGAACGCCGGGGTCGACTTTTTTTCGTTTTCTTTTTACAGCTACTGCTGGACCGCAAATATGGATGGATTGGTTGTGTGACGTCATGATGACAAGAGCATCTGCGACTCAATCAGACGGGCGACTCGCCGAGAGCCTCCCGGGACTCACGGAAGCCAGTCGGCTCGTGCACGTGCGCGGCAGATGCGCTCGCTCGCTCGCTCACCCGTGTCCAAAGTGACGCTCGGCATCTTGATCGACACGGACGAGTCGCTGGCGCTGCTGACTGACTCGCGCTGACACACACGCACGCACGCACGCACACACACACACACACAAACGCAAAATCATTTGTCCCATTTTTGAGCACATGCGTCAAGCGATACTTGAAGCGGCACGCGAATAGGCTCAGCACGTAGCCTCTCCATTCCTTGTGGATGCTTCTGATGTTGTTGGCATGCACGTCAACCGCTTATCTCACGCGCGCACACACACACACGCAACACCCATTGACAGCTGAGCGGGTATCCCACAAGGAGCCAAGCGGCTGATTTGGGGATGAAAATACACACACAAACGTGTGTACACTCAAGATGCACACGCACGCGAACGGCAGCACAAAATCCACAGATGCATGCACACACAAAAACAGGCACTCATCCACACTTGAGCAAAAAAGACATTCAAAGTTCATCCCAAAAATATCCAGGTGCATGCACTCGGACACCCTCATTCAAAAGCACACACAACACAGCGTGCGCGCTCGTCAACCCTGGGAAGAACACAGTGGCCGACGCGTGGACGCACGCACCGGCAAATGCATGCGCATGCAAAGAAAAAGGGAAGCAACGCACCCGGCCGCCAGTCGCCATCTCGGTCGGGGTGCCGACGATGGCGGCCGCATCGGAGCGGCGCGCGCGCGCGACGCCCGCATCCTTTTTCAATGTCGACAATAGCGGCGCGCTCTCGCGCCGTTAAGAGCTTTACTGGAGCGGAAGATGCGCTCCGCTCGGTGGGAGCAGCAGCCGCCCCCCCCCCTCCCCCGCAGGCGCGCGAGCCCATCCGGCGTTGGCCCACCTCAAGCCGATTCAAAGGCCACGCACGCACGACTGCTTTTCTTTTCTTCGCCCCCTCTTTTTATTTGCGCCAACTCAAAGTAGCCTCGACAAGACGTGCTCAAAGACGCTTTGCTAGCACGTCGTCGACAACGGCTTCGCGGAAGCGGACCGACTGCGGGGAATGATACGGGATGCTGCTCGTCGCGCATCGCCTGTCCGAGACGTCATCTCGCTTGTGCTGTTGTCCTCGGAGCGGCACGTCTACGCACGCAGGGCGCCATCCGGATGGCAGCCACGTGCCAACGCAAGATGGCGGCGGCGGACGGTCACGACGCCGGCCTCCGCCTCCCTCGCGCCGACACGGCGGCGGGCGACTGCGGGAGGTGCGCGCGTGCGGCGTCGTGTTGTCCCCGCGCGATGATTTGCTGCAGCGTTCGTCGCAGGTTGGGGTGAAGGCGGTGCCGGGTCTGCAGGAACACGTCCGCGGCCACGCCGCGCATGGCGCCCGCCGACAGGTCCTCGTACAGCGGCACCGTGTACATGCGGGACGTCTAGGCGCACACACGC
Organism: Filicampus tigris; assembly: GCF_054856515.1. Classification (NCBI taxonomy): domain Eukaryota; kingdom Metazoa; phylum Chordata; class Actinopteri; order Syngnathiformes; family Syngnathidae; genus Filicampus; species Filicampus tigris. The sequence goes on along the minus strand of NC_141223.1, from coordinate 318,073 downwards.
AAAGCAAAACAAGTCATCCAGAAAGGAAACGCGGCTAAGGTTAGCGCGGGAAAGCAAAGTGGGCGTCACTGACGTGTTTTTGGAGGAAGGCGCGGAGTCTGGGCAGGTCGGGGTAGAAAAGACTCCTGACCACCAGCCGCAGCCAGCGCACTCCAACCTCCGCGTTGCGGCCGTCCAAAAGCGACGCGTAGCACGTGCGCATTTGACACATCACCTCTGAAATGCGCACGCAAACAGTGATGAAAGGCAACCATATTTTTAGACGTACGTACACACACACACACACACGTATATGCAGTGGGGCAAATTTGCAAGAAGGAGGCGCGGCAAACACACGTGCCGGAGCATTTTTCTGTTCCTCTAATCCGCTCAAGTGCATAGCCTAGCCGAGCCTACCGTGCGGCAGGGGGGCGCGGTCCAGCATGCAGTCCAGAAACAGAACCAGCTGGAAGGTGCTCCAGCCCGCCACGTCCGAGACGGCGGCCTCCGGCGAGTGGGCGGTCCACGCGCGGCACAGCTCCCGCGCCGGCCGAGTCAAGGCGGCCCCGGCCGACAGGTCCGGCTGGTACGGCGGCGCCCCGCAGCCCGTCAGCCAGCGCTGGAAATCCGCACCTGACAGGGAGCCAAGGGGCGGGGGGGGCCCGGGGTCACTCGGCGGCAGCGGGATTTGCGCCGGCCGGACGCTCCTCGAACGTACCCTCCTTCGGCGCCGCTTCGGGAAAGGTCGCCAGGAACAAGTCCAGGAAGTCCTGGGCCACCACGCTGCGGAACTTGAACTCGCCGACGTAGACCTGTTGGCGGGAAGGCCTCGGGCGGGTGAGTGCGTGCGTGCGTGCGTGCGTGCGTGCGTGCGTGCGTGCGTGCGTGCGTGCCTGCGTGCCTGCGTGCGCGCATGTGCACCGACCCACCCGCAGGAATGCGTCAAAGCATCCGACGTCCCCGCACAGCGACGACAAGTAGGACACGAAGCAGAAACCTTTCTCGTACGTGAAAAGATTCATCAAGGTGCTCGGGTTGACGCCTGCCCCAACAAAAACACGCAAACCACATGTGTGCCTGCGTGCGTGCGTGCGTCTCGGGACTGTATCGGGAGTGGGCTCGCTGCGCGTACCGCGTTCCAGTTTGACTTGCAGCCGAGTGACGGGGTTGTCGTCGCCCAGCAGCCGCAGCTGCCTGCGCAGGGCCTCCAATCGCACGGCGCTTTCCAGACAGGTGAAGGCGGCGCCTGAGGACGGCAAGCAGGTGAAAGACGGCCGGGCGACGGGCGACGGGGGCGGGGGCGGGGGCGGGCGCTCTACCGTAGGCCTGGGCGGTGATCCTGCGCTGCGCGTAGGTGGCCAGGCCTTCGCTGAGCCACATCTCCTCCCAGCTGGCGTTGGTGACGGCGTTGCCGAACCAGGCGTGCGCGATCTCGTGAACCACGTCGGTCAGGAGGAACTCGCCGCTCTCCAGGATGGACGCCGCGATGAAGGTCAGGCACGGGTTCTCCATGGCCACCATGGGGAAGGACGGCGGAAGGAAGACCAGGTCGCACCTGAGCGCCACAGCGTTAGCGAGGGCTTCGCCGCGCCATCGGATCCCCCCGGGCTCGGCCGCGACAAGAGGCGGCACTCGCCGCTCGTTGGGATTTGACTTTAGGCGAGCTGTCGTTTGCACAGGCAATACGGGCGTACTCGGTTTATCCTCTGCGTAGAACGACGAATAAAGACGCGCCGATGTGCCGAGTCGAGTCCATTAGAAGCCGCAAAACGGATCGGCTGCCGGGAAGGCCGGCAAGCGGGATTGCTCACGCGCGATCCCGTCCTCTTATTCGGATGCCCGTTCAAAAGATCAACGGCCTTTCCGTGCGTCCGTCTTCACGGCGGAGGGAGCCGCCCAACGAGCCCGCCATTTGGAAGCGCGCGCGCCACTGACCTGCCCCACAAGTAGTGTCCGAAGAGTCCCTCGGCTGTGGTCAGCCAGCGCTCCACGCTGCCCGCTAGCTTCTTGGCGGCGCATGGCAGCAGACAGGGCTCGGCCCACACGCGGCTCCTGGGGGGGGGGGGGGGGGGGGGGGGGTCGTCGTTGCGGATGAGGACCGGCGAGGCGTTACGCGGGGCAAAGAGAGGAGCAAAGGACGGGCGGGTGTACCTGGGGCCCACGTCGGCGTGGCGCAGGTTCCCGGCCACCAGCGCCACCAGGTAGGCGGGCACGGGCGCGTCCATGGAGAAGTAGAAGACGCGCTCCGCTTTGGAGTAGCGGCTGCGGGACGCGCTCATCAGAACCGTCACGTCCTCCGCGACCTGGCAAACGCACGCGCAACTGACGTGAGCGCAGTTGGATTTCGCGGGCTGACGTCGTTTCCGTCACCGCCACGCGGGGCGGGCGGCCCCCGAAGCCGTCGGCTCGGCTCGCAATCCGAGTTTGCTTTGGACGAGGCGACGGCTGGGAAAAATGGCGACAAAGTCTATCACGATAGGAGCGTTTCATATCGGTTGATTGCTTGATATTTCTTGATTTTTTTGGGGGGGGGGCCGCTTTTTTTAACGATTGAAAATGTTGAGCCGGAGAAAAATGAATTGAGGTTATTCCATGTGAACATAATACTTCACCTTAAACAAGAGGTGTAGTATGGAAGAGTGAAATAAAGTGGCGAATGTAAAGATGAAATCGCCTCCATTTGAAACGTAATGCGCTTAGCGGGGCTGGGGACATGTGTGAAAACCCCAAGTACTCCATATCTGTCAATAATAATGATTGATTTTTCTTTGAAACCTATTAAAAGAAAGGAAAAAAACCCGTTCCATCATCATCTAGCATAACGTGCCGGTCGTCCTCCGGCGGTGCATTGAAAACGCTTCTTTGCATGAGGTGCTAGCCAAAGCAGTACTGTCCATACACACACATCAGCCTTCATTGACGGTTGCTACAACTCGTCTCGTCTCGTCTCGTCTCGTCTCGTCTCGTCTCGCGCAGCGCAGCGCATACATGTTCGTTGAGCAAGCGTCTTCCGACCACTCGATCTCGGAAGCAGACCCTTTCTTGCCCTCGTAGTTCATTCGTATTCGACTCGCTCGATTTGAACCGAGGGTCGGATATGGCTAACTGGCGCTAGCGTGTCAAAGACGGGGAACTCCTCTCCTATCGTCAATCGCATCATTTTATTCCAGGAGTTGCACTGGGTCGACTGCTCATTTATTTGAGCCAAGTGGCGGCGCTCGACGCGATGACGGCGTTGAGTTGAGTTGAGTTGAGTTTCCTCGGGTCGTGTGCATCGCAAGTAGGGATGTAACGATTTTGCGAAAATCAATTGGAGATCTAACCGAGTGTTGCCTTTACCAATCGGAAATGGTTCATTCAAAACCAATAAAAGTCGTTTTAGTTACTTTTATTTAGCACAATTGCTTTTCCCTAATTTTACTCATTTGATTTCACTCTCCTCTACATTTATTAAAAAAAAAAAAAAAAGTGAAATATGTTTACAAGTATATTGTTTTGCAATTATAGGTAGTTTCATATTGTTAGTACAACTCAGCACACTACTGTTGGTGTTTGGTCGACTAACAAAAGAATTAATCGTTTGTGGCAGCCCTACTTGGCACGCTTGCGGCAAACATCAGCGTATATTGCGTTTGCAAATGGCTCCAGCACCACACTCGTGCACAGAGACAAGCATGGTAGCCATTAAAAAAAAAGAGAATTTTTTAAAATTTTTAAAAATGGTTACATCCCTAGTGACCAGTATTACTCGTTGCTCCCTAAAGCACCGTTCTAGTGTTTGACGTTTAGACGTCAAAGTTAGGCGCATCGGTCGCTAAGTACCAGAACAGCGGTATGATTGACCTTTTGGAAGATGAGCACAGTCCAGGAAGTGATGTGCTAAGTCTCGTTTGGCCGCGTGCCTCCAAATCAAAGGGCTAAGCGACACCACAAGTATTCTTTTAGCCATTACGTGTCAGACCAGGATGCGCCATCAGCAGCAGCTTTCACAATAAGAGCAGAGAAGCCTACGGGAAGTACTGGCTGGCTGAAACGGGTAAAGGCTGCAAACTTTATGAACGCTCTTGCTAGATTATCATTTGCTTCTCGTTATTCATTGTCCTATTTTGGGGTTCACTTGCAAGCACAGAGTCATAGTCAGAGTCAGAGTCAGTTCAGGGGCCACTCACGCGAATGGCCGCCGTGTACGTGCTCTTGACGGCTGGAGAGTCGAAGCACGGGAAGAAGGAACGGTTGGACACCGAATGACCTTGCGTGAACACCAGCGGGCCGTCTTGACCACACGTCAGCTCAGAGTCCAGCCACCACATCTGGAACGCGTGCACACACACACACACACACACACACACACAACAATGGCTTCAAATGTTAACACGCAGCCATGCGTGTGTGTCCATATACAGCAGAGGTGTCAAACTCATTTGTTGTCGGGGGCCACATCGTACTTATGACGTCCCTCGAAGGGCTGCTATGACTGTGAACCCATATACTGTAAATGTATGATCGCCTTATATGATCCCATATACACAACAAATTAACGGATAGCTAGTTTTGAAATTAGAAGCTGGTGAGTAAATCGGGAGTTCAATTATTTTTCAATGTATTTTATAGGGGAGTAGCTCATATCTCAGTGTTGTTAAAAGTGAAAAGAATTTGCGGGAAACGTGGAGTTGACGCACATGACTTTCCTTCGCGGGCCACATGCAATGAGGTTGCGGGCCAGATCGGGCCCCCGGGGCTTTGACTTTGACACCTGTGATGTACAGTATATGTATTGCTGTGCATGCGCATGTGTATGCATATGTTTTAATGCATACTTTTGTGTTTGTGCGCACACGTGTGTGGGGGTAAGTATTCATATCATAATGACTATCATTTGATAATCATACATTTACTGCTCACGATGCTTTCAGAAACTAATCACAAGGAGGTCAGGAGAAGACAAGCTAACATTTGCTAATACGAAGGCGATTGCGGAAATTGTCGATTTCTCTACTCACGTCTTACCACACACGTATTGAGTCATTTTCCACCTACATGCAGACATAGACAGACAAGTACAAGACCTTTCAACTGCCCTTTTACTCACCCCATCCTTTAGAGTTGGAACGCCCATGTATGTAGGGATGTGAGAATAAAAAGAAGGGAGACGGAGAGACTTTTTTAGAAGGCCTGTAAGAATTGTATTGTACAGTTCTTCTCCGTTCTCCTTGCAAGCTTTAAAATTCAAAGAGAGTGTCTTCATCTCCTTATTTTGTGTGTTTTTCATAAATGTCTATCTGATGAACCTGACCTGACAACGTGTGCGCGTGTGTGTGTGTGTGTGTGTGTGGGTGTGTGTGTGGGTGTGTGTGGGCGTGTGTGTGTGTGTGTGCGCACATGAACGTGTATGCGCTTTCATGCGCGTTCTCACCGCAGGTCCGTCCGTGGCCGCGTACCTGACGGTGACTTGCATTTGCGTTCCAACCTCAAGTTCAGGAAGGTCGATTTTGAGGGCACAGCCAAAGTCTGCGAAAGGCTCCAGGCGGAAGGCGAGGCAGGCGGGCGCTCGCCCGCCGCCACTTCGCGTCTTGCAGTCGACGGCGTGGACCGCCAGGGACGGGTGCGCGTCCAGCACCAGGGTCCGGACTCCCGCGACCAGCGGCAGCAGGTCCAGAACCAGCCAGCCGCTCATCTCCTTCAGCGCAAAGTTGACGCGCAGGTCCAAGTGGAAGTGACGCAGACAGAAGTCCGCAAAGTTGGAAGCAGATGCCACATCTGCGGGGGGACGCCGCCCGGAGCCCCTGGAGGCGGCATGGGCAGCTGCGGCGGCTGTGGATTCCCCCAGGCAGCGCCCCCCGCTGGATGGAAACTTGCGGCAGCAGCACAGCGAGGCGGGCGAGGATGCGGGCGCAGACATGGCAAACAAATGTCAGCTACCTACGGACAAGTGCAATGGAAGCAAAAGGTCCAAAGGTAAGATGATAGTGCTCATTTGCAGTAGGATCATTAGCTCAGCCAAAGCTGTCTAAACTAAACTCAAATAACTTAAAACGCCACATTCAAAGTCAAAGGGAAGCAAAAAGTCCAAACGCACTACTCGAGTCCACTTCGCATCAGAACCAGAACCGGAAGTGGACTCGGAGACGTGGTCAGCAAGATGATTGACTGAAGGTTAATTAGCCATAGACTCATTAGCTGTGCCACAGGGGGTCCGAAGTCGACAAACAACTTCAAACCCCAAATTCAGTCGAAGTCAAACAAAAGCAAAAAGTCCAAACGCACCGCTCGAGTCCACTTCATTACCGAACCTACGAGTAGAACCACAACCGGAAGTCGACTTGGAGGCTTCAAGATGATTGACAGCATGCTAATTAGCAACGTTAGCATGCTGAGCTCCCGGTCGTCCGCTCTTCGGCTGCTTTCTTCACCTCAGCCGGTGTGGGTGCCGGATGTGCTCGGGTGAAAAATTGTCTCGGGTCCTTCGGTGGCCTTCGCGCGTGCTGATGACGTCACGCCATATAACATATTTCTACAATATACAATTCTTTGCCACAATGTTTGTTACCCATAGCTGTTGTGTTTGTATATTCTGTGTTACTAAAAAAAAGAAAAAAAAAAAAGAAATTGCTTCGTGCCACATTGACGAGCCAGCTCCTACGTCACTTCCGCTTATGCCCCGCGAAGAAGCCGCTATCTGTTTCGTGTTTGACTCAGGCTGTAAGGTTCTATGTATATAATGTGAAGTATTACTTAATAAAACGTGTTTTCCCTCCGAATAACCATGAACCACAATCCGATTCCCAACGCTATGCATCTGGATTGACCTTACATGAGAAATGTGAACTTCTTGCAGTCCGTGACACTCCTTTTAAAGAAATATTCCAATATTCCCATTAAATCTGAAATGAAATACTTGGGTATGTACGTAAATATCCAAAAATTCAAAGCTCCAATCTCACAAAGAACTTTGAAAACAAAGTTAAAGAGTGCAAACCCAAATGAACTCGGAAACCATTAACTGAAATAATATGACAGTGCATTTAATCAGAGCTGAGCAGTCCGTCCCGGGGCCGGACCGGTCGGACCCTCCGGCCTGGCCGGATGCCCGTTTTTGGGGCGGTGGGGTAGGGGGTGACAAATTTTTTAAAATGGCTGGACTAAGCATGGCCGGAAGTTGATTTTAGTCCGGCCCACTAATCGGCCCTCATGCGTGTGATGTGCTCGCGAGGCGGCCAAATATCATATCAGCCTACTCTGTAAAAGGCTCCTTTTTAGGCTTCTTTCTACTCCCGCGTCAGCGCGAGCGACAACTGCTGTTATAGGGCTCTCTGAGGCACCGTAATGCGCGGGCTTCAAAATGCACGCACTTCCGAGCTTAGGTCATTGCATTCTATTACTTTACTACTAGATGGCAATACATTCTACATATCGGACCTCCACTACCTTCTAATTGTCTCTCCGCAACACGAAACATCCATGTCTCGTTTTGAGAGTTGTCATTTTGACGAGTTTCTGCTCACGAAGCCCCCCCCCCCCCCCCCCCCATTTCAACTTGGTGCACCATAAAGCCAATCAAATGGAAAAAGGCTAACTTGAACCATTTGGAATTGGCATGAAAATGATTCCAATGAGAAACACGATCAAACTTTGGCACCCCTGATTGGCAGCTGGCAAATGTTGGCACCCAATAGTGCGTGCGCTGCAACTCCAGGCAGGTTGTTTCACGATGGTCGCCGCTGTCGGTAAGCATGCGGTTGGTGGACGGGTGCTGATTGCGCAACAAACCCACGCAAGGAGCATGTCGAGCGTATCGTCTTTTTATTGTTTATTTACAAACAACAAGGTGCTGGGGGAAGCGCCGGTGTTGCTCACACTCGGGAAGGGTACAACATCTGAGGACAAAAAAAAAAAAAAAAAAAAAAAGAAATCAGATGTCAGCAGGCTTGTAAGAAGATTTAGGAACACAATCGAGAAGGGAGGGGCCATCTGCCTAAGCATTCTAGTCTAGATCACAACTAGTGAAAAGAATCGCCTTCACTTTCTGCGTCACACACACCACGTTGCGGACAATTCATGCGAGTGCGGCGATGCGGTCGTACCACTCGTATGCGATGTCCGATGGCTTTGGCGGGCAGGTTGCTGGTGAACTTTGCCCTCACCATCCCGCTGTTGCCGTGGGCGCGCATCACCTTGCCCCAAATCACACGCGTCTTGTTGGGCTTGCCGCCAGGCGTCACCGTGTTCCTGACAAACACGCACACGTACGTCAGTACACGGCAGGGAGAAGAAAGAGAAAAAAAAGTTGGCTTTTTGCATGAAATTTCTGGATGAATGTGAAAGGCCTTCCACTTGTATGCCTTTCTGTGACTCTCTCAGTCCATTTGGCTCAAAAACCGAATAGGCCAGGGCCCCTCCCAGCGGGTCGTGCAGATTGCAAGACAGAGACTGGTGGAGTCACAGAAAGGCCAACTTTGGGGAGTGTACATGTAGCAAGGAGGGAAGGAAGGAGTCTGACTTCTTGGCCTTGTAGACGTAAGCGCATCTTTTGCCCAGGTAGAAGTCGACCTCGTTGCGGCTGTAACATCCTTCCAGCTTGAGCAGCGCCGTGTGCTCGCGCTGGTTGCGCAGGCCTCGCTTGTAGCCCGTAAAGATGGCCTTGCTCCACAGCCTGCAAACACGCACGCACCGGTGTGAATAGGTGAAGCAAGCTGGCACGTAGCAGCGACCGCCGCGCGGGGATGCCAACCCTTCCTCTTTCCCGGTAGCCACGTCAGCGAAGGCGGCGAGTGCGCCCGGATTGGCTACGCTTCAGCTTTCAGCTGGACTACTTTCACTCTCCCGCTTGCTGACACATTTCGAATTCTTACCCCCCCCAAAAAAAGCGCAGAGTTGAACGTCCCTTTAAAATGAATTACAAAGCTGAGCTTAAATTATCCATCTAGCAAACAAAAATGGTTGAATTTCAAAATAGAGTCACATGCCATATTTAAGGAAGAAAATGTGGTGCAGCGTGTTGGGGCACTTTGACAGTGGAGCGATTTGGTCAGAGGTAGAAATACAGTATTTGGGGCAAATGATGCAGCAAGGCTTTTTCGATCTCATTTCACGGGGACGTCACTAAAGATGAAATCACGTCATAACTGCGCGTAAAAAAACGGGCCGATCGGAGCCGTGGCTGAATTGATGTCACCTTTATGCTTAATGTTACAAGTGGGATTAAATGAAAGTCAAATATAAAGTTAATACTGTTACTCAATACAACTTTGCAGATTCGATTTCCCCGCTCCCAGAACTCTACCTAAAAAAAAAAAAAAAAAATCAAGGTCAATGACAAAAATCAACCTTACCTTCCTGGCATCTTGGCTTTTCTTTACAGGAGAGCTCACCTGCGCATGCATACACAGAAAATGTGCAATGAAATATTTCCACTGTACAATAGAACTTGGATAATGATGTAGAGCAGGGGTGCTAAATACGTCGATCGCAAAGGCAGCATAGGGCCCCCGTGCACCGCGTCATCACGACGACGTCGTCGTCCGCCATGTTTGGGGCAATGAATGAGTGCACGTAAAAGACTGCATTTGTCGATTCAAAAACATGTTAAAATGCAAGAAAACGGCGAGGCTTTACAACCACAGTGACTTGCTTGTAGGGTACAAGCTCATGAGTTGATTTTTAACACATCTACTTGTCATGGAAGCGAGGAATATGCCGTTGTCTCTTATGAAGAGCGCCGCGGAGGCACTGTCGACAAATAGCAACCACCAACAAGTAAACTAACAAAAATAAAAAAACTTAATCATTATTCATTTTTGGGTTTCTTCTTTGATTACACACATAGAAGATCATCAGATGGTTATAGTACAACCCTCATTTTAGGAAGAACTGTAGCATAACCAGGTAGTTCCCATCAATATGTGATGTTACTTTTGAGACCTAACGAACACGCATTGAGTTATTGAGTATTGATACAAACTCCCTTCAAAAATCTCATTTATTACTTCCCCCCCAAAACGAGGGTTGTACTGTAACCAGCTGGAGATCTTTGTGTAACTATTGAAGAAACACGACAATGAATAGTAAATCGCGTGGTTTTTTTGTATGTTTTTTAAATATGTTTGTTTTCATGTTGGTACTTGCTATTTGTTGACAGTCCCTGGGCACACGGCTCAGCGGAGCGTGTTGAAAAAGCACAACCGCAACAAATAGCATTGCTGAAATTCAAGTGGTAGCCCGTCGGCTACCTTACAGAAGAGTGGACAAAGCCATCGTCTGCGTTGCAATGATGTTGCATTTTGGAGTTACGGACAGCTTCAAGCGTGCCAATCTGTTGCTAACTTTACCTAACTTCGATTTTTCACCAAGCAGGAAACCTATAAAAACTCAGTCCGTTGTGAAATTTTCTTCCTTTGCGATCGCGGGTGGTACTACTGCACCCCCCAACACAGCAACGGTTCACCATGTTCATATATTTTGGCCGTCTAAATCAAGCGAGAAACAGCGAGTTTGTCTTGTGTGTAAAGGCCTAGATAGACCAATCCGACGTTGGCCAACAGTGACAGACGCTTCCCCCCTGTGGCGTCCGGCCGGCTGTCGGCACGTCACGCTGGCAAAGCACACCGCAACGACAGACAGCGACGCTAACTATTAGAGGACCTTCTGCGCATGCATAAGATGTAATACCATCAGCGGCTGTAGTCACCGTGTCTCATGGTTAAAAAAATCCAACCGGAGAGCTGTTGGCCAGAGGCGGATTACAAAAATGTAAACGATGCATTCAGCTATATTCTTCACTAACGATGAACTCCGACGCGTAGTAAACCCTCTCGTTCCTGACACAGTATCGTGAAAGACTTAAATTGTCAACCCTCGCCCTTGTACTTGTGATAAGATTAAGGCAGCAAAGGCGTGCTTACTGTTTATTCGCATTTGTCACATTTGTTGGTGCTCCGAGCGCTGATTTGCTAGCTAATGTCACGACGCCGATTCAACATGCGTAAAAAGCCACCCAGACACTTACAGACGGGTTACGAGTTTACGACACTAGAACGTTGGTCACTACACCAATCAGACGGCGCATTCAGATGCCACGATGCTTCACGACCTCCGACGTGGGTTTGGTGTATCTAGGCCTTAACAAAAGTAGTCAAGTCGCCTCCTGTGCGCTCCAAGCATGGCGGCTATCCCGGTAGCTACGTCAGCGATGACGCGCTTTGCACGGGCCCTATAGGTAGATCGCATGAGACAAAAAAAAAAACTAGATGTTTCTAGTTAATTGTGTTGTGCAATATTGGCTCAAGCAGTTAAGCATCAACGTACAGTATATAGCACATATAAAAAATACTCAATATGTTTGAAAATAAATGTATGTTTTGCAGTTTTGTAAGTGAGTAGGACCTACCCGCTACAAAAATTCAAAACATAACCTACCCGGTAAGTAGATCATTTTGACTTGGTCATTTTATAAGTAGCTCGCATTGCTGAAAAAGTGTTGGAACCCCTGACGTGGAGCAACAACAACGCAGCATATGAAAACCCTCCATGTACACGTTCCGTCAATTTTAAAACGTGACCTTCCATAAAGTCAAAGTGCAAAACTTAATTTTGGGCAAACGTTAGCGTTTAGTGCCCGGCACGTGATCATACTGACTGCACCTCCCAGCATTTCTTCCGTCCTATTTTGTCTAGGCGTTGGAACAATTATCCGTGTCGGTTTGAACCAAATAGCTCACGGGTCCAAACTGTAGCCAACAGACTCGTGGAGAGGAAAACGCGACAGCAGCAAAGCTAACACCCTATCGTTCGACAGACGCGCCGGCGGTCGTCGGGCCAAAGGCCACTTTGAGCCTCTGAGCACGGTGAAAACCTCATCAGAGCAGTCGCTTGTAGGTAGCCGCAGCTAGCACTTCGAGGCAGAATCCGAGCTCAATCGGGGCCATCGTAAATCCTTCAAAATAGGAAGTGCGCACATTACGACAAGATGAGACGACGACGACTAGCGATCGCAAATGGGTCACATTTGTCCAAGAATTTTAGACATTTTATCAGAGATGTTGATCTTCTTACCTGCTTCGCTAACGCAAATATGGCGAGAAAGACCGCGCGAAAAGAATGCTGGGAAATTATTGTCAACATTGGTGGCCGCCGAGCGCCTGCTCAAAATGACATAAACTGCAATCGTTTTGATATACTGTATCTGCATTTTACATCTTGGTTATCGTCACACAAAATGTTGCCAAAGTCTTACAGGAAGGCACAATATATATTTCCGAAACATCATTGAAAACTGCTTCAGTTGGCGTTAATATTTTATTTTACAAATTACATTCAGAAGTTTCGTCTCGGAAACAAACGAGAATTTCCCTCGATACATTCATCGTTTTCATTCAATGATTTATTTACACCCAATGTCTTCATTCATTACCCACATCTTTCATTTTATAATTTCAATTACATTTAGAGCACTTCAATTTAATATATTTAATATTTTTGGTCCAATTTATTGAACCCCCCCCAAAATAATCCAAATAAAATCATAATCGTTAGCTGTAGCACTAATTTACACCAATTTACGTCTTCATTTTAATGATATTTATTGTGATGGTGTAAATTATTTGCACGTTTTAGTGGCTTTAAAGAGGAATAAACGTTTGATGTAGGTTGTAAACAACAATCAAACACCCATCCATTCATAATCCGAGCCGCTTACCCTCACCAGGGTCGCCTCTGCCAGCTGTCTTTGGGTAGCAGGCAAGGTACAGCCTCAACTGGTTGCCAGCCAATGGCAGGGCACACACACACAAACACTCAGTCACACCTAAGGACAATATAGAGTCCAATTAAATTACCAAGCGTGTTTTTGGAATGTGGGAGGAAACCAAAGTACCGGTACCTGCACGAAACCCTCGCAGGCACGGAAAAAAACATGCAAACGCCACACAGGAAGGCCGGAGCCCCAAATGGAACCCTTGACCTCTGCACTGTGAGGTAGATGTGCTAACCAGTGACACACCGTGCCGCTCACAATCAAATATAACCAAGGATATTCCAATTCCAATATTTATTTTTATTTTTTAACAGCAATTGACAAGTGAAAATGTGCCAAACACCTTGGATAAAAAAAATAAAATAAAATAAAGAAAAGTGGAATTTTCCTGTTAGTCCAACCGTTGCAGTGGTAACCAACTCTTCTTTCTCACACTTTGTATGTAGCCTTTCAGAATTACGCAACTAGTTTGCAACACGTAAAACGTCACCAGGGAGCGTGTAGGCAGAAAGGCCGCACTCCATATCTTTATATACACAACTACACACACTTTGTATTTACACAATACATTTGTACACAAACAGGCAGACGGCGCAGCCTCATCAATCAAATGTCCTAGAATGCAACAGGGGTCCCGACGCGATCACGTGACCGTCAAGTGCGGCTGTGTGACCACGTGACGTGCATCCTCGGTTAACATTGCAAGCGAACAAGATGAGAAAGAAACAAGGTGCAAAATGAGACACAAAAATGTGACAAGGACAACAAATAAAATAAAATATATGCCGACACATTCGCATCTTTACAAAAGCATAGTTAGCATTGCACCTGTTATCTAGCGCGTTACTAGCCAGCAAATCGCACAAGTTCAAATACCAATTCACTGTTTTTGTTTCGTTTTAATCTGGTTTATTCCACGTCTTCACATTAGCTGCATTAGCTGAGGCTAACAATTAACGATGAACAACATGGCTGCGTTCATCGCACAGATGATTACATGTCAATCAAGACATTTGACACCAAAACCGGTATTATTTAATAATTATTTTTCCCCCACGCCAATTGCTAATATACAGAACCGTATTGCTGCCAAACAGAAAGAAAAACATTCAATATCAATTTAGAAGGAGATGAATTTCACATTTTAATGTGACAAATTTCATGCCGAACGTGATGTGTTTCATGTCGTAATGTCACAATTGAACGTGATATGTTTCCCATCGTAACACCTTAAGTGATCACATTTTACCATAAACAGAGGCGGGCATTCCATCAGACTGACTGACCGGTCTGTGAGTCCGCCAATGAGGGACGCCCGTTTTGCTGGCGATTGAAAAACGACGGGACACCTTTCAAAAATGATGGACTGACGAATGACGTGGGAAGTGGGTTTTCATCCGTCAGCGTAATTGTCACTAACCGTGTCCGTCAGTGATGATCCGTCAGTCTGTCAATGGCAGACGCCCGTTTTTCTGACATTTTTTTGGGGGACCGAGTGACGGACCAACGGACTTCTGACGGACCTAACTGACGTACTGACGATGACAATTCAGTTCAGCATGAAAAATGACGGACTGACGAATGACGGACCAGCAAAATTTTGTAAAACGTGGTAACTTATGTTATAACGTGAAAACCTACCACGTGTCAATAGTCCGGTTACTGGCAGTCAGAGTCCTTTCTTGTGTCTTATAAATCATAGTTACCAGCTAAGTAACTATGCTGCTCTCCTATAATACTGCATATAAAATTAAACAAAATAAATAAGCGCAAGTGTTAAAAAAAAAAAAAAAAAAAAAAGTTAAAAAGAAGACACCATAGGGCTCCACCAGTGACTTGAACTGAAGTAACTGCTTAGTTTTGCCGAAGGATAAGTCAAACTTAAAACGTGGCAGCAATACGCTTCGGTACTAATAAGCTAATATGAAACATTTGTTTGGTCATTAGTGTTAGCACTGTTAGCAGAAACGAGGTCAACGATTGTAGACTAGGGTCATGTGTCAGTCGTGAGACATCATGTCAGCCATGTGATGTCACATGTCCAAAAAAACTAAAAATGTACACACGAGATTGTGTAACCTTGCCGGTGGGCTGCTGTTGCGATGAGCTAGCGACAATGCAAACCGGTGCATAAAGATGGCTGGCAAATTTTCACGCGCCTCGCGCTCTCCTCACGCACATGGCGACTACATGCCGAGCGAGGCTCCGGACGAGGGTGTCGTCATGGTGGTGGTGGTGGCGGCGACGCCGTGTCTGGGAGGGGCCAAGTGGAGAAGCGCGCTGACGGTGGCGGCCACCTGGGGTAGCCCTTGTTCCTCCAGGATGTGAAGCGGAAGACACAAGTCACTCTGGACACGCACGCACAACATGAAGGAAGGCCAAAAAGAAAACAAGGCAAAGATGGATCAACACAAGTGAAATGAGGCAAACGCAAAACGGACAAACAAGGATGGGCGGAACGATGGGCTCGACCTCACGGGGGCGCTCGCTCGTCACTCGTGCCGCTAATGTAGCATTTCCCACAGCCCGGTGTTCTGCCAAATTGTCCTACCCCATCAAAAAGTCCTCCCCAAGGCTGATTTGGCAGCCAAAATGCTACCGTGCGCTTTCAGCTGGTTTTTGTTTAGATGGAGACTGGTAGGTTGAAGTTTAAAACAAAATCTCTTCAGAATTTACTTAGACGGAGGCGGAAGCAGGGAGGACTTCCTGACAATTGAATGAGTGTCACATACACTACATACGTCAAGAAAACAAACAATGCTTAAAAGCTATGACGGGAAACGCACGCCGAAAGTATTTTTGAGGCAATGAAAAGGTAAAAAAAAAAAAAAAAAAAAAAAGCAAGCACTCACCCCCTTTAACCGAATGTACGTAAGGTAGGACAAAAAATGATAAAATTCCCAGGAAAACACTTATCGTGTTGTGAGTACGCGTGCGCAAAGACACTAAGCATTGGTAGGACGTCTCGATGAGTAGGAAGCAATTTCAGAACACCCGGCACAGCCAAATGAGCCCGAGACACCGATGCCTCAGGAGGTGGAACTTGGACCTCTTTTGTCCATTCAACTTTTCATTTTCATCAAATAAACATGGTAAAGTGTTCAAAAATGGCATTTGCTTCCAAAAAACAAAACACCCAACAAAGAAGTCAGTCATGATCTCGGAAAGCAGCAAACAAACGGCTCACGAGCTTGCCGTTGTCGTAGACGTCCACGCGTGGAATCCCCGCCATAGGGCGAGCAGTAGGGAGCGGAGCATTTATTCCACGACGTGATGCGTTCAAATTAGGCCAGGATCGACAATCGCCACGACCCCAAAATTGAGATCGGTCGACCGCCGTTCTCGGCGCGCGGCTCAAAGAGGGCGTGTCATATGGAGCGAGCGGCGAGCGTTGTTCTGTTCAAACTGATGTCACGCATCGAGACGACGTCCGTCTCTTTGGGCTTATGCCACAACCTCCTTTGGGAAATGCGGTCGACTAGGCTGGCCGGGTCACATTGGAGCTTTCCTTTGGCCGGACATGATGATAGGAAGGCGACCACTCACGTCAAGAAAACAGAGCACAGGCGCTTCTGAGTGCGTGCGTGCGTGCGTGCGTGCGTGGCAAGGGAAAGGAAGGAGGGAGATGGGAAGACAAGAAAAACAAACAAACAAACTTGTTAGGAAGAAAGAAGCAAGTGAACAAAGACGGACAGTCACATCATGAAAAAGCCGCCGTCGTCGTCGTCGGCGGCATTCTCCTCCGCCTCACTGAACACGACGGCGTCCTTAATTTGCCTGATGTGCAAATACCCTCATGGATGGCGAGACAACATTTATGTCAGCAATATATCCCTTCAGGCCATCATTCCATGCCATCATTTGTGCGCGTTTGTCTGTGTCTCTACCACCCTAAATTCTGAGTACGCTTGCGAGGCATTTCAATACGACTCAAATATTTACTTAGCAGTGACACGCGGTTGGCGTTTGTTATTCTATGATGAAGAAAGTTGCCGTTTGCCACATCACCGGGCAATGAAGCGTCACTGTGCGGCACCGCCCTTGTTCCTCGCCGCAGCGAGCGAGCGGGTGGGGTTAGTTAGCCTCGAGACGTTAGCGTGCTTTAAGCTCCCGTCGGTCGGTCGGTCGGCGGCTTCCGCTGCCCGTGAGGGCGCGGCGACGTACTCATGGGTGGTGGAACGCAATGTGTTGGGAAACGTACATCAAAATGATGCACTAAGTACTTTTGCTCCTTTTCAACCTGCTTGAGCAATGTGACCCATGATTGTTTTGGATTTTTTCTTTTAACATACCCGTAACGTTCAACGTTACAGATATCAGGAGGGAGCATTCAGCGATATTCGTAACCAAATACGGACAATTTGTAATAATTGGCAGGTGTGCCACTGCTCATGAGCAGTAAACCTACCAAAGCAAAGATGTTCAGCATTTTAAAAATGAGTTTCAGTCATATTGTATCGCGTGAAACAATGTAAACGTGGACTGCACTTCTCAACTCACTCACAGCCATGTGCCACCTGTTTTGGATCCCTCCCGACTACAACGCATCTGGCTCAAACGATCAGGATGGTTTCAGACTTGGGCCGAGCATGCTGATGAGCTGATCATTTGAGTCAGTCAGGTGTGTTGGAGTCGGGAGAGATCCAAAGAAGGCGGGATAAGGCTCTTGAGGAACCCGAGTTCCCTAGCCCAGATATAGACGGATAACTAAATAAAACATACACGTACAAAATGAAAGCAGCGTTAATTAACTTAGCGTTCGTGACCCCCACTTGGCCCGGGTGCCAAAGTCACGACCATTTAAAGCGCAGCCTTTGCGCTGACAAAAGGCGATGATACTGCAAATGCAATGAATCGTTCAGCCCGGTTTCAAAGTGTAAATAATCGTCGATGGCGGTCAAATTGAAATTGCAATTGAAAACAAGCTGTTAGGAGGTCATCTTGTCACGGGAAGCTCACGTCGGACGCGTTCAAACAAGCTTCTGCCCGTTCCGAAGCATCCCTTGATGAAAACTGGATGGTGCCGAAGCTTGGGCCAACACTTGGCGGCGCGCGACAAAATCCACAAGTCGGTCAATTGGCAGAAACAGGTTTGCTCAAACGCACTGGCCGTCTCGTTAGCTAAAATTCGGTGTACGACACTACACATCCCTTGGCCTACTGAAAGCCTTCAACAAGTTCTTTGCGATTCATTGACAACAACATTTCAGGAGATTTGACACTTTCCACAATTCAAACTAGCGTACTCAAAAGATTGAAATAGTTGATGTACTTTAAATACTGAAATCAATCAATACTTCCACTTGTTGAATCCTGCATTCATTGAAGTCATTTTGGCACCCGTGGTCCTCCATCCAAATGTGGAGAGCAACACATCACAATCCCAGTTTCGTTACCTGAGCGAGGCCCATCCTACGACACGCCTCCAGGAAGTTCTCCACGTTCCTCCGACATTTGGCCATCGTCAGCTTGGGCTGGGGACACACAGGCACACGCGGGACGGTCGGCATAGAGACTGACTGACTGACTGACTGACTGAACGTCACGGGAACCGGCGCACTCACCACAGCGGGGGAGGGCACGTGTATGCTGGGGACCGATCGCGGCCGCACGTGATTGGCCAGGTGACACAAGACCACGCCGTCCGTCAGCGCCGCCCCCAGGTCGCTAGGCAACGACACCTTCAGCCGGCCCTCGATGTTCTGACAAACACAAACGAGGCGCAAATAATGAGCGACTGGCGACCGGTCCCACATCGGTCTCCCGGAGCAGTCCGACTGTGTTCTTTCTTTTGCCATTTTGCACGGCTGGCGCAGATACCACAAGGCGCTTTGCGCCCTTGCGGGATGAAATGCAGCCCACTCCGCCAATGGAAGCGGCTTTCTGCGCAGGAGATGGACGTGTGCAAAGTGCATTCACCGTTCAAGGAAAGGCCCCCACTTGTGGATGACTTTGATTAGATAGACTTTAATGAAGTATTTGCATAAGAAAATCAATCCTCTTATTCATGTTTGGAGTATTAAAATTCAAGAAAATTAAGGGACGAAAAAATCTAGGGATTTTTTTTTACAAGTCATAAAATATGCGATTAATTAGGGAGTTAACTATGAAAAAATGCGATTAACTACGATTAAACATTTGAATCGCTTGACAGCACTAATACAAACCTTCCTGAGCTGCTCCACCAGCCGGGCGTCATGTCCGAGCGCGGTGGGTGTCGCCGGCGCTTCCTGAGGGTGCTGAGTGGAGGCGGGTGCGTCGCCTAGAGGACAAGTGGGGAAGCGCGCAAGTCAACTTCCCATCACTCGTTTGCCACCGCCATCAAACATGAAGCGGCGCTAGCTCACATCTCCTCTTTTCTTCGCGCTGGCTGAGGCGAAAGAGGAAGCTCTCCGGGCGCACGCCAGCGCCGCGACAGGAAGCAGAGTCGCCCGGGCCAGGGTGACCGGGATTGGCTGGAGATACAAAGGAGGCGGAGTCACCGCAAGCGGACAAGCGATGCCAAAGGCTTCCCGCGGGCGGTCCCATCTTACCGCTTGGCGAGAGGCCGCCTCGCTCTTCGCCCTGCTGATACAACCGCGCACGTTAGCATTAGCATAAGGAAACAATCAATGTTTTGCACAAGACAAGCGCTGCGGTTTGTGCACTTTGGTGACAATACAATACACAGTGTTATTACACTTTTTCTAGTTGAGTCAGCAAAGAAAACACCAAGGAACAAGCCCAAGTGCATGTGCAAATACAGTGGTACCTCTACTTACGAACGTCTCTTCATACGACATTTTCAAGTGACGAAACGCCTCAACAGGAAAATATTGCCTCTAGTTACCAAAGAAATTTCAGGATACGAAAGGTAACAGTATGGGCTGCTACTCGCAGCTCCGGAGTTGCTCACGACGGCATTTTTCAAGCTATTTTAGTTGCCTATGCACACGTGTCATTTTGGACAGGTCATTTTCATGATGTAAAAAAGCGCCGCTCCAGCCGAACCGCTGTTGTTAATTTGATATGGAAATCTGCTTTCCCCTGACTGCTCGTTGCTGATATGTGGGCGTGAAGCTTGAATTTTTGGGCAGAAACACTGAAATGTGGCTCCATAGTGGGGTGGGGCCTGGCCAATGTGTATGTGTGTATGTTTGTGGCGCGTGTGAAAGGTTCGGTCTTTTCCAGCCCAGTCTCAAAGGGCTATTCGCAGCCATGCCCACAATAGACAAACATGAACAGCATCCCTTGATCTTAAACCCCAGGCGGGCAAGGGAAAAACGCCCCACCCCCCAAAACACATCTAAGGAGAAATAACAAAGTGCTCAATGCATTTTGGGAGGAAAATTTCACAAAGATGGCAAGCACATGTCATGTTGCAAATTCAATGAAGGTGTGGACAATTCTTACCATGAAGAGGGCAGAGTCATCCGTGTGGGTCGAGCGGCGAAAGGGATAGATGCTCTACACACACGCACGCACATCCAATTGACAGATACACACCCCCACACACACACACACACTGTGAAGGCTGGATGATAAGAGGGGCAGGGCGTAAGGAGGGTGTGGGCGGAGCTACCTTTCCGTCCATGGGCTTGTTTGGACTCTGCGGACAAAACAAACACACGTCAACTGGTCAACTTTCACATCTTGGAAGCACCCATCACACCACACAGAAAGCTAAGCAGACGCTACGTTGCTAAATTCCTCCTCCCGCTTGACTGCCCCAGCTCCCACAATTAAATTGGAACAACTTCCAGAGATAGAGAGGCGCCTTGCGATAAGAGTATAACTTGAGTCGCGAACACACTGCGAAATAAAAAGCAAACTATTGAACATTCTCCATTTGAAAAAATGTTTGAGTCCAAGAGCACATTTCTCTGCTGATCGGATGTGATGAAAAGCCGGCGCGTGACTGGCCGCTGGTACCTTTGCATCTCTCGGCAGGGGCCGTATCTTGTGTCTCTCCTCGTCGTACCTGAGGGCGGCCAGCTGAGCCTCTCGCCTCATCCTCTCCACGCCTCTCTGAGCGACATACGCACACAAGGTCGGTGGGGCACAGGTCAGGCGCAGAGGTCAACGCCTGCTGACGTGGCCTCACCTGAATCTGGCTGCAAGGTGACGCCGGGGCACAGTCCACCGCGCTCCTGACAGACAGACACGCACGAAGCCACCCACCCGCCCACACACGCATACCCGCGCGCGCACACACACACACACATACACACACACCGACCGAGGACGCCATCTTAACCACAAAAAGTCACTAAGCAGACAGCCTAGATCCTAGCATGCGTGTGCCGACCTGCTCTGTCTGGAGTCATCTGTTCTGGATGAGCTGGCTTTACCTGGAGAGCCCTGAACAAACAAACAAATACAAACTCATGAAAAACAAATACATGAAATAACAACAAAAACACTTAAGAAAGACAAACAAACCCCCAAAAAATAAAATGGCAGAAATTTCGACCGTGCATGACGCCGCGCATGGGAGGGATGCTAACGGCAGAGGTTTCATAATTGATGAAGATGATTTCAAGCTCAATAGCTGGCTAATTTCCTACGCACGTGTCCACTTACTGGCTGGGAGTAGCGTGAGTGGATTGAATTGCTCACAAGCACGATAACATTTAGCTGCCAACACAACCACAGTCGGTCACCACACGATGGAGCTCGAAGGGGACGTCGCGAAAATATTTAGGATTCCGTTACAACGCAATACTTTTGCGTTTCATTCAAACTTTTGCATGATAAGACAAGACACTTTCAGTCTTTATGAAAGAATTATTGCAAAGTAAGGCAATGTTATTTTTGGAGGACAACAAAAGACTTCCACTTCCGGGCCGTAGCTTCAAGTGTACGGCGGCGCTGGTGTGAGCACGACAGATGATTTGGAGAGATTGTCACGCTCTCGAGATGTCCCAAATGTATCAATGTACTTTTTCTTCAAATGCTAGTAGAGGTGTTGCTATCGTAATTCGTAGGACTATACCTTTTGTATTTGAGTCTACGGTGGCCGATCCAGGCGGGAGATTTGTACTTGTAACTGGCACCATAAATTCAATCCCACTGGCCCTTTTGAACGTATATGCTCCTAACGTTGATAGCCCTGATTTTTTGGGGTGAAATTTTTCGTATGGCTGCTGATCAAAATAATCGTAATATTATTACTGGGGGTGACTTTAATTGTTTCCTTGATCCTCATCTTGATAGCTCCTTTATGACAACTGCTCCAATTTTAAAGTCAGTGCCAGTCTTAAACAATCTCATTTCATCTTTAAATTTAGTAGCCATCTGGATGGAGTCTTCAACATCAGTTAGATGTTAGGCAATATTTCCCTTTCTCGCAAGTGCATGGTAGTTTTACCAGGATTGACTATTTTCTAATTGATTCCAATCTGATGACCAATGTCGTCAGATCAGTTTACAATAATATTTTCATTTCTAAGCATTCTCCTGTATGCATGACCATTGATTTCAAGACACGTGTACATTCATACAATTGGAAATACAATCCAGCATGAAAATCAGATCAATCTTTTTGTGAATACATTTCAAATAAAAGCACAGATTTTCTTAGCTTTAATGATAATAGTGAGGTATTTGGCTCCATACTGTGGGAGATAATAATTCGTGGGGGTATGATCTCCTATCAGTCTTTTAAGAAAAAGGTTAGGCAGAAGCGCATGTGTGAAATTCAGGCTAAACTCTCTCCACTGGGGGATTCATTTCGTATTTCAAAATCAGACGACGTTTTGAAACAAACCATGGATTTAAAATTTGGGTATAGCCGCATTCTCGATAATCAGGTTCGCAATTATATTTGTAAGCTTGAGCAAAAGCAATTTGAGCTCGGAGACAACGCTGCAGATAGCGTACTGGCAAGGTAACTAAAAGGTGTTCAGGCTGAGTGGGCAATTTATAAAATTTCACTTGATGGGGAAGTCATGACGGACTCATCACGGATAAATGATTCATTCTCCAATTATTATAGAGACCTGTATACCTCCAAGTCATTGGTACCTAAGGAGGATATATTGGGTTTCCTAAATAAATTTGATATGCCCACTTTGAGTGAAACTACTAAACAACAGCTCGATGCCGATTTTACATGAGAAGACGTTAAAGTCACCATCCGCACATTTCCAAATGGGAAGGCTAGCGGTCCTGATGGTCTGGCTATTGAATTCTATAAGGCTCACGTTGACGAAGCTTGCGCCACTGTGGCTTCGGATGATCGATTCCTCTGTGAAAGACGGATCTTTTCCTGAGACGTTATATGATGCAAATATTTGCCTTTTATTAAAGAAAGGGAGGGATCCAACAACATTGGCTTCTTATCGTCCTCGTGGTTTACTACCGGTAAATGGTGATCAGAAAATTGTGGCTAAAGTCTTGGCAAACCGGTTGAATAAACATATTGGTACTTTGGTCCATAGTGACCAAACCGGGTTTCTTCCGGAAAGGTTTGTATTTTCAAATACTCGTAGACTTTGGAATATATCGTACTCCGACAAATGACCATATTCTGCTATCATCTCTCTGCATGCACAGCAGCATATGTGTTGACTGCTCTAAAGACATTTGGCTTTGGCCATACAGCCATACAAGCCAGCACTTACCAACATGAATAAGTCCCCGACGTTTTTATTACAGCGTGGCACTAGGCAGGGCTGTTGGCAGGCTGTCAGCAATGTTTTTTGCTTTGGCGCTTGAACCACTCGCTATTGCCATCAGGTCTACACCCGAAATGACACAACCCAGCTGAGTATGCTATCGGTTTGTATGCCGACGATGTTATCTATCTGTCTGTCTATTTCGCCTCTTCTTGCGTGTGATTAAGGAATTTGGTTAATTCTCTGGCTTTACCATAAATTGGGAGAAAAAAGTCCCCATGCCTCTATCTGATGCTTTAGACAAACGTTTTTGCGATGAGTTACCTTTTAAAATTACGACTGAGCACTTTGAATATTTAGGAATCACAATCCCCAGGAACCCTAAACTACTTTTCAAATTGAATTTTAGAGAGCTATCCTTGTGAGGATAAGTTCATGTTGTCAAATGATTATACTTCCTAAATTTGCACATCTATTCCAGAATATAGCCATTTTTCTTACAGCGTCTTTTTTCAAATGAGTTGACTCCATTCCTATCGCCTTCATTTGGGCTAAGAAGGTTCCTCGCATTTGCAAAGTGCATCTTCAACAACCCTCTTCGGCGGGTGGTCTTGGCCTGCCCATTTTGAGGCATTGTTGTTGGGCTTGCAATACTAGGGCCTTGGTTTTCTGGTGCCGAATGATGATGATGATGATGATGATGATGAGGGCCAAATGCCATACTGGCCTGCAATAGAATCTTATGATTGTGAATTTTTACACTGGTGCAGCTCTACGTCTCTGCTGTTTAGCAAACTAGACATCCCCTTGGAAAGTTTTAAACAAGATATCATTTTATACAACTCTGTAAGAATTTGGAAACAAATGAAGAGGATCTTGCATTTGCCGGACCTTTCTATTTATGCACCTATATGCAAAAACCCATCCATCATTTAAACCAGCCATATGAGATCCTCTTTTAGGCAGTGGTCAAGTAGAGGTATAGTTTCAATGAAGGATCTTTACACTGACGATGGGTTTGTATCGTTTACGCAATTGCAAACAAAGTTCAGTCTCCCGCCTGGTCATTTCTTTCGGTATTTGCAGAGAAGACATTTTGTGAGTCGTTCTTTAGCTCATTTTGACAAATTGTCAGTGCAGCATGATTTTTTGAGCTGATAAAAAAACCTCCAACCTCCAAACATTTGGTTCCACAATTTCTCAATCTTTTTTTAAAACCGGCTTCATCGAGACAAATCAACGAGGCTTGGACAAGAGATGCGGATGTAGAGATGTCAACTCATATGTGGGAAAGGGCTTTAGCAGGAAAAAAATCTTGTTCAATAAATGCAAGGCTTCAGCTTATAAAGTTTAAAGTTGACACCGTTTGCATTATTCTAAGACCAGGCTGAACAGACTTTTTCCTTCAATTTCACCATTGTGTGATAAATGTAGGGGGAGTGACGGTAGATTAGCGCATTTGTTTTTTGTCTGCCCCTTGCTTGGGAACTTTTGGTCTGAGACCTTTCAATTGTACAGTGTCATATATAAGAAAGAAAGCTATAGCACCTGACGTTTGAACGGTGAACTCTGGCTGTTCGGCTCATACTCTGCCATGTTCCCGGTCAGCCCAGCAAGCCAGCATGTTTGGCATGGTTATTGCAAAGAGGGTCATCCTAAAAGAATGGAAGTCGACCACGCTGCCAAGCTATCATAAATGGCTGAATGATATGATGTCTTGTTTATATCTTGAGGAGATTCGCTGCGGTCTGTCGGACACGCGCGATACATTTGGAAAAATCTGGGGACCTTTTACTGATCATATCAAGCAGAAGCGGACTCGACCTGCAACCTCTGGGTTGCCCCACTGATCTGTGCACTTTGCTCCTCTCATGCTGGACGTTGGACTTTTCCTGACTTTTACTTTGCGGACTGTACGTATTAAGTTGTTTACTTTACGTGAATATGTTTTCGCACTGGCAGCGTTTGTTTGTGTTAAGTTCGTATAAAAACTGAATTAAAAAATTATTCAAAAGAAAAAAAAAAAAAAAGAACCCATTAGAACACATCTATCGGTACTTGACCCGGTCAGGGACGATGACCTGACTGACTGCCAGACATTTTCAGACCCTAACTTTGAAAAAAAAGATAGAAATAAAAACACACGGCTCCACGTAAACTCGGCTTATGTTCACACTCCAAAGACAACGAGGAAGAACGGAAAGAGGACGCGTTGCCGCAGTGGCCAATGTGACCGAGCAGACTTGCGTTCCGGTGGCGCCGACGTACCGTATTGCTGATGCGTCTCTCGATGTAGGCCATGAACTGCGAGCTGAGGCTGGCCCGTTCTCCCGCTCCTCTCTCTCCTCCCGCCGCGCTCCTCCCCTCCTCCTCGTCCTCCTCGCCGTCGATGAAGTCGATCTGCTCCAGCTCATCTGCGCACGCCGTCAGACACGCACGCAACCCGTGTGACCGTCCGGCACGCCCCCCTCCTTGTGACTCGATAAAGCACGAGCGCACTCACGTGTCCCGTTGGCCAGCAGGGGGGAGCCCGCGACCGCTCGCTTCAACTCTTTGTGGACGTCCAGGACACGAGCAGGAACCTCTGACAGCTCCTGGTGAAACACACACACACACACACACACACGCACGCACCCACGTTTCATGACGTCATCAACCTACAAGGTCCGCCGATGGCGATGTCATAGCTCTATCAAGTCCACCAATGGTGACGTCACAAATCTATCACACCTCGTAATGGTGACATCAAAAAATGATCAGGTCTCCCGATGATGATCTCATAGATCTATCCTTTCTCCATATGATACATTAATGGCTACATTATGCCGCCCGCCGTCCCTGTGTGACCTCTGTGATCTTTGCTGCTGTAACAATGAACATTTCACCACTGTGGGATCAATAAAGGCATTCTTATCTTATCTTATCTTATCTTATCTTATCTTATCTTATCATGGAGAACAAAGGATGATTAGACCACCTTGTTTTTTTTTTTCCTTTCTTGTCTCTTTGAACGGCCGCTGACAGGAAAGGCATAGCACGAGACTGACAGACAGAAAGGAAAACACGGAATGGCCAAAAGTGGCATTTTGTCAGGACAATGCCATGAGAACTGAAGCAATTTTGGTTACTACCAAGAAAACGTGCATGGAAATTGGCTCGATCATTTCTTCAATTCAACTCTTGAGAGCTATTTTTGTTGTCGGCGTGAAGTTTATCCAAACAAATGTTACCTTTAGTGGACCCGGGCCTTTCAGAGTAGAAAGAAACTGACGCAGCTCATGCTTTTTTCCCCTGACTGCACATCTATCGGGTCCCCCGATCATCTACTATAGTTCTCATCGGGTTAAGCCGCAGAGGGATGTGATGTCACCGGTTTTCAAGTCACAGCGATGCGTTACGCACGTCGCCATTGGTGGTTATGCGGCGCGAGAAGGATTACGACATAGGTCCACCCGCTTATCCATGCAGAGACCGTTGGTAGATGAAAAGGTTACGATCATTTTGGGACGGAAATTTTGTGCTTAACAATTGCACGTACTGCGGGGCATTTGGAACTAGTTCGGGGTAATATACAGTATATCGTCACTGTCCTGTGAGAAACGCATCCGATGTCCGATTTTGTAATTTTCCACGTTAATGGGATGTCTGTAACGCAGAAACTCCGTACTCGTGTAAAAATACCAAACCTGAAAGAAATGGACACGAGTGTTCTTCACGTGGACAGCGACGATGTGACGACGTACTATTGTGTGCATGTGTGTCTAACCTCATTTCCTGACCATCTTTTGTCTCCACTGTCCACACTGTTGAAGCCTGAATCCAAAGCGCCATAGGGACGACCAGGGTCCAGCTCATCCGCGCTAACACGCACACAACGGCAAATTAGGCTTTTTGCAAATGTGAGTGACTGATGATGGGGTGCGTGCGTGTGCGTGCGCGTGTGCGCGTGCGCGCATGCATGTGCTGCGGCCATGATGACTTCAGACCAGGAGCCGACGTTCCAAGTTCGTCTGTCGTATTCTGGGAGGTCAGGGGTTGTCGTCTTGCTGGCCTCCATGTTGAGGAACTTGAAGATGTGAACTTTGCCCTTGATGCAAATCTACACAACACAAGATTATTGACAACCAATAAAGTGAGGAAGAGTAGCAAGGTAGGTGTGTCCTCCGAGGTGATTTCCTGCTCGGGCTGAACCATTTGGAAAAATAATCCAATTGCATTTTTTTCCCCGCCTGAATACTTGTAATTGCGATTTCGTCCCTTTGTTTTTTTTTTTTTTTAACAAACACAAGCGATCAATTCATCTGGATTATGACAACAAACAATATCCGATTCATTATACATCAATGTTAAATGAAGCATGAGTTCATATGAAAGACAGATTAGGCATGCACTTCAATTGGAGTCATTCATTGATCAAGACTTGCAGTCTTTGAGGCATTCACAATAAGACAATTTGACCAAATTTGCCCACAATGATGGCATGAACAGAAGTGATTAAATCACAAATCGGATGACAACACCAATGCAAACAAATGTGGGGCTGTAGCATTTCAACTTGTATGTGAACACGTGGACTGCACTCACCCACCAAGCAATGAATGGAGTACATCAAATACATCAAGTAGGGCGGAACGATTACGGAAAATAATCTCATTGGGATTTTTCTTCCCTCAAAGAAAACAGAAGTTCTGGTGTTGGGTCCCAGTGGCTCTTCTCCGTGCAACCCTGTTGACCTGGGCCCCCTGACTTATCGAAATAAATATCGAAAAAGCCAACAGTCTCCGACTTGGGTTTTAAAACGGACACTGATCTTAAATTGGAGCGGCAAAGCAGCGCCGTAGTTCGGTCCATCTTCTTTCATCTTAAAACAGCCGTCTAAGGTAAAGCCCCTCCGTTCTCATCAGCACCTCCAAACAGTCATCCAGGCCTTTGCTACATCTCGGCCAGATGACTGTAACGCACTTGATTTTGCAGTCGGCCAGTGCTCTCTCAAGCGTCTCGGGTTGGTCCAAAATGCCGCCGCTCGCCTCCTGACCGGAGCTCGGAAGACGGCGCGCATGACCCCAATTCTGGCCTCCCTTCACATTTTAGGCTTAATTTTAAGATGCTTCCAATTTTTTACAAGCCCGTAAATGGCCAGGCCCCGGCGTACATCTCCGAGCTCTGGCGCGCCTTCCCGCCCGGAGCCTCAGTTCTGCCGCCCGAAGCCTCAGTTCTGCGGACCGGGCACCGCTCGAGGTGCCGAGGACTGAGCGGATCCTCGGAGGGGATCGAGCCTTTTCTGTTGCCGGTCCTTCCCGCCGGAATGACTTTCCAGTAAACATTAGGCAAGTCCCCTCTCTGTCCATTTTGAAGACGCATTTCTATTCTTTGGCTTTTGATCTGAGCAGAGACTGACAAATTTTTGCCTCTTTTCCGGTGTCTATAGTGTTTTACGTTCATTTATTGATTTCCATTGTTGTATGACGGCTATTTTGTCGTTTGTATGTCAAGTGCTTTGTCATAGCTCTAGCTGTTGTGAAATGCGCTGTACAACTAAAGTTGTGTTGCATTGCATAAAGAATTGCGATTACGATCTGAGTTGCGATTTTTTTCCCCCAAGGTACTTTCTAATGTATTTTTCAACAATGAATCTTTATTAACCCTGTATTTGCGGGCTACCTGCGCAGGCGGCGTGTGCAGCGGGTTGTTGTCCAGCATCATGGTGTGCAGCTGCGACAGGCGCGTGTAGCACAGCGGGATGGACGACACCTTGTTACACGAGAAGTCCAGACGCACCAGCGGCAGCTCGGCCAGCTCTGAAAACGCACGCCCACGCGGTCAGTCATGGTGTGTCACGCAAAAGCCACAAAAGAAGCAAAACTGGAATAGGAAAAAACTGTTCCGTTAATGGGGAGGTCAACCCAAACATTTTTTTTCAAGAATATCTTCTATGCAGGCCCACTCGTTGACACGTGGCATTCTGAGAAATATTGCGTTTGTGGAATAAGAATGCACCCATTTTAGCCATCAGCATCAGGGGGTTTTAATTGAAATAAAAACCAAAAGGATCGGTTGAAGCTAGCTTGCAGACAAGAACGCCATGCAGGTATTCTGTGCATGCTTGCTTTATGCGGACTTTCAATTGGAACAGGAATGATGGATGACGTTTCACGTGATCACAATGACGTAAGAAAGGACAAAAACACCAACTGACAAGCAGCCACTGAATTTCTGTGACCTTTTCTATGCGGGCATCTTGCATAAAACCTCTTGTGAGTGCATCCTGAATAAATACATCGATAAACCACTCAAAGTAGTGGAAAATAAACTACACATTAGCATTGTCCTGGGGCGGGGAGCCTTATTTTGAAGGTTTCCCAACCCGGTTTTCAGAAACATCACAAGGAAGCAGTGACAGTGCTGACAAAGGCTGAAAGGCTGACAGCCGATACTGTCAGCATGCTAAGAGATTTTTTTTCTCTCTTCACTGGAACAAAAAAAACTGCTGTCTGGGGGGAAAAAGGAAACCTTCAACCATTAAAACTAAACAGAATTTGAGAAACAAAAATTCCAAGCAAAAGAAAACCACTGTAACATTGGCGTGTGTACCTGGAGGAAGGGCGACCAGGTGGTTCCTCCTGATGTTCAGGTCTCTCAGCGCCTCCAGCTGGCCAACCTGAGAAGGCAGCGTCCTGATCTCGTTACAGCTGACATCCTGCAGGGAGGCAGGCGCCACTGATCAACGGTGGGCGTCAAGGCCACCCGGTCACGGACGGGCGTCTCGGGCTACCCACCAGCTCCGTCAGATGCCTCAGCTGGCCCACTTCTTGAGGCAGCGCCACCAGCTTGTTGTTGCACGCGATCAGAACCTTCAGCGGGAGACTGCACAGTACCACGGGCAGCGCCGACAGCTGGTTGCGACTGATGCGGGAGCACAGCGGCAGCGAGTGAGAGACGGCGACGGCAACGCTGCCTCTCATTCACACAAACTCCCAGCGCGTTCCTTGGACCACGCTGAGCAACATCCATGGATGAGGACACAAATAGACTAACAACGCCGCTTACTGGCCGTAGCGAGAAGTGAAGCCACTGGCGTGAAGCCATCTTGCGTCGCCGCTCGCTCCTAAATCGAATACATTGATTTCTCGGCGCCGGCGTTTTCGCGTTATTTTCCGCAACCGTGTATGGCGTACGGTCGTACGTGCGTAAGTCTGGAAGAGGCGCTACGTGCCCATTTCATCGCAAAGAATGCGCTTAGGAATTCTCTCATAAAGTACGCCTACGAGCGCTGCATCAGTTTTGTCTGCATCTGTGGCGTTAGATCGATGCCATAATTAGCTGTATCTAATCAACTGAGGGAATGAGTGGAGAAACGGCCGACCGTATGTGTCCGTGCCAGCTTTCGCCGTGTGACACCGTGCGAGAGGGTGAGAGAATTGCTCAATTGCTCACAAGCGCAGCTTAGAGGCAGCATTGGCGAGGTTGTGCGTGCGTGCGTGCGTGTTTGTACGTGCTACCTGAGGTTCAGGTAGGTGAGGGCCTGCAGGTTGATCATGTGGTCGGGCAGCGATCTCAAACAATTCTGGTAGACGTTCAAACTCTCCAGAGACACCAGCAGGCACACCTCCGCCGGAAGATCCGACAGGCGGTTCCGAGACAAGTCTGCGCGTGCGTACGCGTTCACACAAACATAAGCACAAACACACGCACACAATTAGGCATACAGCAAGCAAGCACATCAATGACATTATCTTCTT
Organism: Filicampus tigris; assembly: GCF_054856515.1. Classification (NCBI taxonomy): domain Eukaryota; kingdom Metazoa; phylum Chordata; class Actinopteri; order Syngnathiformes; family Syngnathidae; genus Filicampus; species Filicampus tigris. Next base: position 287,009 of record NC_141223.1, on the reverse strand, counting down.
TACATTGCGTCATCATGTTCCACTCACAAACTTTGTGGCTGCTTGTTAGGAGAGCAAGAAAACTTGTGACCATGTCCGAAAATAGAATCCTAACAATGGCCCGTGTGTGTAGTTGTGCAATTTGAGCAATGCACTTAAAGGGAAATTCAACACAAACATTTATTTATTTTTTATTTTTTTTCAAGAATATGTTCTATGCAAGCCCACTACTTGAAACAAGGCATTGTGATAAATATTGCGTTTGTGGAACAAGTGTTCATCCACACAAGTGTTAATCCACTCGTTTTTAGCCGTCTCTGGGCGCGGCCATTTTGTCACTTCAGTCAACTGAAAACGACATCACAACGACCAATCACGGCTCAGATTCAGAAAACAGGTCAATCGCGATTGGTCATTGTGAGCAGTTGTGATGTCATTTTCAGTCGACAGAAGTGACAAAATGGCCGCCTCCAGAGATGGCTAAAAATGAGTGCATTTTGCTGCTTAAGTTATATTCCACAAACGCAAAATGAATCAGAATGTTGTGTTTCAACTAGTGGGGCTGCTGGGAACCTATTCTTGAAAAAAAGATGTTTGGCTTGACTTCGCTTTAAGGCATTTAATAGAAATTGAAGTTATCAAACGTACTAGTGGTATTGATGACTTGGCATCAAGACACAAAATCGTTGTTCTTCAAACTTGACATGCAAACAAAAGTGAATTAAAAGCCACGGCACTCCATCACAGAGGAGTCTGTTGTCATTGTCACTCCAAGAGTCTTCATCGGGGCTAACGGTAAGATGTTGGCTACACTTCAGTTCATTAGTGTGAAGGCACTTTCCAGTTATTTTTTGGACATCTTTGTTAATTGCATAATTCATTTGACCTGGCTCCCTTACAAGAAAAGGACCAGAATCGAAGAACCGCTGCCCAGTGTGCGGGCAATTTCTGATGTCCATTTCAGATCGTTTCTGGAGCTTCGCAAATTGCTTTAGAAACGCTGCGGCAATGATCGCCTTTGATGTGTAAGTTGCACACAGTTGAAATGTTTTTTTTTTCTTCAGAGTGTTCCGCGGTTTGAAACAAGACAGTAACCAGCGAATGTGAATATGTATTTGGGCACCAGGGCAACGGGGAACCTTTGGAATCGTTGTTATTCATCCTTTATTGAGCCACTTCTGCTAACATTTGAGCTGAATGCGGCCCCGGAAACTCGAACGAGTTTGACATCGCTGCTTCAACGCACTTGAAGCATGATTAGCAGGATGCTAATGCGCACTAACGTGCTAACGCGCTAGCATCACCAAAGTTGGCAAAGTGTCCCCTAAAGTGTCCCAAAGTTGACAAAAGATGGCGTTGTCGCTTAAGCACAACGAAGACGACAGCGAGCGAACGTCTCCGAAAGGTCCGACTTGTGACTGCTGGAGTGAATGCTGAACACTGAAGCAACATGTTGTTGTTGTCACTTGGAGCCGACACTCCGACTTGGCCAGCAGCTCCAAAGTTGCCCGCAAGTGTCAACAAAGTGCACAGGCAACATTTGGACGACGGTGACACCTCGCGGGGACTCACCTGCCCGGGTGGTGTCGCTCAGGTCGTGGTTGGCGGCGCCGCGGGGGAACTCCTTGAGCTTCCTGCCGCTGAGGTTCAGACAGCCGGTGGCCGAGGCTTCGTCGAGAGCCCGCTCCAGAGAACGGTTCCACGGCACCGGGCCCGCCGACGACGCCGGGCCGTTGTTACCGGCCACGAGGACGCTCCCCGCGACGGCACCGCCGCCGCCGCTACCTCCAACCGCGAAGCTGAGTCCGGTGTTGTCCGCCGCAGAGCCCAACAACACCGAGGACGCCATTACACTTCGGTTGGTTGGTTACTTAGCCCACTGCGCTAATGCTCATGCTAGTGCTAACCCTCCCACCCTAAACTTTGGAGACACGCTTGCGCATGCGCACAACACAGGCCAACGTTGCCGCAGAAGCTTTGATCAACTTTTTTGATTCATTGATATCAATAGTTTTGAAAATAATCTTTAAAAAAAACCGAACTTGCTAGGAGAGTAAGAATACTTGTGACCTCTCTATGAACGCTTACAATACGGCACATAGAGAAAAGTGAGTGTACAGAATAAGACAGTACAGTATACAATACGAAGTCACTGATAGTGTAGTGGTACACGCGCCTGAGTTGTGTGTGGGCAGCGTGGGATTGTTTCCCGTTCAGTGACGGTGTCTGTGTGTGCCCTGTGACTGGCTGGCGACCAGCTGAAACATTGAAAGCTTTACTGGAAGTTTATATATATTGTAGTCACAACTTAAAATAAAACTTAAACCACCAAACTTAGAGAATATGTAATGAGCAGGGGTCACCAACCTTTCTGAAACTGAGAGCTACTTTTTGGGTACTGATTATGGGAAGAGCTACCTGTTGGATACAAACTTCAGAATTTTCATTTACATTATGTGAAAACACTGAGTATGTTAATTATTTCTCACAATAATTAGGAAACATAAATATCAATATGCAACATTACTTCTGTAAATACCTGCCACTGTTTATATTTTCAAATACTGTAATCACTTCTATAACATTCCTGGATGATCACAACGTCCCATCACTGGTGAGCAACTTTAGGAACAGGCACATGGGCTACTCACCCGGTCCTTGGGGGCTACCTGATGCCCGCGGGCACCACGTTGGTGACCCCTGGTAATGAGGAATGAAGTTCCAAATAGAGACATGATTTTTAATAAAGTGTTTTGCCCAATTTATTTTGAATTATTCCGTGTGGTGAAATCCAAAACATTAATTCCGCCATGTTCATAATCATTCATGAGTACAGTGCGCTTTTTCTAATATAATGCGTCTTATTTTTCCATCGGAAATTGAAGAGCATTCGGTCAATATCCTCACAAGTCTTTCTGTCCACATGCAGAGAAATGGCTGCATAGGTCAGTCGAGATCAACCTTCTCCTTTCGAGAGCAATATTCTTCCTCTTAAATTGAAGTTTCTTTTTAGCCAATGGTTTAATTTGGATTCTTTGAAAGACTTCAACGACCACAACTCCACGCGGCCACGTCGTTTTGACGCTTGACGCTTGACGCTTGACGCTTGACGCATGCGCGCGGCCGCGTCGTGGTTGAACCATCATGGCGGCGGCGGCGTACGTGGAGATCCTGAGGAGCGAGTTTCCTGACATCGACTCGGAGCTGTTCGACTACATCACAGGCGAGAGGCCCGACTCGCAGTCGCCGTGTGTCGACTGTCTTTCAGTGGGGGAAATTTGTCGCTGCCTTCCTCCGGGCCAGGGGAGCGCCGCCCGAGGCAGCTTGCTAGCTGTAAGCAGCTAAGCAGCTTCCCGGCGTGGCTCAGCCGGATGGGATGACCGAGTTTGGTGCTCGCTTGCCGGCTGCGCGGCGCCACGGCTCCACGCCACCCGACCGCGGTTGTGAACTTGTCATGGAACCAAAATGCATGAAGGGCAGCGGTAAACGTGTCAATTCCGAGCTAAATTTCCGTCTATTCTGGTGTTAAAAGTTTCATTTAGAAAAGACTAGTGAGTATCAAATGTGACAGGTTTTCAAAAAGGCTATGTGATTTCCATGACACCAGCATTGGCACACAGATCTCTTCAAGACGAGTTCAGCGATGTGTCTTTTTACTGGAATTAAAAACTAGGAGCCTTGCCAAGCCTTCAAAACGCATCAATCTCGAGCCCACTACGAGTGTTGGGTCGTTCTCGAAGGATTCGTTCAAAAAGAAGGAATCTTTTCAATGAACGTGAGTGAACGGATCACTTCCTCAAGTGTTTATCAGGTACAGAGCAGGTACAGAACATAGTGATTTGTTCTTTTCTCCGTTCATTTGAGCTCAGCCACATGCATGTCTTTGCAAACAACCAATCAGCAGCCAGCGACAGATGGAGTAGGGATTATATGAATATACTGCCACACTGTTGGCGTTCACGAAGGAATCAGTGACGTAACTTCCCATTCACCAATGAGTCAGTGAGTGAACGTACGGCATATAACGAATCAGTGATTGAACGTACTGCCATTTCCCCTTTCATGTACGATTCAGTGAGTGAACGTACTGTACTGCCATTCTCGTTAATACATTATAGCTGCAACGCTTTTGATAGTAGTGATAGTAATAATACAAACGCACAAATTACCGTATTGGCCCGAATATAAGACGGTGTTTTTTGCATTGAAATAAGACTGAAAAAGACGTGCTATGGGAGGAGCCAGAGGATGGGATTAAGGACAGCGACACTGAGCACAGCGAGGCAGATAATTGTTTGTGAGGAGTGATGTTCTGTCATGATAGATCTCTCAAGTTAAACCAGTTTGCATTATTTTCCAATTTTGCAATGTTTTTCCATATTCAGATTTGTTTCAAGACTACAGTTACAGTTAGACTTCACTTTGATGGTTAATGCAGTTATTGCAATTTTGTTGTTTGATCGCAATAGATTGGTGTATTTACATTTCAAAAACCAGAAGCCATTCATTTATGAATGTGATTGCACTTTGGTTTACATATTTAAATGTTGAGATATTAAGATTTGAATGAGGCAAAATAACATGCCTTTTCTCTCAAAAATATTGTTATAATCATTTGTTTCAGCTGTACTGTAACTATTTTCTGTATAAAAATGAATTTGGTGTTCAAAAAAACTTTTTTCAAACTTGAGTCTTGAAAAAGAGGGGGTCGTCTTATAATCAGGTCCGTCTTATATTCGGGCCAATACGGTACAATTACTGCAACATGAGGGTGAGCACAATATATATCTTTTGAACTCGCTCCGTCCGTGATGGAGGAGAGATGGCGTGTTCTTGTGTGGGAGCGCTGTGTCTTTCTTTTCGACACAGCATTCTGATTAATTTTGCATTTGTGTAATATAAATTAAGCAGCAAAATGCACTCTTTGTTTAGCCATGTCTGGGGGCGGCCATTTTGTCACTTCTGTCACCTGATAATGACATCACAACTGCTCACAATGACCAATCGCGGCAGACCTGCTTTCTGAATCTGAGCCCTGATTGGTCGTTGTGATGTCATTTTCAGTCGACAGAAGTGACAAAATGGCCGCCCCCAGTGATGGCTAAAAACAAGTGGATTAACACTTACTCCACAAACGCAATATTCATCAGAATGCCGTGTTTCAACTATTGGGCCTGCTGGGAACATATTGCAAAAAATGTGTTTGGGTTGATTTCACTTTAAGGGCGTGAGGGACTGGAAATAGCGGAAAGATTACAGATGCCCCGCTGATTGCGTGTGTGCCCGTCAGGCGTGTTGGACGGCTGCGGGGCCGATTTTGAGGACGGCGAGGAAGTGTTCGAGGCGGTGGGCGGCGTCCTGCAGGAGGTGTCGGCCGACACGAAAAACGAGGACGATGTCCGTGGCATCTGCCTACGGATGTTCAACACGCTGCGGCTGTGAGCGCGCGTCCACTTGCATGCGCCATCGCCACCACACACTCATACCTCCTCCTCAGCCTGCCTGCCTGCCTGCCTGTCTCTGTGTGTGCGCGCGTGTGTGATGCCCGTGCTTGCTTGTGATGCTCGTGTGTAACATGCATGTGTATGATCTACATGTGTGTGTGATGAACGTGGCTGATGCACACTGGTGTGTGTGTGCGTGTGCGCTCGTGCGTGGTGAGCATGTGTGTTTGCTGGTGTGCGCGCGCGCGCACGCACGCATGTGTGGAACATGCGTGTGTGTGTGTCATTGTGACACATTCTTGTGTTTGTCAAATGTGTGTGTGTGTGTGTGTGTGTTCAGGAGTGGCTGTACCGCCTCGCAGCGTCAGGTGTTGCTGGACGCGCCAGTGCAACTTTCCCAGATATCGCCGGACACAAGTGAGCGGCCGCTGATGTGCACAAGTCGGCGTGCGTGTCTGGCTGCGTTCAGCGTGGCTGATGTGTTTGTGTTTTGTTTTTTTTCTTCCTATGTGTAGCCTCAGCCAGCAACGATATTCAGGGCATCTGGGTGATGAAGCGTCCTCAGAATACGGTACGTCTCGACTGGGACTCAAATTTCTTGTCATTCAGTTAAAGCGCGGCAGCAGCACATCGTGGGGTCACATGGAAGTATGGCTAACTGTCAACCCCCAAATGTTCTTGACAAGACTGAACTGCTCGGTTTGCAGCTCCGTTAGCAAGTGTTAACTCGACGTGATGGCGCAAACGGGAAAAATATGCCAAATAACGCTAAAGTAGATATGGACAGAGCCATGTTTTGTTGACACGGAAGTCGCTATGGCTTCTTCTTCTACTACTACTACTACTACTACTACTACTACTACTTGTATATTTGGTCAAACTGCGCATGTCAAAATCATTTGTTCCGATGCATGAACACGCTAACCCTAATTGGATCCAGTGTCCAATGAAAACAGTGCATCTGTCCATCATCATTTTAATCCAAAGTTGGGATCAGATTCAAGAGATTGTTGTCCATGTCAACGTGGCCGCTGTCGTTGGTGGAGCACTTGAAAATCAAGCGCAGCCGAACCGGCGTTGTGGCCAAACTGGCAAGGAACATAAAAGCCGTCGCCCTGTGCGTCCGTCAGATGGTGGACACCAAGAAGCTGGAGAAGGCCGAGGCCAAGCTGAAAGCCAAACACGAGCGACGCAACGAGAAGGACTCGCACAAGACCTCCAGTCCGCTGTGGGTCTTTCTCTGAGTCCCGCGGGAGCCGCCTTGTCCCGTCTGCTCCATCGGTCTCACTTTGCTGTCCTGTCTGCACGTCCTGCCCGTGGCGCTCTTAGTGTCCTGGAGGAAGCGTCGGCCAGTCAGGCCAGCAGTAAAAAAGAAGGGCGAGCGGACCAGGCGGGAAAGAGCCGCAGCTACGACATCCGCATCGACAACTTTGACGTGTCCTTCGGAGAGAGGTGAGCGGCGCCAAACACCGTTTGTCAATGTCTCGTGAGCGGTCCCCCGCGACGCACGCCGCCGTGCCTTTCCCATCCCATAAATGGCCAGTCGGGAGGAGAGAGTCGAAAACCAAACCAAAAGCCGTGTTAGC